>NC_138375.1:40870707-40914639 GCF_054177405.1 Leptonychotes weddellii
ATATAGTGTCCTTCCTCATCTCTTATTTTAGTCTTTGGTTTAAAATCTAATTTGTCTGATATGAGGATTGCCACCCCAGCTTTCTTTTGGTGTCCATTAGCATGGTAAATGGTTTTCCACCCCCTCACTTTCAATCTGGGGTCTTTGGGTCTAAATGAGTCTCTTGCAGACAGCATATGGATGTGACCCAGTAATTTCACTTTAGAGAATCTATCCTAAATGTCAAGAAAGATTCATGCTCAAAGATGTCCATCATGATATTTGCACTAATAGCAAACATTGGTAACAACTTAAATACCCAACATAGGGTTTCATTTAAATCACAGCCAATAAGTAGAATAAAAGAAAAAAATAAAAAAGAATAAAAGGCATTCTAAATATTGTTTGCAACATGGAAATAAAATTCTTCATTATGTTTAGTGAAAATTTGGTACATGAAATTATTTTGTAAAATATGATCCAATATAAAACCAAAGAAAAAATAATGTTAAGACTGAAGAGAGGGGAAAAAGGGACAATATTAACACTGTTTTTATTTGGTTAAAGAAATTATGAGTGATTTCCAAATATAATGCATATATACAACTTTTTGACTCTAATTCTGAATAAGGACACAGCTCTAGTTATTAGTTTTCAGGGGACATATTTTATTAATTTTTAATTTCTTTTACCCATAGCCAAGGCCAAGATGAACATGTTACTGTTTGCTTCTCTTCGTTATGTGCTTTACAACACATGAATGAATGAATGAAACAATCATTCACAAAATCACATGATGCTTTATAACAATATCATGCTTTCTTTCTAGCTCAAAAAGTATGTAGCTCTATTATTCAACCTCAAAATAGTTTAAATAGTTGCATTAGATTATCTTACCTGCTGGTAGTCCTTATTAGAGAATAAGTACTTACGTGTTTTTTAACTAGTACACTTCACTGAACCTGGATGTTTTGAGAAAGTCAATTTACAAAAGATCTGATGGAGAGAGCAGACAAAACTGTCTTTGTCCAAAGACTGAATGTAACACACTTTCTATTAGCAAACTAAGTAGATCACTTTCAAGAAATATTAGCTCAACTCTCCTAGAGACATTTTATTGCAGGGGAACAAAAGTGTGGACTAAGATAGTGGGTTTGACAATGAATTCTTTCATAAATGTCACTGAGAGGTAGAGTTAAATCAAGACAAAACTCAGGTCTCTCAGCTCCCTGTTAGATATTGTTCCCATGGCTGATTTGTACCACTTTTCCTTAGCTAATAGTCTGCCTGCTTCTCAAGATCCTTCTCACCTGTATCTTTACTCCTACTCCTTCCCAATCTGGCCTTTAAACAACAAAAATCTCTTCCCTTACCAACAGTTTTCCTAGTTTCTTTCACTTTAATTATTGATCTTTGTTATAAGACAATTCTATTACAATCTCTACTCCCTTCAAATAAAACCAAAACTCAAACTCTGTGCTTCTTATTTATAGGCAAATATAAACACATAAAAGAATCCACTAGATGTTATTTTAAATTCAGTTTATTCAAAAAAATATTCGCTTAACATGTACAATGTGTCAGACATTATGGTAGCATCCTAAATATGAAAAGGCACAAGAAGGGTCTTTTGTCTCATGGAATTTACTGTGTACCTGGAGGGAGGGTAGAGTAGGAGGGAAGGGAATAGAGACAAGACAGAAGACTAGAGAATTACAATGCAATTAACAAATGTATCAATTCGGTCTGACAGACAGAAATGTAAAGAAGTTGTTTCCCAAAGAGTGGAGGAAACCCAACAAGGGATAGTGCAGTGCCCTGGAGGTAGGAAGAGCCGGGAGCTCTTAGGATCAATCCCTAGGTCTGAAGGTGCAAGAGGAAAGAGAGTAACTCTGTGGAGAGAGCTGCCTGACAGAAGCTATAGCCTTGGGTAGAGAGACATGGACAACCCACTGCAGCCCACCCTCTCCCTCACTCTCCTCCCATCCCACTCATCTCCTTCCAGGCAAAACCAAACTGGAAACTGCAGGGCAAGGAGCCCAAAGATCAGCTCTTCTGTGGCACACAGGAGGATGATAAAGGGTGAAAGTGAGTCTGAAGGGGAAAATTGAAGAGACCCAGCACACTAATGAAGGGTTATATTATACCTCTTACAATGGCTCTTAAACATACAGTTGAAGGACCAGAGAAGGAGATGCTCACTAGACGAGACAGTATCTCAGCTGGAATTTGAAAATTGGGATCACTTACTCAGAAAGAGCATTTTGAGATGTCCACACAGAGGAAACAGCCTGTGGTAGAGGACCTCTATGCACAAGAGAGTGTGGGCTATGCAAGGAGCTGAAGGAAGGCCACCATGGGTAGAACAGAGAAAATAGGCAAGAGAGTGAAAGGAGTTGAGGTTGAAGATGTAAGTCAGTGGGAAGCCACTGGGAGTGTTTCACATAGTGAAACAGTATGGCTAACTTTATATTAAAGGAGAACTGAAACTCAAATGGAAAAAGTCTGGAAATCACAGACCCCAAATCATCACATTGTGTTGTAGCTTGAGGAATATTCCATTCCCTCAGGGCGACTCTTCTAACTTCTGTACTAATCCATTTTGTATAGATAAGGTACTTAGTTCTAGGAGAACGGTGTACATCTCTAACTTCGGCTTCTTAAAGAGTACCTCACTACCATTTGTGCACAGCCTACATCCTCCCTGGGGCCTTGCAGCTCTCAAGGGCTAGGCTCCTGTAATTGGATGATTCCTTAATCTTAAAGTGGGCTTTAGGAAGAAAAGTACCACGAAGTCAAATAAAAACCCATAGGGTAGGGGATCCCTGCCCTAGTTTTTGAGCTTGTACTTTGTTCATGAAACAGCTCTTGAGTGTCTCTATCAGATGAAAAAGTGACTGTGCTTTCATTGTCATGCAAAGTTACATTTCTCTTATTCAAAAGCAGTTCTCCTGTAGGAGTAGAATGAAAAACCCAAATTGTAAAAGTCCAACCAGCAAGGATTGCCTACTCTAGCTGGAGAACTGAATTTTTCCTCCTCCTTTGTCCCTATGCTAATTTGCCAAAGTAAAATGCCCTTCTACACTCTTTGAATGCACAGCCATCTAATAATACCAGGGCTCCCTATTTGGAAATGTGTCAGAAGGTGGTGGTGAGATGTGAACTAAAGCAGGAGTCAGGAGGCCTGGGTTCTGATGGGTGATAGATCCTCTCTGTCAGAAAACTTCTCTGCTCACCCCAGAAAAACCATTTCATTTCTCTGGGCTTCTGTCGCCCATGTATCATATCAATAGTTGATTTGTTCATTCACTCATTCAACAATATATATTGGATGAGGCCATGTGAATACAGCAATGACCAAAACAGACAACAGTCTCCATTGCTGTCATGAAGAGTGTATGTTAGTGAGGGAAGCAGGCAATGATCAAAGTAGATCAAAGTAGAACACATAGTATGTTAGATGGTGGCAAGTGCTGTGGAGTAGATATAGCAAGGAAGTGGTAGGTGAGGTGCAATTTTAAATAAAATAGACAATTGATAGGCAAGGTCTCACTGAGGAGATGATATTGGAATAAAGACCTGAAGCAGGCAAGGGGTTGAATGGTATGAAAATGTGGATGAAGAGAGGTCTAAGCAAAAGCAACAGCTAGTACAAAGGCCCTGAAACAGGAGTATGTTAGGCATGATTGGGAAACAGCCTGGAGACCAGTGTGGCTGGAGCAGAGAGGAGGGATACTAAGAAATGACATCAAAGAGAGAACAGGGAGCCAGTACACGACAGCTTCATAGGCCATAGTAAGAACTGGCTCGAACACTTAGCAAATAGCTAAGAGATAGGATCTATTGACTTTTGTATGACTTTTGAGTTCTCCTGAAACAAAGAAGATTGGAATGAATCCTTACCATCTCCCACTCTGCCCAGGGAAGAAGGTAGGACTGATTTTCCCAGGCCTTAGCATCCCTGGACAATGTTTTATAAATGGGAATGGTTCCTGAACCTCCAAGTCTCTTGCTCCTGTGTACCTGATCACATCTGGTTAGTATGTCTCCCTCTGGTATTCAAGTTGGCAGTTCTCCCATGGTGTATTCTGCCCTTGTGGCTGGACTCAGGGACTGCTCTGAGGACCCAGTACTGCCAAAGTCTTGGTGGAAAAGATGGGTTGGGAAGGCAGAAGTAGGCCCTAATCAGAATCAGATCTAGGGTTCATTCTCACAGTCTGTTTTTCCAGGCTGCCTTGTCTTTGGTAGATTATTGGGTTGCCATTGTGGATGTTCAAAATGCTGTTACTTTTATTAACTGAACCAGTGACCCTTATGTGTATTCTATATTGGTCTAGAATTATGGAAAGGGATAAATTCCAATATTTGTTACACCTTTAAATTCTCTGGACTTCATTACAAAGGATTCACAGTTTACAAATGTTAGAGGAGAGGAATATTGTTTATGCGACTTGAAAAACCTAAAATGAACAAGCACATATTAAAGTTCAGCCCTGAGTGTGGTTTTGTCCTGATATGAGAACAGTTTCAGTTATAAAATCAGGAAACCTGAATTCTAGCCTTAGTTTTGCAACTAATCCATTGTAAATCATTTGGATGTTCACTGTACTTTATTTTTCTCATCTGTAAAAATGGAGAAAGTTCCTACTTGTTTACCCTACTCACTTCACTGACTTTCTATGAGAATTAATTTAGTAGTATTTGTGAAAATGATTCAGGAGAATAAAACAATTACACAGTGTTGACATACACATTAATACTTTTACTATTATTGCCATTATTAAGAGTAATACTTTCCATTTGCCCATGGTTATATTGAATGTAGTTTGATTATCAAATCCTCAAAGCCAAAGCCCAACAAAACTCAAACCCCACCTCCCTGGGAGATTCTCCCTAAGTTGTCACCAATGATGCTAACAATAGTAATAATAACAACATAAAAATCATGTAGAAGAGGGATACTGAATTTGAGTTTCTGTCCAGTTTGGGGAAAAGACTTGCACACCATTAGGGAACAATGTAAGATGCTCTGCAATCCAGCTGAATTGCACACTATAAAAATAAATGCTCTGGAGGCGCCTGGGTGGCTCAGTCATTAAGCGTCTGCCTTTGGCTCAGGTCATAATCCCAGGGTTCTGGGATCGAGTCCCACATTGTGCTCCCTGCTCAGCGGGAAGCCTGCTTCTCCCTTTCCCACTCCCCCTGCTTGTTTTCCCTCTCTCACTGTGTCTTTCTCTGTCAAATAAATAAATAAAATCTTTTTTAAAAATGCTCTGGGTGTTTCAAAGAGAGAACAATGAGGATTGGAATTTTGGGGGGTGTGCTTCCTGCTCTTATTCCTTCTTGGGAAACAGAGGCAACCTTTTTAATGAAAATGCTTCCCCTTAGTCATCTCAGAGTGGCCTCAGTGGGAAGTTTCAGCAGCTGAAAGAAGATACGGTTTTACAGGAGGTGAAAGGAGCCATTGTCAATAGATCAACATGGCTGTTTTATCAAGAAAACAAGGGTAAGAGAAGGGTCATTCACCAAGGATGAATTACATCCATTTCAAATCCATGTTTCTTCAATATTGTTAAGTACTATTGAGTGAGATTTGTTCTTTTTCCTTTGATACCTATTGTCTTATTTTTTCTAATATATTTTCTTGTTTTACAAGCAATATATATTCACTGTTGAGAAATCAGAATAAAAACATACAAGCAAAAAAATGAAAATTAAATACTACATTATTCCACCAGCTAGAAATTCCTATTGTTACCCCTTAATATACAGTTGACCATTGAACACCACAAGTTTGAATTACACAGTCCACTTATATGAGGACTTTTTTAAGTATAGTACAGTACTATAAGTGAATTTTCTTTCTTATTTCTTCTTTTTTCTTTTTTTAATTAACATATATTATTTGTTTCAGGGATACAGTTCTGTGATTCATCCGTCTTACAAAATTCACAGCACTCACCATAGCACATACCCTCCCCAATGTCCATTACCCAGCCACCCCATCCCTCCCTTACCCCTCCATTCCAGCAACCCTATGTTTGTTCCTGAGATTAAGAGTCTCTTATGGTTTGTCTCCCTCTCTGGTTTCATCTTGTTTCATTTTTCCCTCCCTTCCCCTATGATCCTCTGTCTTGTTTCTCAAAGTCCTCATATCAGTGAGATCATATGATACTTGTCTTTCTCTGATTGACTTATTTCACTTAGCATAATATCCTCTAGTTCCATCCACATTGTTGCAAATGGGAAGATTTCTTTTTTTTTTGATGGCTGCATAATATTCCGTTGTATATATAAACCACATCTTCTTTATCAGTTCATCCGTGGATGGCCATCTAGGCTCTTTCCAGTTTGGCCATTGTGGACATTGCTGCTATAAACATTGGGATACACGTGCCCCTTCGGATCTCTACATTTGTACCTTTGGGGTAAATACCCAGTAATGCAATTGCTGGATCATATGGTAGCTCTATTTTCAACTTTTTGAGGAACCTCCATCCTGTTTTCCAGAGCGGCTGCACCAGCTTGCATTCCCACCAACAGTGTAGGCGGGTTCCCCTTTCTCTGCATCCCCGCCAACATCTGTCATTTCCTGACTTGTTAATTTTAGCCATTCTGACTGGTGTGAGGTGGTATCTCATTGACGTTTTGATTTGGATTTCCCTGATGCCAAGAGATGTTGAGCACTTTTTCATGTGTCTGTTGGCCATTTGGATGTCTTCTTTGCAGAAATGTCTGTTCATGTCTTCTGCCCATTTCTTGATTGGATCATTTGTTCTTTGGGTGTTGAGTTTGATAAGTTCTTTATAGATTTTGGATACTAGCCCTTTATCTGTTATGTCATTTGCAAATATCTTCTCCCACTCTGTCAGTTGTCTTTTGGTTTTGTTGACTCTTTCCTTTGCTGTGCAAAAGCTTTTTATTTTGATGAAGTCCCAGTAGTTCATTTTTGCCCTTGCTTCCCTTGCCTTTGGCGATGTGTCTAAGAAGATCTTTCTTATTTCTTAATAGCATTTTCTTTTTCTAGCTTATTTTGTAGTTAGAATACAGTATATAATATATATAATATACAAAACGTGTGTGAATCAGTGCTTATGTTATTAGTAAGTCTTCTGGTCAACAGTAGGCTATCAGTAGTTAAATTTTGGGGAAGTCACAATTTATACATGGATTTTCAACTGCACTGGAGTCGGCACCCCAACCCCTGTATTGTTCAAGGGTATACTATATACTTTCCAGACTCCTTTTTGATGTATATGTAGCCAGCTGGTTCCATTTTATTTTTCAAAAAGGTGTACTGTTTCAACTCTTTTCCACTTAAAATAAGTATTAACTTCCTCCTAGTAATTAAATGTATTTCTATAATGCCATGTTTATAGTATGTTCATAACTTTGTGTAAATGAATTAAAATGTACTTAACTGATACTCTATCAATAAACATCTTTTCATTTTTTCACTGTAATTAGCTGTGTAATAAACATCCCTATAGCTAATTTATTAGACAATTGTGTTTAGTTTATTAGGATAAAATTCTAAAAGTAGAATCATTATTATAACAGGAATGAATTACTTTATATTACTCAAGTACAAGAGATAACATGTATCTTTATTTTTTTTTAGATCAAATCAATCCAGCCCTGAAATCCCACTGGCTGCAATATTCATCAGTCTCCCTGTTGCTCTACCACTCCCTTGAATCATAAAATTTCCTAGGCTTCAAGTATTCCAGAGAAAGGGGGTTAAGGCTTCTGTCGTTTTCAGTGCTTTAATTTTGCCATCATCATTCCTCTTGGTACAGTTACAATCACTAGCTAGTCTCCCACTTGCTTTAGCACACTCACTTTGGGGTCTTCTTGGGTCCCACTCTAGCCAGTAGACAAGGAAGTATGTAACTGATATTCAGAAAGGAATTTCCCCATAATGTGGTCAATGGCCCTTTAAAGCACACCTGCAGCAAAAAGCATAGAATTCATGGTTCCTTTATTCCTCTAATCTGGTGGGGGTTTGGGGGAGGCCCTCACTCTGTGTTGCCTGCATTGACGCTGGAAGCTGCTCCATTCCCTTGTATGTTTTTCTGGTGTGGTTTTGTTTGTTTGTTTGTTTGTTTGTTTTTGTATTGCATGTTTGCTGGTAGTTCTGCAGTAAATTGAAAGAAGGCAACTTGAACCAAGATTGAGCTGTCAGCCTCCCCAGTCCTGGAGAACAGCCCAGGTCAAGGTGATGAGTGTCCAGCCCCCATAAATATCCATTCAGGTGTCACCCATTGGATGCAATACAGTGTCAAGGGTAGACACTGAGAAGATTCAGGTCTCTGCTCCAGAAGCCCACAAAAACCTGTCTCCTATCAGAGTCCCAAGGGGTACCACCAATGAACTCCTCTCCCGAAGGAATAAAGCCACCCATTTTTTGTTTTTGACATACAAAGTCTCCATCCCCTTCTGTTCACAGATAATAAAACTTCAAAGATCTCCTTGGGCCTTCAAAACTTTCATACCATTTCTTTGCAGTTGTCTTACTAGGATTAGACATTTTTTTCCTCTGCTCCACCTCTGTTGTCATTCCCACCCCTGCTTTTAAATGGCCTATAAAAAGTTGTTTAACTCTACACTTGGAATAAAAAAAAAAAAAACAGTGGAAGAAAAATGCCAACTAATAGCTCCAAAATTTCATCACACATATATTTTAAGAGAGGGGAACCCTCCTACACTTTTGGTGGGAATGCAAGCTGGTGTAGCCACTCTGAAAAATAGTAGGGAGGTTCCTCAAAAAGTTGAAAATAGAGCTACCCTATGACTCAGCAATTGCACTACTGGGTATTTATCCCAAAGATACAAATGTAGTGATCTGAAGGAGCACATGTACCCCAATGTTTATAGGAGCAATGTCCACAATAGACAGAGTATGGAAAGAGCCCAGATGTCCATCCACAGATGAATGGATAAAGAAGATGTGGTATATATATATATATATATATATATACACACAATGTAATACTACTCAGCCATCAAAAAAATTGGAAATCTTGCCATTTGCAATGACATGGATGGAACTAGAGGGTATTATGCTAAGCAAAATAAGCCAATCAGAGAAAGACAATTATCATACGATCTCACTGATATGTGGAATTTAAGAAACAGAATCATAGGGGAAGGGAGAGAAAAATAAAATGATGAAATCAAAGAGGGAGACAAACCATAAGAGACTCTTAATCATAGGAAACAAACTGAGGGTTGCTGGAGGGGAGGTGGGTGGGGGATGGAGTAACTGGGTGATGGGCATTTAGGAGGGCATGGGATGTAATGAGCACTGGGTATTATATAAGACTGATGAATCACTGACCTCTACCTCTGAAACTAATAATATACTATGTATTAATAGAATTTAAATAAAACAAAATTTTAAAAAAGTATCTAATGCATATTTATCCTATTTATGGACATCTTACCCATGTATAAAGATTCTGTTAAATTGACACCTCTCCACAGGAACTTTGATCCCTGAATGATCCCTGTCACCACAAATGTTTTCAATCTGGGGTGATTTCACTCCACAGGGGAGAGCTGGTATGTCTGGAAATACTTTCGATTGTCACAACTGGGAATAGGCACTACTGGCATCTAGTAAGTAGAGGCCAAGAATGCTGCTAAACATCTTATTATGTGCAGGGAAGCCCCTTACAGAAAAGAATTGTCTGGCACAAAATGTTAATAGTATCAAGGTTGAGAAACCCTGCTCTAAACTATTATCATGTATTTATTTGATACTTTATTAATGCCTACAGTCCATATTTCGTTTTGTAAGGTCCTCAGGGTGAGGGGTTAGTCTGAGAAAGTTCTGTTATCTCCCACAGCTTCTGTCCCCACATCTTATATGTAGCCAGCTTTCAGTGATTGTCAGCTGCCTGGAAAATCCCCCTGCCAAATACCAAATAATAAGAGGGATGCCTTGGAACAAGTTATGTCTTCCTAAAGCCCATTCTTCAGTTGTTGTTGTTTTTTTCAATTCTGGCTACACCATATAACCCTCTGGGAGCTTTCAAAAAATATCTTTTTTAAAAAATATTTATTTAATTACTTTAGAGAGAGAGAGAGCAAGGGGAGGGGCAGAAGGAGAGGCAGAGAGAGAAAATCCTCAAGCAGACTCCCCGCTGAACAGGGAGCCCAGCTTGGGGCTTGATCCCAGGACCCTGAGATCAGGATCTGAGCCAAAGTCAAGAGTCAGCTGCTTAACTGACTGAGCCACCCAGGCACCCCTCAAAAGATATCTTAACCCAGGCCTCACCTCCAGGCCAATTGAATCAGAAACTTGTAATGGGCCTGAACATGAATATTTTCAAAAAATCTTCTGCGTGGCTGTAAGGTGCAGCCAGAGTTGAGAATCCCTCTTTACACTGTCTTTTAGGGTCTTTCCCTCTGCCCTCACCTTCCATCTCTCAACCTACATTTAAACTCACCAATGCTAATGTTATTCATGAAGAGATATAAAAGAAAAAGAGAAGAACTGTAAGCCTTACTCCTCTTAGATGAATTTGCTTTAAAAATAAGGATCAAACTCTTTAAGCTACTGCCTCAGGCTGTGATAGAGTGTGGTTAAGGCCTCATCATCAAGTCGAGGAAGCACCGTAGTATTGGAAGCCATTTCTACCACTTTTCAAACTGCATCCTTCCTCCTGACACTGAAATTGGCTCTCTACTTTGGTGGCATCACATTATACCTGTCAGTGCTCAGACCTGCTCAACAACCTATTTAACTACTCTGAGTTTTGAAGCTGTAAAAGGCTGGATTCAAATCATAGGCAGTACTTTTCTTCCATTTCCTTGCAGGGCAGTTGTGAAGATTAAGTTCCATCACATGAATAAAGGAGAACATCCAGGTCTATATCTTGTCAATAATGGTAATTTCCCTCACTCTCTATGGCACCCTTTCACCCCACCATCCCTCACTTTTTTTCATATTTCCATCCATTTTTCCAACCCATATTCCCTGAGTACCTACTCTGAGACATGCACTATTCTAAGGGCAACAAGACAAAGTTCCTAGTCTCACAGCTCTTGTATTTTAGTTGGTTTGGGGAACAGAAGGCTGACAGTACACAGGAAGCAAAGGGTAAGCAGGATAATGTCAGATAATGATTAATTCTATAAAGGAAACAAACTCAAGTTAAGGGCTAGAGGGTGACATGTTGTAGGGGTGTGTGCTTTGGATAGTTGGTCAAGAGTGGTCTGAATGATGAGGCATCATCTGAATTGAGGACTGAATGAGAATGAGCCTTGCATGTGAAGGTCTGGAGAAAGGACATTGCAGACAGTACCAACAGGAAGATCAAAGGCTCTCAGGGTGGAAACAACCTTGGAGTTTTCAAGGAAGAGAAGACAAGTCTGTATGCCTAGGACACAGTAAATATGGGATGAGGCTAGAAACTGGGATGGCAGAGGGCCAGATGGTGAAAGATCTTGTAAGCCACACAGGAGTTTATGTTTTATTTTACAAACAAGGAAACCATTGTAAGCAGAGATAACACTATCTCACTTACATTATAAGAGATCTCAACTGCACCTCGAGAAGGAAGTGTTAGGGTACAGGAGTGGCTCCAGGATGTCCAGGAGACTGCTAAAATAGTCCTGGCAGGGGACTGATGGTAGTTTGGATATCCAGTTTCCTTTCTAAAAGGAAATGAAGGCTCAGTGCCTGAATAAAGACAGGAAATTATCTAGATCTGTGGGAAACAGACATCCAGATTCTGAGGTCACCAAATTTGGCAATAAATCCTATTGTATATGAGAAGTGGCAGCTGGATGTGGTGAGGATGCAAAGGACGATCTCTGTTAGATATGGACAAGGCAGGATAACTGAACTGGGACATGAACACTTAATCATAGACTCTTAAAGTTATACATCACCCAAGAAATTGTGCCCAATCTTCCCTCCCACTGCACAACCAGGAAAACTGAGTCTTAGAGAGGAATTGACTTGCCTAAGTTCCCACAGTTGGCTGGTGCCAGAACCCACCTCCCCCAACTACTAACTGAGGACTTCTTTTTTGTGAAGATCACCTTCCGACATCATAATAACCTATTTCAATATAAAGCCTATGATGAGCCAGAGGGAGACGGCACCCTGGATATTCCCTCACTCACCTTCCCCATAATCCTTGGATCAAGGTGCTTAGGTTCCTATTATTCAGGGGAGGGGTACCCCCTGTCTCCTCCAGGATGGCTGCCTGTATGTTCAGGTGTTCTTTTAGAAAACAGAATCCCTGCCTAGTGCAGATGTAGATTGCATCCTTTTCCACCCACCTGCTTTTTCTTTCCTGACTCACTGCTTCTGGCCTGCTGGGAACTGAGCGGGGGCGAAAGGTGTTGCCTTCGCAGTGCCTCTGCTGGCTTCCTGCTTGCTGTAGCTTCCAAACAGACCCAGTTTCAGCCAGGGGAGTAAATCTTTCATCAGTGTGATGCTAACAGGCAGCCATGGGATGGGAAGGCACGGAGAAAGCAATCATGGAATGAGATGAAGTAGTCAAGATTACTGATGAAAATAATTCTTCTTCAATACCCACAGCTGTGCCTCCCTTGGACAAAGGAATTCTTGAGTGTCCTCTGAGATGAAGAGACTCCTTTTATGTATGTAACATTTGGCAGTTTCCGGCACTTTTCCACATGATGTGTGACTTTCTGACATCTATAGCTTTACCTCCATCCGTGAATAAATTACCCTTTCCCTGTTATGTGGCTTCTCTTTTCCTTGTACAAACTTCAACTTGGTTATTTATCACAGTATTTTGAAATTATATTTGTCTTGCTTCCCATTTGGAATGTATTTCTAGTGTGGGTAGAAACTATGTCTTCTTCATCTCAATATTAACAGTCCCTACACAATACCTGACACATAACTATACCCAATAAATGTGTGTTGACTTCTTTTTTTTTTTAAGTTTTATTCATCTAAGTAATCTCTACACCCAGTGTGGGACTTGAACTCATGACTCCAAGATCAAGAGTCACATGCCCCTCCAACTGAGCCAGCCAGGCTCCCCTAAATATGTGGTGACAGAATGCTAAGGGTTGACCTCAGGATATAAGTCTTGACACTCAAAATATAATCCAGAGATCCAGCTTCAACATCACCCAGCCGCTTGTTGAAATGAGGACTCTCAGGCCCTGCCCTAGGTCTAATGATTCCAAATCTGCATCTTAACAAAATCCCCAAGGCATTCATATGCACATTAAAATTTGAGAAGTACTCCATCTAAACCAGCTCCATCTTGAAGAAGGGAAAACTGAGGCCCAGAAAGAGGAATGGTTATATCTCAGTTCATACAATCTATCAGTGGCAAAATAGCAAGCAAGACTTGGTTCTTACGTCAGTGTTTAATGCTATTGTTACTTCCCAGTCTGCTCTGTTTTACAGTCCCCAGAATCTGACTCATGGTGATTAGGAATTGGTACAGACTTAAAAATGAGAGCTCAAAGTCCACATAATAATTTTCTGTCATTTTAAAGCCTAGTATCCATTGTCTCCCATAAATAGAGTCCTACATTGTATAATCTGAGGAACCCTTGCATGCCCTTAGCTTAAATCTTTTATCTCTATTTCATGCAGGGTTGGAAACTTCACCATTAGAAATTAAATATTTGGTCCTCTAAGGTAAATATTCTTGAGGGAGGCAATGATTGAAAGCCTTGTCATTTACTAGCTTAGTAGGGATTATCTGATCCCTAGCTAAGAGGGAGCAGGTTCTCTAAGAGCACATGCTTAGGAATGGATAGACCCAGGTGCTACTGGGTGACTTTGGGCAATATGGTACTCACTGGTCTGTTCAGTAAGTATTTTAAGTTCTTCTTAGAGTATGAGACTGATAGGGACATTTCGGTGTGGTTGTTTCAAAGGTTCATCTCACCCCCAAACCCTTGGCTTAAGTGAACTTTTATTAGATTGCCCCAGTACAGCTTCTCTTAACCTGCTTCTCAGTTGGCTGAGATGGCTCTACTGACCTTGTCCATAGCAAGTTAGCCTTAAGACTATCACAAAGTCCTAATGCTAGGTTGCCATCCCCATCTTCCAGGAGACCCACTATCAGTCTCCAACAACTTACTAACAGCTGAGCCCTAGAGAAAAAGCAGATCTCCAGACTCCCAACCCAGAGCTCTTTTCCTAAGTGACTTCTGAAGACCAAGTTCTATTCTCAGAGAAATCTGCCTGCTGATTATCCATGGGACACAAAAACAAATCTAACTACAGAAAATAGCTGTTAGCAAATTCTTTCATCAGAGTCTTGATGATAGTTCTATTATGAATGATCATAATGTATTAACTAGAATCAGATTCTGAGCCTTCCCAGGAACTGTCATTCCCCCCCAAATATTGATTGAAGCTGGGTTCCTGCTAAGAAATGCAAGTGAAATTTAAGCACATCATTGCTTCCTGGCAGGCAGTAAAGGCCGCAATAAATTAAGATGAGCTCAGTCCCAACAGATGACTTTAGACACCAATATAAATGTAAATAGGTTCCTCATGTCTAAATGTGCTAAATGTTATCTCTTTTGATGGACATTGGCTAGAGTTTGGTAGACATGCACTCAGGCAAAGGCAACAAAGTATGTGATGCTTGTCTGAATTCCCCCTGTGGTTAATTCATTCCATATTTAACACTGATTATGTGCAAAACACTGAGCAAGTATTGTACAGTTGCAATAAAAATAAATCAAAAGTCAACCCTACCCTCAAAAAGCACCAAGTCTCTAGAAATCAGATAAAATATATACAGATAACAAAGAAAGGGTGGTGAAAAGCTCTTTTTAAATTTAACTATATTCATTCTTCTAAGTTGGGCACAGGTATGTACATTTGGGCAAAGAAGAGGTGAAATGGAAGTGCTCTGAGAAGTAGAGGGAGAGTACTTCAGAGTTCCTAGTGAGAATTTCATTTTAGGAGCAAATGCCAACAAAATATGAGCTTTTATTGTCTCTATGACTCCACTCTAGTCATAGGATCTCAAATATGAAATCTAGATACAAAAATATATCTTGAGGGGCACCTGGATGGCTCAGTTAGTTAAGCGTTGGACTTTTGGTTTTGGTTCAGGTCATGATCTCAGGGTCATGAGATCGAGCCACAGGTGGGGCTCCGCGCTCAGCTCAGAGCCTGTTTTAGATTCTCTTCCTCTCTCTCCCCATCAACCCCTCCTCTCACTCATGCTCACACTCTCTCTCTCTCTCTAAAATAAATAAAAATAAAAAATATTAGTATCTAGAGCTCATCTATCATTTTGTACAAAATTCTTTCTAGACCAGGGTAATAGCTTCATCTAATAAAATGTTACCAGACTTAATGTTCTCATTCTCTGATCAGATCACTCAACTTCTGCAAAAGCTTTAAAATGTATCTTTTGGATGGGGCATCTGGGTGGTTCAGTTGGTTGGGCATCTGACTCTTGATTTTGGCTCAGGTCTTGATCTCAGTGTCATGGGATCAAGCCCCATGGCAGGCTCTGTGCTCAGCGGGGAGTCTGCTTGGGATTGTCTCTCTCTCTCTCTCCCTCTGCTCTCACTCAAATAAATAAATAAATAAATAAATAAAATCTTTAAAAATAAAATATATCCCTTTGGAATGCAAACAGGTGCAGCCATTGTAGAAAACAGTATGGAGGTTCTTCAAACAACTAAAAATAGAATTACTCTATGATCCAAAATTCCACTATTTGTTATTTACCTAAAGAATAGTAAAACACTAATGCAGAAAAATATATGCATCCCTGTGTTTATTGCAGTATTATTTACAATAGCCATGAAATGGAAATGACCTAAGTGTCCATCAATAGATGAATGAATAAAGAAGATATGGTGTGTGTGTGTGTGTGTGTGTATGAATATTGGTCAGCCATTAAAAGAATGAAATCTTGCCATCTGCAACAACACGGATGGATCAACAGGGTATAATGCTAAATAATATAAATGAGTCAGAGACAGACAGATACCATATCATTTCACTGATAGGTGGAATTTAAGAAATAAATGAACAAAGAAAAAAAGAGACAAACCAAAAAAGCAGACTCTTAACTATAAAGAACAAACTGATGGTTACCAGAGGGGAGGTGGGTGGGGGGATGGATGAAATAAATGATGAAAATTAAGACTACACTTACTATGATGAGCACTGAGTAATGTATAGAATTATTGAATCACTATATTGTATACCAGAAACTAATATAACACTGTATGGTAACTATACTGGAATTAAAATTAAAATAACTAAAAAGAACTAAAATAAAGTAAAATAAAGAGGAGTGTGTCTGAGTGACTCAGTCCATTAAGCGCCTGCCTTCGGCTCAGGTCATGATCCCAGGGTCCTGGGATCGAGCCCCGCATCAGGCTCCCTGCTCAGCGGGGAGCCTGCTTCTCCCTCTCCCTCTGTCTGCCACTCTGCCTACTTGTGCTTTCTCTTACTCTCTCTTTCTCTGTCAAATAAATAAATAAAATCTTTAAAAATAAATAAATAAAATAAGGGAAAATAAATAAATAAATAAATAAAACCTATCCCTTTGGCTACCAACATAATAAAATCCACACAAACCTAAATCTATGGCATTCTGGGTTTTCCATACCAAATTTCAGCCTCCTTTATTTTGGCTCTTCAATCCTGCTTCCTCATACAAGACCTGCTTTTTCCTACTGCAGGGCTTCTGCTCAGGCTATGCTCCCTGCCTGGATTACTCCTTACTAGTCTTTATATGCTGAACCTTAGCCCTTCTTCCAGACTTCAAACCCTGGCATCTCCAAAAGGCTTTCCAATGATTCCAGTATATGCTAGCAACCTGACCTTAGGCAATTTGTGTATCTTGTTTCCCAGTTTCCTCATATATAAAAACAGGTAATATGGTACCTACTTCTGAAATAAAATACGTAAAGCACTCGATGCACTACATGATATATAATGAGCATTTAAAAGGGATAGTTTAAACAGCAGCAACCATATTATTGTCATTATTTTTATTGTCATTTTATTTGTACTGCTACTTTTCTGTTCTCCCACTGAATTTTACACTTCTAATATAGCCTTTGCATACCCAGTGGGCCTGGGGTTATATCCACAATCTTTCACTGAGTTGTGAGAGAGCCAGATGCCATGTCATATTCATCTCTTTCTTCAGCATTGCCCAGTGCCGAGCATAGCATTACTCTCAGCACAGACTTGATGGATAATTGTTAAATCTTACTGAACACGCATATTATATTTGTCATATAAGTTACAACTTATATTCAAGAAGAGGCTAATGGCAGCATTAGTCTGAAGGATTAGATAATGTTTCACAGACTAAATTGAGTCAGACAGAAGAAAATATATTTTCATCAATGCTGAAGAATTTAATTTACAAGGTTAATCAAGAAAAATACAACCATGTGGTGTATGTATGCTTGTGTATTTCTTTCTTCTCCCTATTTGAGTTATTTGCTTTCTCTTGAATCCCTGTTTTGTGCTAAAGTCTCAGTGAGAACTAGGGTATAATTTTGCCTAAGAGAAGAAAGAACGTTAATACCTAGGATGCAGAGAATGAAAAACTCCCATACTCTGCTACTCAGGAAATAATTTAGCGCTCCCTTACAATCAGTGTTATATATTAGAAGTTTTAAATAAGCACAGTCTTTGACCCAGACATTCTGTCACTAGGAATTTATTCTAAGGAAATCATTAGAAATGTGAATAAGGAAGATTATATAAGAATATTAACTAAATTAGAAATAAACTAAATTCAAAATTATGGGATGAGTTACGTAAATTATGTCACATCCACATAGTAGAATATTATACAGTCCTTATCATCATGATGTGGAAGAATAACATGAAGAAATGTTTGACATAACTAAGAAATTATTAAAATGGGCCACAAAGCTTTGTGTTCCTTATACTGGTGTTCCTTATACTGGTAGATAGATACATAAATAAGTAGATAGAAGCCCCCAGTAATTCACAAAAATAATGGAAATGATATTAAAGTTTTAGAGGACAAGGACAAGAAATTAGACCCTGAAGCCAACTTTACACAAATCTTTCAAAGAAAGATGTAGAAGAAGTGCCACATTACATAATTATTGATTTTAAAATCATATGCTAAAAGGGTATAATCATGTATGTTGATAAGTTTAATGCATATTCATAGCTATATAAATACTTTTCAATGCATTTCTTTGTATGATACTGCATCAAATGAGAAAAGCTGGAAAGTATTTGTTAATTTTGAAGGGTGAATTTAAGAGAGTGTGACCTAAAAATATTGACTCTGTGGGGTTTTGGGAAAATACCCCAGGGCAAAAAGCAGTCTACTTCAAAAGAAGCTAAAAAGGAGAATGAGAGATCAACTCTTACCCCATACACGGTAAGGATGCTATAGCCAGAGAAAGCAAACCATGGTTTTATAAGAATCCTGAGTCTGGTCATAGGAACAGATGCCAGATTGCGGGCTTTGTCTGCCATTGAGCTGCTTTTCATAAGAATGCCTCAGGAAGAAGCATGGCAGCATATTCCCTTCTTTGATGATGGTTAAAGATTTCCCAGGCAATAATACAGAGAGCAGTTGGCATCACTACAATAAATGAAGAGAGACTGTGTGAGTCCCAACTGTCTGATCTCTTGATCCTCTGTGGAGGCAAAGGCAAAAGGTGAAGTGATAGGGACCTAGAGATAAATTTTACCTGCTTCAGGATTTCCCAGCTGCTAACCTGAAGAAATATGGAAGGTGTAGCTTGGTGGCAATATACTCCAGTGCAAAGAAAAGTCATGCCTTGGTCCCATTTACGAAGGCCACGTTCAAGTTATAATTCTCTGAAAAACTGTTGTTGTTGTTTTTTTATTTTTGTTTTTGATTTTTGTTTTCTTCTGCTTTCTCAATGGTTGTCTACCAGAATGGGCTGCCCCATAGCTCATGTGCTTGATAGATCAAGTAGGCCTTTGCCTATCATCTGTTCCAGGGAGGATTCCATCCTTCAGTGGGAGCTCAGACTGGGGGACACTGGGAGAGCTCTCTTCCCTCAAAAATCAGCCTACAAGAAACTTTGTATCAGTGAGTTGTTGTTTTTTTTTCTAAGTAGTCTCTCTTCACAAGAATCTTCATGTGGGTTCCCCACATTGCTGGGGCAGTGAAAACAGAGTTTCCCCAACTTTCTTATTAAAGAAATATTGTGCACATAATTAAACTCAACAGATGAGAAATACAAGACCATAGCTAAGAGTGTTGGCCTGGTGCCCAGGCTTCTTAAGAAAGCTGCACCGAGAAGAGATTATTAGGGAACACTAGGAGTCTCCTAGGAACAGCCATTTGTAATAGAGACTTTTTTTGGTTTTTTTTATGGCTTTTGAGCAAATCCCAGAGGTCATGATAGTTACTGTCTAAGCCTTGGCTTCCTCCCCCAATACTCGTTGATTAAGTAGAAGATTCCAACTGAAAGTTAAAATTTTTATTTTTCCAGACATGCTTACCAAAAAAAATGTCAAAATATATTATACTTGAGAAATCACTATGAATTCCTAAGGGTTCAGATTGTGGAGAGGGCTTGGGGTTTTGGTCAAGCATATGGAGGTTCAGATCCTTGCTTCACCACTTATTTTTTATATGATCTTAGGCAAATTCCTTTATATATCAACCTCCTCGACTATAAAATTAGGATAATGGTATTTACTCTTCAGGATAATTGCAAAGATTAAGCACATTTAAGGTTGGTTATATTTACAGAAACATCATAGATTGTCACAGATTTTCTCTCACTTGCTCTGTTGCTCTCAGATATTACCACCTACTTAGAAAGACAAATCTTAGTCACTTTGAAATTTTGACAAAAAGGAAAGACCATTAAGGAGTTGCAAAGGAGTGCCACTGACTTCAAGTACTGTGTGATAGAATGCTTACATGGTATCAACATCACAATTAGTGTAGCAGGTGCTACTTCTTCCATATCCCCCTTGAGCCTTAGCATTTCAGTGCTTACTAGCTTAACTTTCCAAACATGACTCTGCACATCTTTGGCCACATCTTTTGCTAGTCCCTGGAGCCCACTCTGCTCACCTGCCTGGCAGGCCAGAAGTGCTGGGGATTAATACCGCCAGGAGCAACTCAACCGATCCTTGAAGAGAATTGGTAGAGGCCAGTGGCTCTCAAATTTTGGTGGGCATCATAATCACCTGGAGAGGTCTTTCTTAAGTCACGTATAGCTGAGTCTAACCCCGGAGATTCTAATTCAGTAGGTATGGGGTGAACTTGAAAATTTGCATTTTTAAGAAGTTCCCAAGTGACGCTGATACTGCTGTTCCTGGGACTAAGAACCACTGGGGTGCAAGTACTCTTCTGTCCTTGCTTCTCAAGGGGGATAATTCTGAAGTATATTGTTTGCACTGGCTACATTAGTCTGATTGGGTTGCTATAACAAAATACCACAGACTGGGTGGTTTAAACAACAGAAATTTATTTTCTCACAGTTCTGGAAACTAGAAGTCTAAGATCAGGGTGTCAGCAGGGTTGGTACCCCATGAGGTCTCTGTCCTGGCCCTGTAGATGGCTGCTTTCTCACTATGTCCTCACATGGCATTTGCTTTTTGCACATGCTTCCCAGGTATCTCTTCCTCTCCTTGTAAGGACCCCAGTCTAATTGGATTAGAGACCCACCCTTATGATCTCATTGAACTCCAATTGCCCTTTTAAAGGCCCTGTCTCCAAATACAACCACATTGGTGGTGAGGGCTTCCATATAGGAATTGGCGGGAGACACAAGTTAGTCCACAACACTGGCTTTCAGAACTCTCCAGGCAACTAAGCTCCAGCTATTGAGAGCACACACTTTGTCTGTCTTCTTTTCTTTGTTTCAGCTACTCACTTCCCCACTGGTGTTTCCTGAAATTATGTTCCAAATAAACTCTACTTGTGCTCCAGTCCTTATCTCATGGTGTGATTCTGTGACAGACCAAATTCAGACAATGTACAGAATTAGAAGTTAAGAGACAAATTGTAATTTCAGTTTTGTTGCTAACTCACCAATCTTAGGATGTTGAGTGATTGGATCTAAGTCTCAATTTCATCATATATTAAATATATCTATCAATCTCAGCTTTGACTAACTTCACTGGGTAATGTGAGGATATGTATCACTTCTGACTCTTCAGCTATAAGTAACAGAAAACTATCCTAGCTAGCTTAAGCAATAAAGGGTCACTCACTAGTAGAAGGTTAACAGGTAATAGAAAACTGATAGGAACACAAATTTCCCTGTAAGCAGACACTACTTGACCCCCTTGCCTGTGGAAGGATACTCATGTAGCAGGGGATAGTATGAAAGCAAAACCAAGATGATGCACCCCACAAGGGAAATTATACAAAGGTGTAAATAAACTGAATATGTTCTAGATATGGCATACTGTTGAGTTAGGTACAATCTAATTAATAAGTAGCCCCATCAACCAAGCTTGGAGGACTATCACTTTTGAAGTATGTGCCTCCAATTTCATGGCGCTCCATGTCAAGCAAGCTGCTGACATTCTCAATGGAGAAACCGGGGATAGAAATGCACCATGCATATGATAGTTGTTGAATATTATTCAATACCATCTTGATGTATCTCTGCACCCATATTCTTTTTTTTAATCATATAATCAGTACAGAGAGTTTAATCATATTGTTTTCAAGCCTGATTATGCAAAATACTTGTTTCTTAACAAAGAATAAGCTAAAGGTATTTTTTACTGCATTGCATCATTTGCATTTTTTAAAGTTTCTATTACAATTCTAGTTAGTTAACATACAGTGTAATATTAGTTTCAGGTGTACAGTATAGTGATTTAACATTTCTATACAACTCCTAGTGCTAATCACAAGTGCACTCCTTAATCATCATCATCTATTTAACTCATCCCCCCACGCACCTCCATTCTGGTAACCATTAGTCTGTTCTCTATAGTTAAGTTTCGTGGTTTGCCACTCTCTCTTTTCTTTTCTCCTTTGCTCATTTGTTTTGTTTCTTAAATTCCAAATATGAGTGAACTCGTACTTATTTTGCTTAGCATAGTACTCTCTAGCACCATCAATGTCATTGCAAATGGCAAGATTTCATTCTTTTTTTGGCTGAGTAATATTCAATTGTATATATACCACCTCTTCTCTATCCACTCAATAGTCATTGGACACTTGGGTTGTTTCCATAATTTGGCTATTGTAGATCATGCTGCTATAAACATCAGGGTGCATGTATCCCTTCAAATTAGTATTTTTGTATTTGTGGGTAAATATCTAGTAATGCAATTGCTGGATCATAGGGTAGTTCTATTTTTAACTTTTTCAGGAACCTCCATACTGTTCTCCACAGTGGCTGCACCAGTTTGCATTCCCACCAACCGTGTAAGAGGGTTCCCCTTTCTTCACATCATCAACAATACTGTTGTTTCCTATATTGTTGATTCCAGCCATTTTGACAGGTGTGAGGTGATATCTTATAGTATTGATTTGCATTTCCCTGATGATAAATAATGTTGAGCATCTTTTCATGTATCTGTTGGTTATCTGTATGTATGTAGGTATGGAAAAATGTCTATTCATGTCTTCTGCCCATTTTTAATTGAATTATTCATTTTTGGGGTGTTGAGTTTTTTAAGTTCTTTATAAATTTTGAATACTAAACCTTTATCAGATATGTCATTTGCAAATATCCTCCCATTCCATAGGTTGCCTTTTAGTTTTGTTGATTGTTTCCCTTGCTGTACAGAAACTTTTTATTTTGATGAAGTCCTAATAGTTCATTTTTCTTTGTTTCCCATGCCACAGGAGACATAACTAGAAAGAAGTTGCTATGGCCAATGTAATGATTATGTTCTGTAGGATTTTTATGGTTTCAGGTCTCACATTTATGTCTTTAGCCCATTTTGAGCTTATTTTTGTATATGGTGTAAAAAAAAAAGTGGTCCAGCTTCATTCTTTTGCATGTTACTGTCCGGTTTTCCCAACACCATTTGTTGAAGAGACCATCTTTTTTTTTCCATTGGATATCCCTTCCTGCATTGTCAAGATAGGTTGACCATATAGTTGTGGGTTCATTCCTGGGTTTTCTATCCTGTTCTATTGATCTATGTGTCTATTTTTGTGCCAGTTCAGTACTGTCTTGATGCCTAAGCTTTGCAATATAACCTAAGTCAGGAATTGTGATGCTTCCAGCTTTGCTTTTCTTTTTCCGGATTGCTTTGGCTATTTGGGGTCTTTTATGGTCCCATACAAATTTTAGAATTGTTTGTTCTAGCTCTGTGAAAAATGCTGGTGGTATTTTGATAGGGATTGCATTAAATGCATAGATTGCTTTGGGTAGTATAGATATTTTAACAATGTTTGTTCTTCCAATCCATGAGCATGGAATGTTTTTCCATTTCTTTGTGTCCTCTTCAATTTATTTTATAAGTGTTTTATAGTTTTCAGAGTGCAGAGCTTTTACCTCTTTAGTTAGGTTTATTCCTAGTTATCTTATTGTTTTCGGTGCATTTGCAAATGGGATGGATTACTTAATTTCTCTTTCTGCTGCTTCACTATTGGTGTATAGAAATCCATTCATGATATAAACCCTCAACAAAGTAGGTTTAGAAGGAACATAACTCAATATAATAAAGGCCATATATAAAAAACCCACAGCAAATATCATCCTAAATGTGGAGAGAGTGTTCCCTCTATGGTCAGGAATATGACAGGAATGTCCACTCTCACCACTGTTATTTAACATAGAACTGGACGCCCTAGCCACAGCAATCAGACAACAAAAAGAAATAAAAGGCATTCAAATTTTGGCAAGGAAGAAGTCAAACTTTCACTATTTGCAGATGGCATTATACTCTATGTAGAAAACCTGAAAGACTCCACCAAAAAATTGCCAGAACTAATAGATGAATTCAGCAAGGTTGCAGGGTATAAAATCAATGTGCAGAAATTTGTTGCAATTCTATATATAATTCATGAAGCAGCAGTAAAAGAAATCAAGGAATTGATCCCATTTACAATTGCACCCAAAACAATAAGATACCTAGGAATAAACCTAACTAAAGAGGTAAAAGCTCTGCACTCTGAAAACTATGAAACACTTATAAAAGAAATTGAAGAGGACACAAAGAAATGGAAAAACATAACATTCCATGCTCATGATTAGAAGAACAAACATTGTTAAAATGTCTATACTACCTAAAGCAATGTATGCATTTAATGCAATCCCTATCAAAATACCACCAGCATTTTTCACAGAACTAGAACAATTCTAAAATTTGTATGGAACTACAAAAGACCACGAATAGCCAAAGCAATCCTGAAGAAGAGAAACAAAACTGAAGACATCACAAGTCCAGACTTCAAACTATATTGCAAAGTTATAGTCATCAAGGTAGTATGGTGCTGGCAAAACAACAACAAAAACAACAACAACAACAAAAAACCACAACCAGACACAAAGATCAATGGAACAGAATAGAGACCCCATAAATGGACCCACAACAGGACCACTTTCTTATACCATACACAAAAATAAATTCAAAATGGATGAAAGACCTAAATGTGAGACAGGGGTCCATCAAAATCCTAGAGGAGAACACAGGCAGAAACTTCTTTGTCTTCAACCATATCAACTTCTTAATAGACCCATCACCACAGGCAAGGGAAACAAAAGCAAAAATGAACTATTGGGACTTCTTCAAGATAAAAATATTCTACATGGTGAAGGAAACAATCAACAAAACTAAAAGGCAGCCCACAGAATGGAATTTGCAAATGATATATTGGATAAAGGGATAGTATCCAAAATATATAAAGAACTAATCAAACTCCACACCTAAAAAATAAATAATCCAGTTAAGGAATAGGCAGACAACATGAATAGACACTTTTCCAAAGAAGACATCCAGATGACTAACAGACACATGAAAAGATGTTCAACATCACTCATCATTAGAGAAATACAAATCAAAATCATGATGAGATACCACCTCACACATGTCAGAATGGCTAAGATTAATAACACAAGAAACAACAGGTGTTGTTGAGGATGTGAAGAAAGAAGAACCCTCTTACACTGTTGGTGGGAATGCAAACTGGTGCAGCCACTCTTGAGAACAGTATGGCGGCTCCTCAAAAAGTTGAAAATAGAACTACCCTATGATCCAGCAATTGCATCGCTAGGTATTTACCCAAAGGATACAAAAATACAGACTTGAAGGGTTACATGCACCCTGATGTATATAGAAGCACTATCAACAATGGCCAAACTATGGAGAGAGCCCAAATGTCCATCAGCTGATGAATGGATAAAGAAGATGTGGTAAAAATGTACAATGGAATATTACTCAGCCACCAAAAAAAAAATGAAATCTTGCCATTTGCAATGACATGGATGGAGCTAGAGTATATTATGCTAAGTGAAATTAGCCAGTGAAAGACAAATATCATATAATTTCACTCGTGGAATTTAAGAAAGAAAACAGATGAACATATGGGAAGGGGAAAGAGGAAAAAAAAGGAGAGAGGGAAACAAACCATAAGAGACACTTAACAGTAGAGAACAAACAGGGTTGATTGAGGGAGGTGGGTGGGGGATGGGCTAGATGGGTGATGGCTATTAAAGAGGGCACTTGTGAGGAGCACTGAGTGTTGTATGTACATGATGAATCACTGAATTCTACTCCAGAAACCAATAGTGGATTGTATGTTCACTAACTAAAACTTAAATAAAAAATAATATATAAAAATAAAAAATAAATAAAATAAAATCATATAGTCTTTTCTGGCTTGCCTGGTCTCTGAGGATAGATCTGCTGCCAGTCTAATGTTTCTACCTTTATAAGTTACTGACCTCTTGTCCCGAGTTGCTTTCAGGATTTTCTCTTTGTCTCTGAGATTTGCAAGTTTCACTATTTTATGTTAGGGTGTTGACCTATTTTTACTGATTTGGGGGGGGGGGGTTCTCTGTGCCTCCTGGACTTGAATGCCTGTTTCCTTCCCCAGATTAAGGAAATTCTCTGCTATAATTCGCTCCAATATACCTTCTGCCCCTCCCTCTCTTTCCTCTTCTTCTGGGATCCCAATTACTCTAATATTGTTTTATCACTTATCTCTCAAATTCTGCCCTCACAATCCAGTAGTTTATCTCATCTTCTTTATTCTCCATCATTTTGTCTTCCATATCACTAATTCTCTCTTCTGCTTCATTTATCCTAGTAGTTAGAGCCTCCATTTTTTATTGCATCTCATTAATAGCTTTGTTTATTTTGACTTGATTAGATTTTAGTTCTTTTATTTCTCCAGAAAGAGATTCTCTAGTGTCCTCTATGCTTTTTTCAAGCCCAGCTAGTATCTTTATAATTGTTATCCTGAACTCTAGTTCTGACATCTTACTCATGCCCATGTTGATTAGGTCCCTGGCAGTCAGTACTGCCTCTTGTTCTCCTTTTGAGATGAGATTTCCCATCTTGTCATTCTGTCCAGAGAAAAATAGATGAACAAGAGAACAAAATACTAAAATAGCAACAGTGACCCCAGAAAAATATACACTAAACAAATCAGAAGATACCCAAAACTAAAAAAAAACAACAAAAAAAAGAGACTTAATCAGATAGATAGATAGAACAGATAGAACAAAGCAGGACAGCCACATGCAGAAGAATGAAACTGGAGTATGTCCTTATACCACACACAAAAATAGACTCAAAATGGATGAAAGACCTAAATGTGAGACAGGAATCCATCAAAATCCTAGAGGAAAACACAGGCAGCAACTTCTATGACCTTGGCTGCAGCAACTTCTTCCTAGACACATCTCAAAAAGCAAGGGAAACAAAGGCAAAAATGAACTATTGGGACTTCATCAAGATAAAAGGCTTTTGCACAGCAAAGGAAACAGTCAACAAAACCAAAAAATAACTGACAGAATGGAAGAAGATATTTGCAAATGTCTTATCAGATAAAGGGCTAGTATCCAAAATCTATAAACAACTTAGCGAACTCAACACCCAAAGAACAAATAATCCAATCAAGAAATGGGCAGAAGACGTGAACAGACTTTTCTCCAATGAAGACACACAAATGGCGAACAGACACATGAAAAAGTGCTCCACATCACTTGTCATCAGGCAACTGCAAACCAAAACCAAAATAAGATACCACCTCACACCAGTTAGAATGGCTAAAATTAACAAGTCAGGAAATGACAGATATTGGCGAGGATGAAGAGAAAGTGGAACTCTCCTGCGCTGTTGCTGGGAATACAAGCTGGTATAGCCACTCTGGAAAACAGTATGGAAGTTTCTCAAAAAGTTGAAAATAGAGCTACCCTACAACCCAGCAATTGCACTACTAGGGATTTACTCCAAAGATACAAATGTAGTGATCTGAAGGGGCATGTGTACCCCAATGTTTATAGCAGCAAAGTCCACAATAGCCAAACTATGGAAAGAGCCCAGATGTCCTTCAACAGAGGAATGGATAAAGAAGATGTGAGATATATATATATATATGGTATACTACTCAGCCATCAAACAAAATGAAATCTTACCATTTGCAAGAATGTGGATGGAACTAGAGGGTATTATGCTAAGTGAAATAAGTTAATCAGAGAAAGACAATTATATGATTTCACTGATATATGGAATTTAAGAAACAAAACAGAGGATCATAGGGGAAGAGAGAAAAAAATAAAACAAGATGAGATCATAGAAGGAGACAAACCATAAGAGACTCTTAATCATAGGAAACAAACTGAGGGTTGCTGGAGGGGAGGACATGGGGGGATGGGGTAGCTGGGTGATGGACATTAAGGAGGGCACATCATGTAATGAGCACTGGGTATTATATAAGACTGATGAATCACTGACCTCTACCTTTGAAACTAATAATACATTATATGTTAATTAATTGAATTTAAATTTAAAAATTTAAAAAGTATACAGTCATGTGCTAACATAGAAGATTGTTATTGTCCTCCTGCTTTGTACATAATTATTTATTATAACATCTGAGAGTTTTGGCAAAGAAACTCAGCAGGAAGACTGAAAAAGGGGTTTTAATCAAACCCCTAATATTGAATTAGGGGTTTGATTAAATTCCTTTGTAATGAGGTCTACCAAAGAATTGCTTTCACATGTCTTAATTCTATGAAGAGGCTAGGGAGGGGTGCAGATAATACCCATCATCTGATATTTTCTAGAGAGCTTGACTTGGTGACTATAGTATTGAAGTTGGCTAGGAGCAGGGTGTGCTACATTCTGTCTTTGGTTTAGTCAGAACATTTTTGTGTGACTTGGGCATATCCCTTCCTCTTCCTAAACCTCCACTTCCCCATTCCTAAAAAGAAGATTGGATTAGATCTTCACAGCTTGAATCCCATGTTTCACAACTGAAAGCCGACTGAACAATATACAGTCCTATTGCAGAGTCAGGGAGTCAATATATCACATTGTGTTCCCATGGAGCCAAGGCCTGGGCTGGGTAGCCCAGGAGACCTGAGAGAGAGAGAGAGAGAGCACAGCAGGTGGCCACCACTGTTAAGAAACACCACGGACTCCCATGGATAATACTTGGGCTTTGAGAATAAAATTCTGCCCCCTGGATGGAAGCCCATTCAATATTTCCATCAAGCAGTAATTACGCGAGTGGAGACTGTACCATAGGTTGGTCCCAATCACTTTAGAATAAAATAGAAAATAGAATGAAAAAGGAAGCACAAGGGGAGGTAAAACTGCACTTCTATATTCACCACCTTCTCAACTACAATGATCTTGACAGTGCCTTCCTTTGCCAGGAAACTGCAGAAACAATTTTTCTCCATAAAAATGTGTGTGGGTGAGGGAGGTGGGAAATTATCAGATGTTAGCCTTTTTAGATACTCTATTGATGATTTGTCTGAGACTTGTGTTTCTATGACAATAAATCAGATAGAGGTAATAAAGGCAATGCCAGTGTGTGAAGACCTGCAGCCTGAAAGGACAATGACAACATTTAAGAATTCCTTTCCAAGAGCTGTGGTTACAGCCTCATAACATTCAGGCAGGGCAAATTATGGACCCCAGGAGGAAACCCAAGTTTCTGGAAACATTCCCTTAGAACAAACAGCTTCCAAGCAGCAGGAAACAGACTCAGGGTGGTACGGGGAGAGCATATTATTTCATCCATTCACATGCAGTAGGACAGGACCACTCAAAACCATCCCATAAATATGACTTTTAAAAAATAAACTCCGGGGGCGCCTGGGTGGCTCAGTTGGTTAAGCGACTGCCTTCGGCTCAGGTCATGATCCTGGAGTCCCGGGATCGAGTCCCGCATCAGGCTCCCTGCTCGGCGGGGAGTCTGCTTCTCCCTCTGACCCTCCTCCCTCTCATGCTCTCTGTCTTTCATTCTCTCTCTCTCAAATAAATAAATAAAATCTTTAAAAATAAATAAATAAATAAACTCCGACTTCTATGTCTGACTAAAATGGAGTAACAGGGACCATATCTGCCCTCCTGCATAAAACTACCAAGTACATTCTAATAAATAAAATGCATAAAATAATGGTTTCAGGACTCTGGATATCAGATAGTGAGACAATAAATGAACACACTGAACCCTATTATTGTCCCAGGTTCTTCTACTGAGAGAAGAGAACACTTTCCCATCACCTCACAAATCTATGGACCCAGAGACAGCAAATGGTCATGGGAAGTGACACTGAGAACTCCCCTCAACTTCACATTGTTGTTTAAATAAGTTTCCCAAATGGAAAATGTTCTCAACAGCAAGAGCTGGGGTAGAGCTTCTGTCCTTGTCTGTAGCACATTGCATTTACCAAAGGAATCCACACAAATATCTTCCATCCCACATGTTCTTCTTACAATGTGACCGCAACATTTCTTCAAGCAATAATCTATTCTCTCCCTTTGAATCTGGATGGGCTTGTAAGTACAATGGAAATGATGCTGCAAGGTTTCTGATGCTAAGCTATGAAGGGTATTAGAGATTCTTCCTTGCTCACCCTCCTAGGACATGTACCTGGGAGCACTGAGACAACAGGTAGGAAGCCCGGCCACCCTGAAGCTGTCATGCTGGAGATCACATGGTGAGACCACATAGTGATAGAGGAGCCCCACACATTCCAGTCCCCAGCTGCTTGCCCCTTCCCAGCCACGGCACCAGACAGAAGAGTGAGCAAGTTTTTGTTGCTTTCACCTCCCAGATTTTGAGCTGTGCAGCTGAATCCAAGTGGGGCAGAGATGGGCAGTCTCCATTGAGCCCTGCCCACATTGCTGATTCATGAGAAAATAAGTGCTATTTTAAGCTATTAAGTTCTGTGTTGGTTTGTTAGGGAGCAGAAACATTATCCCACCTGCCTCTTGTTTGGGAAGGCAGGTGTGGACAAGTTCAACAATCTTTTGGGGATGCAGGTAATGATCAGGATGATGGGGTGGCCATTCTGGCATCTCCTCCACATTATTAAGTCTATGAGATTAACCATGTTATAAGGTCAGAGCATTTCATCATAACTGCTTTTGAAATCTTGCTCAAGGCAATGATTCCACTCTGGCCTAGCAGGCAAAAATTAAACAGAGGAGGAAGTAATCCTGGCGGGTAGTATGGGAATAAAGGAGTCATTTGATCTGGTCCTAGAGGCAGTGGTACAGTTTCTAAAGACATGTGCTATTTTAAAAATCAATAAATAATTTTAAATAAGGCAAAGGCTGAGAAGATTAGGATTTCTGTATATACTTAGAGTATTGAGAGCCCGTGCCTTTTCTTCTTGTGGGATAATATTACCTAGAATTAATTCATTTGCTTGTCATAAGAGGTCATTTACAAAGCAACTCAAAACACTTTCAAACTAAACCTAAAAGTAGTAAAAAGATATGTTATCTGACACTTCATTAATTTAAAATTTCTGAAAACTAAAACTTCTTATATCCCCCAATTCAATTTTTCAAGTTAGTAACTGGTACCAATTTTCACAGTTAACGTGAATAATCAGATAAATTTCTTAGAATTAGAAAGCACCCTAATAAGGAATTGTTATGGATTACCCCTATCAAATTTAGGGGCAAAATCAATTATGAGGCAGAGATTAATCACAGGCCTTTTGTTGCAAATCTCAACTTTTACATACACTTAGGAAAATTTAGAATGGAAATAATATGGGTTAGCATTTAATACACTTTCAACTAAAATTCTGAAATTTATAGTCAGAAGAATTATGGGTTTCTTAACTTGGAGATGAGCAATGGACTAGGAGAACTTTTTCACTATCTGAAAAGCTTTTAGGTGAAAAAGTAAGCAGAGAAGATCTGTGATGCTATGAGTATACCTCCAGAAGAAGGCTTCTACAAGGAACTTTACTTTGGACTAATAATAACAATAATACAGTAGCAATAATAATAACAAATTCTCTGATGATTACATCTATTCAACGAAGAAATGTGTTCCCTGTTGCTGGTGTATTTAAGCAAAAACTAATCAATGGCATGTCAGAGTAAAGCAGAAACTAAATGAAACCACATTCCCCAATAGAATTTAAGTGCCATGAGGTCAGGGATCATGAGCAATCATTCTGTCTTGTCACATGTCTTAACTACACTGCCTGGCACAGTGCCAGGCCCATATACCACTCTCAATAAGTAACTTTGCACTGATGAATGAACACATGACACAGAGTCGTTGTGTTAAGTGACCCATCCTCAAGGGCAAATACCATTATTCTACCCTTCCCTTTGTAAAATCCTGAGGACAAGACTATTTGAGCGACTGATTCAACTTGCCCAACCACATGCAAACAGCTGATGCGACACACACAAGCTGACAAAGCAGAAGTTATTCTTTGGATTCCAACTTGAGACATTTTTTGCATGTATTTTAAAGCACTAATCTAGCTGTCCAAAATGCCTTTGTTCCAATAGAATAATAATCAAATTTTAGTTCAACAGCTGTGTGCAATGCATATTTAAAAAGAACATTTTTTGAATTGCTCCCATTTTCATTTTTCCATACTGCTCTATTTTTCAGTGTTGATAACATTAAAACCATAGTCAAGAAGAGTAGAAACAAAGAAAAGAACAAAGTGAATACCCACTAATCTCCCAGGACATACTGATTAGGTATGAGAGCTTTTCTCTGTAGTGTTAAAAGGGTTGTCCTAATTCTGGACAGAAGGTCAGAAAAGTTTATCATAATGGTCCAGACAGTAAATATTTAGGCTTTGTAGACCATACAGTTTCTATTGAAATTTCTCCCCTTAGCACAAAAGCAGCCACAGACAATAGTTAAATGATTGAACATGGCTATTCTAATAAGATTTTATTTACAAAAATAAGTGGCAGACAGGATTTGGCCTGTGGGCCATAGTTTGATGACCCCTTTTCTAGACCATGTATTTTGCTTGTATGGTGCTTTATTTTCACATAGGTCCAAGCCATATATTGTTTCATTTGAGCCTCAATTGGCAGTTTGAGATAGCAAGTGTTTTAAACTCAATTTTGGAAATCAAAGTGCTAAGGTTCAGAAAGCTAAAACTGCTTGAACAGGGTCACAGAGAAAGTTGTTTATAGGGTCAGAACTAGAACTGTGGTCCGTGAACGTCTATTCTGCCAGCTGGTAAGCTACAATGTCTTATTTTCTTCGTATCTACTCATAGACAAGTATTTGGTCACATATATAATGTGATTTAAAAGGACTGAAATATAGTTCCCACACTGGTATGACCTTGTGCTCAGATTTTCACCAACAGAAATTTATTTCTCTGAGTAAAGACACAATCTACTTTGAAAGAGAAAATTTCTTTTAGATGATGTATTATTCAGGCCAATGTCAGACAGGAGACAGAAACTCAACTGAAACTGGCTTAAGCAGAAATAAAAAGGCTGGGGATTTATTGGCTAACATAACTGGGAAGTTTAGGGATATACTGGCATCAGACATGGCTGGATCCAGGGTGTAGTCTCTTCCCACTTGCTTGTTCCACTGTTCTCCATGTTGGTGTCACCTTCAGGAAGATACTCACCATGTAGTGCCCCCCAGTATTTCCAAGTTTAGACCCTTGTAGCTCTAAGATAATGGAAAGGAAGCCTGTCTCCCTCAGCAGTGTCAACCAGAGGCTTAGGGTTATGTCTTTAGTCCCAAGTTCAACTACATGCCCCACCCTGGGAAATCAATCAATCCAATCAATCTAGGTGAAAGCCGTGTGTTGATTCGCTTATGTGTCATGACTCATCGGCCCCTGCAGAAATGGGGTCAGCCCCGTTCCAAGATATGGACTGAGGGTTTGGGCAGGGTAGCTTCTGAAGTGAAAATTAGGTTTTCTGTTGCAGAGGAAAGGGGAATGGATTCTGGTAGCAAAAAGTACAGGTGTTCACTATAAAAGGGCAAAACATAAAGTCTGTATTAGTCAGTACTATCTAGTGTAAAATAATCCCACAGAAATTCATAATTCAGTTGTTTTGCAGATCTTGAGACAGGTTAGTTTTGAGGAGAGAGGTGGTAAAACCAATCTAGCACTTAGGCATGGGAAAAAAATGATGCTTAGATTCACATGCCTCAATGGTTCTCTGCATAAAAATTTGCGCCATGTTGATTTTCAAGTTGAGCTTCTATGGGATGCAGTATGAACTGGCCTCTCCAAGTTTATCCAAACCTCAATTCTCTCTTGCCTTTCTGTACTACAAAAGACAGAAAGCTAAAATTCTTTATTTCTTGCTGTCACTTGCACATAGAGATGGCCCTGTTACACAAAGGTGAACAATGAGATTGAGAAAATGTTCCTGGAAAGGGCTTTTCTTTCTGCATATAAATACAAAGACTTACTAGGAATAGATGTTTTATTCCTTCTTCCTGTGTGGAAAATGGAAATGAAGCCCATGGATGCAGCAGCTATCCTGTAAACATGAGGCAATATACATGAGGACAAAGGATCACAGAATTATTATAGAAGCCCTGGATTGCCTACCTCCCAACTTCCTATAGCATGAGATAATTAAATTCTTATTGTTAAATCCATTGAAGTCAGGTCTTCTGTTTTCTTGAAGCTGAATGTACTCCTGTCTGATGCTTTCCACATGAATCTAATGTTGCTTAGGGATGCTAATAAACTGGGACCGAAGACATCCAAGCAGCATCCCCTACATGCTAGACATTAAAAAATCACTCATAAACTTGAACATTTTGGTTTACTCTGTTGGAAGGCTATTACTATTACTACCAAGTTTTTACTATTTTCCTCCCAAATGTTTAGAGAGACCCCTGGGAATTCTTAGAGCCATACTGACCAAGACCTGAAAAGAAATAAACCAATTTTCTGTTTATATTTACACTGGGACATGGTATTTACTTACTTAGCCATTTTCCTTGGCAAGTGATAGTATAAAACTGCAAAATCCTTTCCAAAAGAAATATGTTGACTGTTTCCTCCCACAATTTTACCTAAATGATATTTGGGAAATGCTAGGAGGCATAGGAGATAAACATTTTAATTTTCATTAAGTTTCCCAAAATATGTAAGGATTTAAGTCCAGAAAGACAAAAAGATATAAAAGTTTCAAGACAACATAGGCAAAGATTTGCATAGAGAAAATTTTCTACAATTTCTTCAAGTAGGTTTAGAGGACAACAGAAAAGATTTCTCTAAATTGAAAGTGAACAAAACAAGGTATATCCATAAAAGAAGTTTTTACTGTAATCATAACCTAACCTTCACCAAGAGGCAAGAAAAACATCACAATGTGCTATTTCTTCCTGTGGAGACCACTTCAGCTCTTTTCTGATGGTATAAATCCTCTTCCTCTTTTACTCAAACTAACACTTCTCCATAAACTATTCTCCATTAGAGATCTTGGTTAAAACTATCCAAAATAGAACTAATTATTTAAAATGAAAGACTAACAACAACAGAAAGCTTCGTGTTGATCTTATTATTTCACCGGTTCACACAACTGTAAAACATTCTCTTATATGATGTGGGGTTTTCAGCTTGTGTTTCCTTTTTTGTCCCCAGTATTATTGTTGTATTTCACATATCTGTCTCAATTCCCTTCCAATACAAAGGAAAAAGCTAAATTCTCCGCAGGACCTTAGGTTCAGTAATTTTCTCCCTAACCTCAATTTTCTCCCTGTTAACAAAGGAAACTGAATTGTCATTAAGTGGACTTCAAATGATTTTTTAGTTAAGAAAGCTTTACTCGAAAAAAATATTTCCAGGAAGTCCAATATTCAAAAGAAACAATGCATAGCCAACCTGACTGGACATGATGTGCCACCTAGACACACCTCCCGAACCGTATGAAGGGCCCCTAGGGATCTTCAGCAACCTCCAAGATTCTGTCAAGCACTGTTTGAAAAGCACTGATTTATGACATCTTGGTTCCCTTCCAGCTCAGTTTTGCTCCCATGATTCCATTCTATTGTTTTGGCATTCTTACTCTTAATTTGATGAGATGCATAGTGCTCAACCTAATTATACATCTCTCAGCTTCTTTTATCTCTCCATTTATTCAGGAAACATTTTCAGAGGAGGAATAATATTTATTTATCTTCCACGTTTATTCAACAAATTTTTGACCATCATATCTGTCCTTAGCATCATATGAAGAGTGAATAAGCTAGGAATAAGTGAGGTGACCATACCTGGATTAGTGCTGTAAGCCCACCATTTTGTGTTCATCTCATCTCACAGTCCCAAAGATCCAAGGCACTCATCAAATCGCTTCACAAGATTTTGTTCACCTATAAACCTGCATATGTGAAAAATATATTCAAACATGCATTTTCCTCTAGTGGATTCCTGGAAATCTGCCCATAAATTTGAGAGGTGTTCACCACAGCATAATGGCTAAGCATATACAGGCAGCCCTCCATGAATGAGAATTCAATACAAGACATCATTTGGTCCTCACAGCAATGCTGGAGGGCAGACCAGGAGCTACCATTGTTCTATTGGCCAGGAAAGGAAGTCATGGAGAGATTTATAGTGATTCCTATAAGATGGTAGAATTGAGCCTTGAAGTTGATTTCCTGGTACCTAGACACCTCTTTCTATTAAACCACACTGACATCTAGGGGGAAAATAAAAGTGTGTATCCCCTTACTCCTTCAGTCTAAATGGGGAGAAGGGCAGGTTTGAGACAAAATCCTAATTAGAGACTATATAAAGATAATTTTATTAATGTTTGCACATTTTTTGGAGAAGTAGTACATTAGTGGACAGTGTGTATAGTAGTTAAAGATACAGGCTGGGAAGCCAGACTGCCTGGGGTCCACTCATGGTTCTCCCATTGACCAGCTGCATGACCTTAGCAAGTGGATTGGTGTCTCCCTGCCTTAGTTTCTACACCAGTAATTTGACAATAATAATAGTACATATATCAGGATTACTGTGAGAATCATGAGTTCATATATCTGAAGTGTTTAGATTATTGTTTAACCCATAGTAAATGCTAAATAAATCTTTATTATTATCCCACTATTCAGTGACTACAGGAGAATACAGAGCAAAACAAGAAAGCCCTCCTCCCCTACATCTTCACTACACATCCCTACCCACGGGTAATCAAAGCTAACTCTTTTATGTATATCTTTTCCATAGATTTTTATACATATACAAGCACATATACACTTATCTTTTATTTGCAAAAACAGTATCATATCATGCATATTTTTAGTAATGTGCTTTTTTCTTATACAACAATATGTTTAGAGATATATCCATATTAGCATGCAGTGTTTTGATTTTATTCTCTTAAATGATTGCCTGTTAGTCCATAGTATGGATGAAACATGATTTATTCAACCAATTACCTACCGATGAAACTTTAGATTGTTTCCTCTTATATTACAAACAATGTGGTAATAAACTTACTTGGACATTCAGTACTCAAGATAAAGTCTGGTATGGGCTGATTTGTGTCTCCTCGCTCCAAATTCATATGGTGAAGTCCTAAGCCCTAGTACCTCAGATAAGACTGTATTTGGAGACAGGGTATTTTAATTAGGCCTTTCTGGTTAGAGACCACAGAGGTAATTTTTATAGACGTAATTCAGTTAAAATGAGGTCATTAGGGTGGGCCCTAATCCATTATGAATGGTATGCTTATAAGAAGAGAAAACTGAGATGCAAATACACACAGAAGAAAGACCATATGAAGACACAGAGATAAAGGTTGGAAGAAACCAACCCTGCTGATCCCTAGGCCTGGGACTTCTAGCCTCCAGAACTGTGAGAAAATAAATTCCTGTTGTTCAAGCTCCCCAGACTATGTACATTGGTATGGCAGCCCTAGAAAACTTAATATCAATTTCTAGAAATGAAGTTCTGGGGGCAAATTCTGCTACATTGCTTTTCTGATCATTTTACCAATTCTCACTCCCTTCAACAGTATAAAAGATTGCTCATTCTCCTATATGTATACTCATCAACACTTTAAGGTGTTATAAAATGTTATTTGTAATATTTTCAAACACTCTTAGACTCACTTCTAGCACTTAGGATGCAGTTTGTTGAAAAGAAATTCTAAAGGGTCATATTTAATATATATATATTTAACATATATATATTTAACATATATATATTTAACATATATATTTAACATATATATGTTAAAAAACACTGGCTTGAGTCACTCCCACTTGGTGTGTGTGTGTGTGTGTGTGTGTGTGTGTGTGTATGTATTATTATCATTATTATTTTAGTGGAGAATCTGTTGTTAACCCCACCTCCACCTATTCGTTTTCCAAACAAACAATTGTCAAGAATCTCAGTGCAACTCTTGCATGTCCATTGCAGAATTATTCACAATAGCCAAGATATGGAAACAACCTAAATATGTATCAGTGGATGAATTGATAGAGAAAAAAATACACACACACACACACAATGGAGTATTATTCAGCCTTAGAAAAGAAGTAAAAAGTATGGTGACTGGGCGCCTGGGTGGCTCAGTCGTTAAGCGTCTGCCTTCGGCTCGGGTCGTGATCCCAGGGTCCTGGGATCGAGTCCCACATTGGGCCCCCTGCTCGGCAGGAAGCCTGCTTCTCGCTCTCCCACTCCCCCTGTTTGTGTTCCTGCTCTCGCTATCTCTCTCTCTGTCAAATAAATAAATAAAATCTTTAAAAAAAAAAAAGTATGGTGACTATGATTAACAAGACCATATTTTATACTTGAAATTTGCTAAGAGAGTAGATCTTAACTGTTCTTACCACAAAAAAAAGAAAGAGAGAGAGAAAGGAAGGAAGGAAGGAAGAAAGAAGAAAGTTTCTACGAGAAATGGTGAATCAGATGTGTTCATGAAGTTTCATCCTAATCCTTCATCTTATTCTTGCTTTCACCTGAATTCCTCTAAATCTCCTAACTGTTCTCAGCACCTCTGGTCTCTCTCCATTCCAATTCATCTAGCACATCACCACTAGTGATTTTAATACTTTTGTTAGCATAAAAGTAAATGTTAGATAGGTTAAGACTAAATGATCATTAACTCAAATTAGTTCTGATATAGTAACATCTTCCTAAAACATAACTGTAGGGGGTCCTAACATTCATCATTTGTTTCTTAAGTGAGAGCTTGCAATTCATGGGCCTGGGTCTTGATCCCTCAGCCTTGGGGTGGAACTGTTGCCTTGGGCCAATTAACTTCATCTAATTACCCCAGTGTGTGTATAAATATGTTAATATTTTATGTGTTACAACATGAAAGAGGTTAAAAATTACTGGCTTGAGTCACTCCCACTTGGTATTTTATAAAGCAGCTAAATGTAAAATCTTACATTTGTTTTAGAGGTCCAGTGTATTTTTTAGGAAATTAGTGAGTAGGAAGAATAAATGGTTTGAAAAGATCTGATAAGGATATGTGTGTGCTCCTTTTTAATTATCATAACATAAAGTTCAAAGGAAATGTGCCCATTCTTCCAAAGGCCAGCCAGTCTTCTTAATCAGCCAGCCCTAGGAATTCCTACTCTCAAAGATAGAATTCCCATGCTTCTTCAAGGTTTGGCTATCCCATGGGTACAAATGAGGTGATACTGACCTTGATAAACTTATTTCCAATTTTTTAGAGTAGTTTATACCTGGTCCAAGAGGCCAGATATGGGACAAGACAGCATTTCATATTCTGTTACCTCCATATTTCTCTCTCTTTAGTCTATAGACAGACATGTACACAAACTTTAGCCTAGCCTAGAAGTTATGGGCAAAACATGGAGTTTTGATATTGCCGTATAAGACTGAAAGGGAAGTCTGCATGATGTAAATGGGGAGAATAAAAGGCCTGTATGACCAGATATATCTCTCATGTAAATGAATGGTAATGTTTAAAATTGTCATCGGTAGGAAGGACTAACAATGGTATATTTGGCTGGATTTTTAACCAGGTAAATTGCCATTAATTAGAGGATAGGTTAATGCACTGATGTCAAATAAGAGAATAGTCTCAGGGAGGAGGCAGGATGGAGGAAGAATAGGGGACCTCATTTCATCTGGTCCCTTGAATTTAGCTGGATAACTATCAACCCATCCTGGACACCCATGAATTCAGCCTGAGATGTAAGAAAATATATCTGGAACTCTACAAGTAGAAAAGCAACTGCTTTTTGCAAGGTAGGAGGTGTAGAGACATGAATCTGTGGGGAGATATCAGAAGATAAATGGAGGGGGGAGGGTGCCTCCCTAAGCTGACTGCAGGAAAGTGATATAGCCCCAGAGGGCAAAATTGGAACCCTTAGAAATCTGCTCCAGTGAGAGACATCCCTGTCTGAAAGGGGCTCAGGGGATGAAAAGGGCAGAATTCTAGGTGGGTCAGTGTGGCCTCAGGATCCCAGGAGTCACAGAAAGAATGGTGGTGCCTGAGCAGATAGAGCGCCCAAGCAGTGGAGCAGGGAAACTAGTTACGGTCAGTGAGCCCAGGAGGAGACTCTCAGCTCGGGTCACCGTAAACCATAAGCTAGGCTGGTTGGGTAACAGCTCTCCCCCTGAGCACCCTGAAAAGGACTGGATCACACTGACCGTCTGCCACCCCCTGGGAGGGGTGGAATGGGTGTGCCCATGACTAGACAACAGCAATTAGGGCAGTGGCCCTGGAAAGGACAGTGAGGTGACACTCAGCCAGCCCCCAGGAGAGGCGGAGTGGGTATGTGCATGAGCCCGTGGCCAATCTCAGCCCCAGGACACACAAAGGGCAGTGACGCAGGTCCCTTGGACTCTCCCCAGGAAGACTGCTATGGGCCCACACCGCAGGAGTCTGTGGAGTTTGGCACAGGCAAAGGTGAAGAGTGTCCCAGAGGGTTTGCTGAAGAGGGGGGACTGCGACCTTTCAGCTCTAGGGCCATTTTTATTCTGCATGGCCATTTTTATTCTGATTCTCTAAAGAGGTGCATAAAGCCTTCAGGGAACAAAAGCCACACGGAGGAGCAGCTTACACTGAGCCCAGCCCCCTGGCAAGGGGTGGTGCAACTCCGCCCAGGCAAAGACACCTGAGAAGCAGCACAGCAGGCCCCTCCCCCAGAATACAAACCTGAAGAACAGGTGCAAACTAGGTTACCCATCCCATAAAACTGTAAAACTTCAGCACCGGGGGATAATAGTATATAGAGCTCCAGGTTTTTTCTCATGATTCATTTATCTTTCAGTCTAAAATTTTCCATTTCTTTTTTTTCTTTTTTCCTATTTCAACTAGTTTCTTACTTTATCAACTCTATGTTTTTAAGTCACTTTTTAACTTTTATTTTTTACATCTACATTTTATAGATACATGCTACATTTTTGGCCTCTTTTCACTCTATGCAATTTTATTTTTGTATATATGTAAGTTTTGCTTTCTTTGTAATTTTGGGATGTAGTGTCTTCTAACACACAGACCAAAATTCAATCAGGAACAAGTGGATCACCCTGCTTTGTCCACCCAGTGAGTTTATAGTCTCCTTCACCACCACCCCATTTTTTTTTCTCCTTTTCTTTTTTTGTTCTGTTTTGCTTTGTTTTTATTTTCTTTTCTGTTTTGGTTTCCAACTGCTTCAGATTTGTCTAGTGTGCATTTTGCTTGGGTCATGGTTGATATTTTGGACTCTGCTCATTCACTCACCCAATCTTCTCTGGGCAGAATGACTAGAAGGAGGAATTCATAGCAAAAGAAAGAACCTGAGGTAATGTTCTCTGCCACAGATCTAATTGATATGGATATAAGTAAGATGTCAGAGATGGAATTCAGGATAGCAATTATAAAGTTAATATCTGGACTTGAAAAAAGCATAAAAGACAGTAGAGAATCTCTAAGTGCAGAAATGAGATCTAATCAGGCCAAACTTAAAATTGCTATAACTGAGATGCAGTCTAAATTGGATGCTATAACAGCTAGGGTGAATGAGGCAGAAGAGAGAGTAAGTGATGTAGAAGACAGGCTGACAGAAAGGAAGGAAGTTGAGGAAAAGAGAGAAAAACAACTAATAGCCCATGAAGAAAGGCTTCGAGAAATTAATGATGCCCTGAAATGAGCCAATGTCAGAATTACTGGTGTGCCTGAGGGGAAAGAGGGGGAGAGAAAGAGGGCTAGAAGGTATATTTGAGCTGAGAACTCCCTAATCCAGGGAAGGAAACAAGCATTCATGTCCACGAGGCAGAGAGGACCTCTCCCAAAAATCAATAAAAATAAATCAATACCCCAACATGTAATAGTGAAGCTTGCAAATTTTAGAGAAAAAGAGAATCCTGAGAGAAGCTTGAGACAGGGGAGTCCTTAACTAGAAAGTGAGGAAAGCAGATTAACCTCAGACCTATCCACAGAAACCTGGTAGGCCAGAAAGGGCTGGCATAATATATTCAGGGTACTAAATGAGAAGAACACACAGCCAAGAATACTTTACCCAGCAAGGCTGTCATTCAGAATGGAAGGAGAGATAAAGAGCTTCCAGGGCAGAAAGAAACTGAAAGAATATGTGACTACCAAGCCAGCCCTGCAAAAAAATATTAAGGGGGATCCTGTAAGCAAAGAGAGAGCCCAAGAGTAACATAGACCAGAAGGAACAGAGACAATCTACAGAAACAGGGACTTTACAGGCAATACAATGGCACTAAATTCATATATTTCTCTTTTTTCTTTTTTTAATAAATGTATAATGTATTATTTGTTTCAGGGTACAGGTCTGTGATTCATCAGTCTTACACAATTCACAGAATTCACCAGAGCACATACCCTCCCCAATGTCCATCACTAGTTACTCTGAAAGTAAATGGGCTAAATGCTCCAATCAAAAGACACAGGGTATCAGATTGGATAAAAAAGCAAGACCCATCCATATACTGTTTACAAGAGACTCATTTTAGACCTAAAGACACCTCCAGACTGAAAGTAAGGGGGTGAAGAAACATTTACCATGTTAATGGGCATCAAAAGAAAGCTGGGGTAGCAATCCTCATATCGGACAAATTAGATTCCAAACCAAAGAATGTAGTAAGAGATGTAGAGGGACACTGTATCATACTTAAAGGGTGAATCCAACAAGAAGATCTAACAATTGTAAATATTTATGCCCCCACCATGGGAGCAGCCAACTATATGAACCAATTAATAACCAAAGTAAAGAAACACCTTGATAATAATACATTAATAGTAGGGGACTTCAACACCCCACTCACAGCAATGGACAGATCATCTAAGCAGAAGATCAACAAAGAAACAAGGGCTTTGAATGACACACTAGACCAGATGGACTTCACAGATATATATAGAACATTCCATCCTAAAACAACAGGATACTTATTCTTCTCAAGTGCACATGGAACTTTCTCCAGAATAGATCACATACTGGGTCACAAATCAGGTCTCAACTGAGCTTCCAGGGCAGATAGAAACTGAAAGACTGAGATTATTCCCTCTATATTTTCAGACCACAATGCTTTAAAACTTGAACTCAATCACAAGAGGAAATTTGGAAAGAACTCAAACACTTGGAGGTTAAAGAGCATCCTGCTAAAGAATGAATGGGTCAAAGAGAAAATTAAAGAAGAATTTAAAAAATTCATGGAAACTAATGAGAATGAAAACACATCTATACAAAACCTTTGAGATACAGAAAGGTGGTCCTAAGAGGGAAGTACCTTGCAATACATGCTGCTTTCAAATAATTAGAAAAATCCCAATAATACAAGCTAACCTTACACCTAAAGTACCTGGGGAAGAATGGCAAATAAAGCCTAAACAAAGCAGGAAAAAGAAATAATAAAGATTAGAGCAGAAATCAAAAACAATGAATCATGGATCACTGCATCGAAAACTAGTGATGTATTGTATGGTGACTAACATAACATAATAAAATAAAATTTTAAAAAAAGAAATCAATGAAATAGAAACCAGAAAAACAGTAGAACAGATCAATGAAACTAGAAGCTGTTTCTTTGAAAGAATTAATAAGATCAATAAACCTCTGGCCAGACTTATCCAAAAGAAGAGAGAAAGGACCCAAATTAATAAAATCATGAATGAAACGGGAGAGATCACAGCCAACACCAAGGAAATACAGAGAATTTTAAGAACATATTATGAGCAATTATATGCCAACAAATTAGACAGTCTGGAAGAAATGGATGCATTCCTAGAAACTTATAAACTATAAAAACTGAAACAGGAAGAAATAGAAAATCTGAACAGACCAATAACCAGCAAGGAAATTGAAGCAGTAATCAAAAACCTCCCAAAAAACAAGAGTCCAGGGCCAGATGGCTTCCCAGAGGAATTCTACCAAACATTTAAAGAAGAAATAATACCTATTCTACTGAAGCTGTTTCAAAAAATAGAAATGGAAGGAAAACTTCCAAACTCATTCTAGGAGGCCAGCATGACCTTGATCCCAAAACCAGACAAAGAGCACATGAAAAAAAGAAAATTACAGACCAATATCCGTGATGAACATGGATGCCAAAATACTCACCAAGATACTAGCCAATAGGATCCAACAGTACATTAAAAGGATTATTCAC
>NC_138375.1:40914739-40932662 GCF_054177405.1 Leptonychotes weddellii
AGAAAAAGCATTTGACAAAATACAGCTTCTTTTCTTGATTAAAACTTCAAAGTATAGGGATAGAGGGGACATACCTCAATATCATAAAAGCCATCTATGAAAAGCCCACAGTGAATATCATTCTCAATGGGGAAAAACTGAGAGCTCTTTTCTTAAGGTCAGGAACAGGGCAGGGATGCCCACTGTCACCACTGTTGTTCAACATAGTACTAGAAGTCCTAGCCTCAGCAATCAGAAATAGAAAAGAAATAAAAGGCATTCAAATTGGCAGAGAAGAATTCAAACACTCATTATTTGCAGATGACATGATACTTTATGTGGAAAACCCAAAAGACTCCACCCCAAAATTGTTAGAACTCATACAGCAATTCAATAACAATGGCAGGATACAAAATCAATGCACAGAAATTAGTTGCATTTCTATACACTAACAATGTTACTGAAGAAAGGGAAATTAAGGAATCAATCCCATTACAATTGCACCAAAAACTGTAAGATACCTAGGAATAAACCTAACCAAAGAGGTAAAGGATCTGTACTCTAAAAACTACAGAATACTTATGAAAGAAATTGAGGAAGACAAAAAGAGATGGAAAGACATTCCATGCTCATGGATTGGAAGAATAAACATTGGTAAAATGTCTATGCTACCCAGAGCAATCTACATATTCAAAGCAATCTCGATCAAAATACCATCGACATTTTTCACAGAGCTGGAACAAACAATCCTAAAATTTGTATGGAACCAGAAAAGACCCTGGAAACCAGGGGAATGTTGGAAAAGAAAACCAAAGCTGGGGGCATCACAATGCCTGACTTTGAGCTATATTACAAAGCTGTGATCAACAAGACAGCATGGTAATGGCACAAAAACAGACACACAGATCAATGGAATAGAATAGAGGGCCCAGAAATGGACCCTCAACTCTACTGTCAACTAATCTTTGACAAAGCAGGAAAGAATACCCAATGTAAAAAGGACAGTCTCTTCAATAAATGGTGCTGGGAAAATTGGAAGCTACATGCAGAAGAATAAAAATAGACCATTCTCTGACACCATACACAAAGATAAACTCAAAATGGATGAAAGACCTAAATGTGAGACAGGAATCCATCCAAATCCTAGAGGAGAACACAGGCAGTAACATCTTCGACCTCAGCCGCAGCAACCTCTTACAAGACACGTCTCTAAAGGGGCAAGGGAAACAAAAGCAAAAATGAACTATTGGGACTTCATCAAGATAAAAACTTCTGCACAGCAAAGGAAACAGTCAGCAAAACTAAAAGGCAACTGACAGAATGGGAGAAGATATTTCCAAATGACATATCCGATAAAGGGCTGGTATCCAAGATCTATAAAGAACTTACCAAACTCAACACCCAAAAAACAAATAATCCAGTTAAGAAATGGGCAGAAGACATGAAAAGACATTTCTCCAAAGACATACAAATGGCTAACAGACACATGAAAAAATGCTCCACATCACTAGTCATCAGGGAAATACAAATCAAAACCACAATGAGATACCACCTAACACCAGTTAGAATGACTAAAATTAACAAGACAGGAAACAACAAATGTTGGCAAGGATGTGGAGAAAGGGGAACCCTCCTACACTGTTGGTGGGAATGCAAGCTGGTACAGCCACTCTGGAAAACAGTATGGAGGTCCCTCAAGAAGTTAAAAATAGAGCTACCCTATGATCTAGCAATTGCACTATTGGGTATTTACCTCAAAGATAGAGATGTAGTGAAAAGAAGGGGCACCTGCATCCCAGTGTTCATAGTAGCAATGTCCGCAATAGCCAAACTGTGGAAGGAGCCAAGATGTCCTTCAACAGATGAATGGATAAAGATGTAGTTCATATATACAATGGAATATTACTCAGCCATCAGAAAGGATGAATACCTACCATTTACATCAACATGGATGGAATGGGAGGGTATTATGCTATGTGAAATCAGTTAGAGAAAGACAATCATCATATGGTTTCACTCATATGTGGAATATAAGAAATAGCGCAGAGGATCATAGGGAAAGGTAGGAAAAACTAAATGGAAAGAAATCAGAGAGAGACAAACCATGAGAGACTCGACTCTGGGAAACAAACTGCGGGTTGCGGAAGGGGGGGGTGGGTGGAGGGATGGGGTAACTGGGTTACCTGCAAGATCATCATCTCTATGCCCACCTCAATCAATGCCCCTCATTACCCCATGTTCACTCTGTTCCCACCACACTGGCTTTCTTTTTTTTCCAAAAAAAAAAAAAAAAAATATATATATATATATATATATATGCTAAGCTGGGTTCTAACTCATGGTCTTTGACTCTGCCAGTCTCTTTGTCTAGAACACCATTGTCTCAAATCTTTACGAAATGAGTTCAAGGTCATCATTTTTTTTCTTTTTTCTGTATTATTTATAGCAATTATACTGCTTTTATATTTAATCGATTTATTTTACTATGTCTTTATTTCCTCTTTCTTGTTAGAATTTAAACTCGATGAATGCTAGGGATTCATAATGCTCTATTGAATCCCCAATGTCTAGATAGAATGATGTTCAGAGTTGGAATTCAATGTATACTTATAAGAAAGAAGAGAAGGAAGAAGGGAGTGAGGGAGAGATTGAAGAAGGACAGATGGAAGGAAGGAAAGGAGGGAGGAAGGGAGGGAAGGAGAAAAGAAAAGTAGAAATTACCTGTTAAAAAATATCTTTAGAACTAGATACATGCCTGATTATGTAAGAAAAATAACTCTATGATATCAAATTTGTAATCATAAAGGTACACCCACCATTCAAAACAGAGGAGAATAAAGAATTGAGCTATTTATCTTTTATAGAACAGAACATTAGTTGTCTTTAACAAGGTATTTTCCAGATTCATTTGTCATTCAGAACTAAAGTCCAATTAATCAAGTTCCTAGTAATGAGACTTGACTTTTCACTGTAAGAATCAAATTAAAAATCATTATAAACAGTTATGGAAAATCAAACTATAGAAGGCCACCACATTGCCTTCCAATAAATAAATAAACAAACAAATATATAATAAATATATTCCCTACCTACCACTCAGGGGATCTGGTGTGTCAGACATCAGCAAATTTCAGGTTAGGGTATTACCAGTTTCTCTTTACTAAACAGTGCCTGATTTAGTTTTGAAGTGGAAACCTCCTTCAAAAGAAAGGCTAGGGATTAGTAGCAGTAAAAGAAGAAAAAAAAAAAGGAGACAGATTTGACATTTTCATAAAGGAAATGTGGGAAGTACTTGTTCTCCCATTAAAAATGGTATTTTAGTGGCTTGCTGCTTTGAGGAAGAATGTTCTGTACCTTGTCTGTGTCTTCTCAGGTTGAGGGGAAAGCAGTGATTTTTAGCTTCAGGTATAAATAATTGTATGACATCGTCTGTAATCTGTAAGGCTGCCATGCTCCTACTCAGCAGATAGTCTTTATTTTAATAAGTCATGGTGACCATGCTAAGGAGGAAAAAAGAAAGCTTTGATTATTCAGAATATTATAACTTTTATTAACTTTTATTGTGTCTCTATAAAGGGTTTTGCCATCAATTATCCAAATGCTGTGTCCACTTAAATTCCTTGGTTACCTAGTACTTCTTTTCCATGAATGAGAAACATCTGTGGTTACTTTCATTTCTGCCCATGTCACATACATTTTGAAATGCAGGACTGTGCAAGGGGGTGGGGGGGGAATTTTGCTTATCTTTCTTGTCCTAGTGAGTACCCAGTACCCATTTATTTTAAATGAGCACAATCCTGGGTACTGACTAGGACAAGATGGGAAACTTGACCCCAGTTGAGGACCATTAACCTCTGCTGACTCCCCTTATCTACCCAACCTTCTATCACTCTTTTCCCAACACACACCCTGCCCCAAACCATCACATTTGCCTCCTCTCTATTTCCTACACATGTCAAAATACAGTAAGGAGTTTTGTTTAATAATGTTTTTGGCATCATACAGACCTGGTTATTCTAGCCCCACAATTCACTAACCATAGGATCTTAAACAAGTTACTTAATCATTTTTGGTTCTTCACATGTAAAACAAGGATAATATCAGTTCCTCCTCAAGAGGTCATTCTGAAGATTGTCACAGCAGTGATACATACAAAGCATAATGCATTTTTAGTTCTCACTATGAAGATAAATTTGTTCCATACATCATGTCTTCATCCATGGCCTGAAGTGATAGCCCTCTCCCTTGACTTCCATCCACAATCCAACACAAATTTGACTTATCTTGCAAGATCTTCATTAGCATTTCCTTCCCATGAGGACTTCTACCAATTATTTTAATATATACTGATTAGTGCCATTTTCAAACTATAATGGAACTCATACTACATAATTTAAAACTTTATTACATATTAACATATTTTCCATTTGTTGTGGTCTATGCAAGTTTTCAAACCTCCTAACAGCATACAAATTCCATGATGATATGGAGATGATATATTGTTGTAGGTAATAATAGATGTTGAGTAGATGCCAATAGATTGAAGTCACCCACATGCGTGAGGAAAGTCAACTTCTAATTATAGCTAAGTAGCCACAGGAGCACCCTGTGCAGGAGCACCTGGATGGATAAGATCAACTTATTCCTTCAGATCTTTTTCATGCACATGGATGCCAATCTGCATGAAATATAAATGAATTCTCAGCAAGAGTGAGCTCTTCCAGGAGGCTGACATTTTCTCCTGTGTTTGACGATAGTGAGACTTCCAGGAACTCAGGGTGAATAAATGGCACTGCCATATACCTTCACACGAGGTTCTGGCTGTGACCTAGGATCTCACCTGACTTTGAACTCAGCATGAACCCAATTCTCAGATCCATTGTAGAAATCGAGACTTTAAAATTAACCATTTATTCTTTGACCTTAACTTCACTAAGTCACAGAATAGACTTAAGTGAAATGGAAATCTTGACCACATAACCATCTAAGCCATGACGCTGAGTTAGAAAATGTGGCTTCTATTGCTACCTATATCAAGAGGTTTGCTGTACCTGTGCCAAACTCACTTATAGTAGGTGCTTAATAAATGTTTAATGAAATAGATTATCTCTGTAACTGTGTAGTTTTGGATAAGATATTCTAGCTTGAGTTTTCCTATCTATAATTAGTCTCTCTAGCTTTAGTTTTCCTATCTATAATATGAAAAGGTGACTCATCACCAAGAGGTTTCAAACTAAGTATCTAAAATTTCATAGAGGTATCCTAAGGTCCACTCGGGGAATTGGAAACTGGTCAGGAGATATCAAGTAACCAGAACTCTGAACTTGCCATTCTCAATTCAGTCAGAACATCAGCTTTTTATTATTATTGCTGTTGCTGTCTCACAGTTTTGTTCTCTGCTTAAGGTTTCATTTGAATAAAGGAATCAGCTTCTTAAAATAAACAAAAACTTTCAAATCACTGACCTAGACAATCTTTAAGGTCCTTCCAACTGTGTTATGTGATCTATGATCTTCATTATGGATAAACAAGAGGAAATGAGGGGAAAATACACTTCAAGAGGGATTTGGGTTATATTCAGGAAAGAGTTTAACTGTAAAGTATTAGGGCTTTTGATGGAATAAGGAAATTAGGCAATTCCTCTCCCTAAACAATTTAAAATTTGGCCAAAAGCTATCGTTGTAAATAGACATTCTAGGGGAGCAAGATCAATCTCACTTAACCAACAAACATTAATACCACACTGAATATAACCTGTATTGGACACTTTAGAGGAAATAATGTGACTCAGATATGGTTTCTGTCCTCAGGATGTTCACAATCCAATATGGGACCTGAGGCATCTAAAATAATTAACTGGAATAAATTTAGGAAATTATAAATGTCATACAAGATAGATAGGGAAAGTACAGCAGAGTGTAAAGGTATATCCAAGAAGGAAAAATTAATTTTGATGAGAAATATAAGAAGATACTTCACAGAGAAAGTAGCTTTTGCAACACAGGAGAAACTTGGAAACATGGATACAGAGGAAAGGTCATTCAGGTTGAGAAAAATACAATGAACCAAGGACCTAAGGAGAGAAATAGCTCTATCCAGTACACAGCAAGAAGACATTTTGTTGGAGAACTCTATCCTCATTTCTGCTCCGCATCAAATATTTCCAGTTCTTTGTCTGGGCACTAGGTATAAGTGCCCTTTGCAGACTTCTTAGAGGTAGTCATGTCACTTTCCTCAACCACAGAGATTTGAGTAAAAGCAAGGTTTGTTACATTTTATTTTTCCTACCTTGGCAGTAGTGAAGTGTGGAGTTGGCGCCTTCTTCAGACTGGTTCCCTGCCAATTATGCAGAGCTAAGGCCCTCAGCCAATCCTTAATAGATATAAACCATTGTTCCTTTAAGGCACTAAAATTTAGGTGTTTTTTGTTATCTCTGCAGTAGAGAGAGTTCTAAGATGGCCTCCAAGATTCCTGGCCCTTGGTATCCACACCTTTGTATAATCCCTCCCTTGTGTAGTGACCCACTTCTAACCAATGGAATATGGCAAAAGCGATGGGGGATAAAATCACTCCTATCATTACATCATGTGATGTAAGACTCCATCTTTAACAGATTCTCCCTCTGGCCTTGAAGAAGAAATCTTCCATGGTATGAGAAGGCCACATGGCAAGGAACTGTGGGGCCCTTTAGGAGCTAAGAGTGACCTCTAGCTGACAGCCACAGGAAAGACAGGAACTCCTTCGCCTACAACTGCAAGGAATTAAATTCTTCCAATATCCATGCAAGCCTGGAAGATGCCCCAAAGCTCTAGAAAGGGTGGCAGTCCAGCCTGTATCTAGACTGTAGCCTGTGATACCTTGAGCAGAGGATCCAGTTAAAGCTATGCCCAGATTCCTGACCTACAGAAACTGTGAGATAATAAATATACATCTCTTTCAGCTGTTATTTTTGTGGTAATTTGTTAAATAGCAGTAGAAAACTAAGGCACACAACATTATCTAGCCTCTCCTGATTCATACAAAAATGAAGGGAATTAGGTCTAGAAAAATATTTGAGATCTCTTCTTCAGAAGGCCATAAATGCTTAGCTACTGAGTCTGATCTTTTCTGTGGACACCAAGAGCCTTTGAAGGTGTTGAACAGAGGGACATCTTGGTTAGAACAGTGCATTCAGAGAAGTGATTTGCAAGCATATGGATGGAAGGATAAAATTTGAACAAAGATGGCCATTTATAACTTTTTTAGATATTGAGGAATCAAGTAAATATAGAATATTAGGTTCTCTTGTCAAATTATTCACATGTAGAAAGTAATCTGTTCAAAGGAATAATGTTGGCATTCTTTCCTATATCAAATATGATGCTGTTTCTACCTGTAATTCTACTTTAGCGTGATTAAAATACCTCAAGTCAGCCCCTGGAGTTAAAATGACAAATGTACCCAGTTGCACGCCTCCATCTTGTCACCAGGGGACTGTTCCATTTGTTAATAGGCATTGCTTTTTGCCAGAATCTCATTTTCAGCCTGGAGTAAATTGCCTTTCATCTACACCAAAATTTGAAGCTTGTACAAAAGTGGTTTATGTTTTATTTACCACTTGTTCCAGCAGGGAGATGGGCTTAGGAGAGCTTAGATTCACTTTCTCAAGGCATGTGGGCTGCAATATGAAACTGTACTGCTGTTTTTTATTTTCCATGCTATAATGCTCATGGGGGCAAAGCTATTTGGCTTATGGGAATCCCCATATAACAAATACTTCCAGATATGTATCCACACCATCACACAAGATTTTTTCTTTTGCTGGTGAAATTCCCTTTCCAAGAAGTATAACCTGGCTGATCTTGAGTTTCCCAGACTTCAGCAGTCACTCTTCCCTTTAAAACATTAGCGTGGACATTTGTTGTTCTCCAGCATATTGTTCATTCTTCCTCCTTCATATTTCTTCTGAAAAGACACCCACAACCACACTTCTAGTCTATATGGTTTGGGTGGAACATTGTCACTAACCTGAGGGTGACTCAGGTCTAAGCTGAAAAGTATCTTCTTCCTGAGGCCAACTTAAACTGGGCTAAACAGAGGGAAACTCAGGCCCTTTGAAGAAACTACTAAAAAAGGAGTTCCTTCTCCTCACCCTACTTGAATATAAAAGGATGTGAACCCAGAACTGTTTCTGCCATCTTGCCACTATACAGATCTGCATAACTGGTTAATAGAGGGAGGATGGCAGCTCACCATGTCCTTATGACAGTGTTTGAGCCTTTAACGGCAGCACAGCCCAAAGTCAGCTGTACCCCTGTGTTCAGCTGTTCTTATTTATCTGAGCCAATAAGTGCTTTTTTAGTATAATCAACTGCTAGTTGGGTTTTCTTATACTTGCAACTAAGCCATTATCCCACAGATTTCCGTAAGTCTATTTTTCTACCAGAATCTTCCTTCTCACATCTCAAATGATTTCTGCCAATATCAGAAATACACACTGGGCATCTGCTCCTTCTGTCAATGAACTTTGGTTTTGCCTACAGTTGTTTCAGAATTGTATCAGCTCTTGGCCTCTCAGATACATGACTACTCCCAGTTGTTCCTGGTATCCCATAATCCTTTCCTCCAAATGTGCACACATCACATCTCATAATTCTCCAAAGAGAACAACCCAGGCAATAAGCTATCATCGTAGCTGATGGTGTTATCTCCCAAGGTCTGCCCTAGAATAGTCAATTCACAGACCACATACAGACAGTGTACTAGGGTAAGACAGACTGAAGACTATTATTTTGTACTCTGCTTCATTGATTAAAATCACAAGATTACTACCAGATTATCTTGTGCTCTATCAGCCGAAACTAAAGATATTTTTTTAAAGCAACAATAAAAAAGCCCTCATTAATTGGTACTTCACCAACCAGGGAACTAACCAGTTATACACAAAAAGTTGGTAAGCTACATGAATCATCTGCCTATCATCTATCATCTGTCTATTTATCTATCTATCTATCTATCTATCTATCTATCTATCTATATATCTATCATCTATATCTATCTATCTATCTATCTATCTATCTATCTATCTATCTATCATCTATCATCTATCTATGTGTGTGTGTTAATAGTGAGAAGAAATCTTGGAGGAAAGGCTGTTAGCTGCTTACCCAAAAACCCCTCCCACCGCTTCCTTGCTGACAGAAACCCTCTACATACGCAAACACACACACACACACACACACACACACGCACGCACACGTGCATACATACACACAATAGAAAATGCCAGGTCCTTAAATTCTTAGCTTCCTCTACTGGAAGCATACTTTATCTGGCTGATCTAGTCAACGGAGGCTGAGGAGAACTGAGAGCTCTGAGAAATGTTCTCTCTCTTCTCTTAAAGAAAGAGGTTGACTGAAGAGAAACCACCCCTCTTCTGCAAATGGAACACATTGTGAGACTATGAAGCTTGGAGCTGCAGCAGCCAACTAGCAGTCCTGGCATGATTAAGCGAAAGAGGAAAGCCACCACCTAACAGAGGCAGAAAATAGAGGAGAGTTTGGTCCTAATGAAATTGATGACTCAACAGGATTGATATGGGACTACTCTGGCTCTGGACTTTTTATGTGAAATAGGAAACAACTCTATTGTTTAAACCATGTGTAGTTAGTCTATTCTCTATGGTTTAAAAGTGCCTTGGCTGATGGAAATGAAAAAGACCAACCAGAGATATTGAGAGACCAATCTGAAATGCAAAAGAAAAAAATGTATTTAGAGAAAAAAGTTTATCTACAAAGTTAGGCCAACTATGGAAGAGCATAAGTATATGGCAAATGGATTTAATGCAAAGTGCTATGAAGAAATAAACTGGGGGTGTTCGTAAAGAATACTAGATTTGGAGTGAGATTATCTGGAATTGGTCCTATTCTTTCCAGTTACGGTGGGGTATTGTGCAAGACACATAACCACTTTGGAATCCTGTATTTAATTTTTAAAACAGAGAGAATAACACCAACATTATCTCAATAATAGGTTTTGTTGGTGTTTTTGGTGATGGTCATGGTGGTGTTGTGTATATGGGTATTTGTGTGAGGACCAGATGAAAAATACAAGTGAGGCTTGAATTCAGGGCTTGAACTCACAACCCTGACAGCAAGATCTGAATTGAGATTAAGAGTCAGACACTCAACAGACAAAACCACCCAGGTGCCCCCAAAATATTTTTAAACACAATATCAAATACATGTGAGAGTTGATGAGGGGGCAGGGGCCACTGTCTTCATCATAACCTGCTCCTCATCACCATGTGTTATAGATTGTTGGTACTCTGCCCAGATCCTCTTACCTGGCATACACATCTGTTCTCTAGCTGCTGAGAGTGTTGGCTGGTAATAGCTCACAGCTGCCCCCTTCTCTGGAGCATTGCCCTTAGCTGACAGGACCTCACAGAAAAGTCATTCTCCTTCTGCAGGTAGCCTACAGCCAGTGACTGCCTGATAAGGAAGGTCCAAAGGGTAGACTTACTCTGTGATACAATTCACCCTCTAGAGCTCCCCATGGGAGCAAGCTGAAGCTGAAGCTAAACCCCAGGGGAAAACCACATCTTTGCCTGACTTCTTACCTTTTCCTGCCCTGCTTCCCTCACTCCTTTATAAGTTCCTGCTGGAAGCACAGCCTCTATAAATCTCATGCACAAGAATCCCCATTTCAGGATCTGGTTTTAGAAAACTTTCCCTAAGACACCTCTCAAATACATCCAGAGATGGCATTAAGAAATTAGGGAGGAAAGGGGTGGGGAACAAATATCTTCAAGTTACAGAGGGAAGCTTAGAGAGTTCCTAAAATTGATAGAACCAAACACAGATGTATAGCTGTATCATTTTAAAGTTAGAAAAAGGAGCAATAAAAGAAATCAAAATATTAATATGATTATCAAACACTGGGAGGAAACAAGAGGTAGGAGGAAAGAATAATGGAACAAATCTTCAATTCTTATGTAATGGAATAAAGAGATATTGCCTACTCTTGATGAATCAAGAAATGGTGGTCATGCATATTACTTAGATATTTGGGTACCCTCAAAAAAAAGAAAAACAGAAATAGTAAAGAGAGGTTTCCTCCAAGAAATGTGATAAGAAACAGAAAAAGGGAAGCAGGGGACTGTAGTTTCTTATCATTAACTCCCATATACAATTTGGTATTTTGCCTTATACATGTACCTGTATGTCCAAACACACCACACACACGCACACACACACACACAAAACAGCCATTTCTTACTGGAATTGACTGTAATATATCTCCTAATCAATATACATAATAATATTAGCTGAGATTTTGAGCTAAAATCTTTACACAGTCTGATTTAATCCTCAGAGACACCCCATGAGTTAGTTACTATTGTTATCCCCATATTAAAGGCGGGAAGACTGAGGCTCATAGAGGTTAAATAACTTTCCCAAGGTCATGAAGCTAGCTTTTCAGGTTACAAATGAGATTCAAAACTGAAAATTCACATCCTTAACTTCTGGGCAACACTGCCTCCTGGATCATTTACAATGTCCAAGCCTGTCCTGGGGAAAGGCCTACCCTGAAACTAACACCACTTGGATTCTGCCCAGTGATTTTATCTAGAATGGTGGTGTTCATTTCTTTGAGATGTAATAATGAAAAAAGAACAAGTTTTAAAACAGCTCATGTACACCCAAATGTCAATATGCAAATACTTCACTGTGTTTGAATTCATACAATAAGAATGACTATTCTGGTTGATGAATTAAGTACCTTGATACTTTCTATTAGTCACTGAATTCCTGGCTTTTCAGATCTGTTACACAGCTTTGGTTAGCTTGCATATAGATTATTGAGTGGTTCCATGCAAGCATCAAATAATGCTCTTAAACTTTTTAACCATCATCTATTGATAATACTAGACATACATCATGTGAATTTTTCCAATTAGTTGCCCATGTGTACATTAAAAAAAAAAAATTGTGTTCCTGATTAAATCCTACTAAAAGGTTCTTTTTTTTTTTTTTTGCTTTAGAAAGAACTACAAGTACCCCCCAAATAAATCTTGTCTTTCATTTTGTACATTCATTTTCATTTTTCTTTAGCTGAGAGGCCATAAAAACCACCCAGCTCAACATTAGAAATTGAAAATGATGTTGGAGCATGATAATGGCTAAGAATAAGAGGAGAATATCCTGGAATCATAGTCATTTCTTGCAAACAAACCAAAAAAAAAAAAAAAAGATAATTTACTGCTCTGTGAAGGCCCATAGCTGGCTTAGTTGATGCATTTTTTACTTTTATCAGAAAAAAATGAACAACTGAACATCCTGAATGTCTGAGCATCTTCTAGCCCCTCTCTGTGGAGAACCTGGTCATGGTCTTCTTCACCACTTAAAGAAGAACAGCCCCAACTGTGAGTTTTCATGAGGTAAACAAGCAGAGTGCATTCTGCATACACAACCTCAGGATCAACCCACCCCAGTCAAGCATTCTGAGAACACTCAAAGGCCCCTGATGATCTGGTTCTCTCTTCTAGCCTGATCTCATCTCCTACTTCTCTTATTTTGCTTACTGGGCTCTAGCCACACACATTCATTCTATCAAGCCCCAAGCTGTCTACTGCTTTTACTCTTGCTTTCCTCCAGCTTGGAGAGCTGAGCTCTTGGCATATTCTGGGTATATCTTAAATGTCAACTCCTCAGAGAGACTTCCCAGGACTCCTCTCTGAGGTATCCAGGCTCCTCTCACACACATACTCTCTCTCATTCCTATCTTATTTTCTTCCCAAACTTTCAAAAAATATATTCTTAAAATCTAGAGACTGCCTTTATTTGGCCCAGATAATATATTCTTGGGTCACAACATAGACTTTGGGTGGGGAGTCAGAGACCTGGCTTCTAGTTAAATTTGTGCAGGGGAAGGTCTGTGTGGCTTGGAGGAAGGTTTCATTTATAAATTGGGGGGCTTGGATTATGAGACCCAAAACTATCACCAGACAGTTTACTGTTTATTCTGATATGATTTTACTAGTCCCCTGTCTTCATCAGTATAGATATAGTATTCCAGGAAATTTTGCCCAGAAAGATAAAAGTTGCAAATAACTTAATTGTGCATTCTAATAAGTTTCTGAAAGATCCATCAATTCTTCAATAGGAAATATTGGGTGACTGTTTATTCCCCAAGACTTTCAGTCCCTTGCCTCAAAATCCTGCTCTCTTATGTTTACCAGTTCTAAACTATTGTATCATGATCCTCATCCAATCCTAACAAGACCTCCCCTATTCCCTTGAAGGACCCTCCTTAAACCAGATTTCAAGGTCTCAACAGATACCCTGACTGCTCTTGGTCTATGAGATGTAATCAAAACTGTCTAGGTAGGTAGTGTTTTCTCTTAGCCCAGTCGTTGATAATCTCAGTTTTGACTGATCAACAGGTTGTTCTGATGATATCTGGGAAAGCCTACATTGGGCTGTATAGTTTACACTAAATCTTTCCTGTCCTTAGGGTTTCTATAAATTGAAGAGGTTGGACTAGATAATCATTCAGAGACCTTCCAGCTTTGATATTCTTTAAGACCCTTTTGGAAGATAATCCCTTTCCCTCTTGGTGGTCTCTTTCCAAGCTGAGAGCTTCTTAAAGAAAAGGACAATTGCCTCCTGTGGTTGTGAGAAAGCAGATTCAGGTCAGGTTCTTGGGGTGGTAGGGAGTTCAATGGATGAATTTTCAAAAGCTAGCTTTATACTTTGCTTCTGCTTATCATCTCCAGGAGAGAGAAGGTGGCCATTGTTTCGCTTTTGTCTTGCTACACAAAAAAGGACCTGAGTGGGAGGGTAGAAAGAGGAGCTGCCTCCTTGGCCAAGAGCCACACTTGATACCTGAATGGCGCTTCCTCCTGAGGTTACTTCTTCTCATCCCCGTGGGGGAGACCCTTGGCTGCAGCCACAGCAGTGAGTAGCTAATTGTCTCCAGCACTCCCTTGACTGCACAAACAGAATCACAAAGCCTTGTGAAGGTGAGAGCTGAACTGACCCCATGTCTCTTTGAACAATGCTAAGATGGTTGATGAATGGGTATTTGGGAAACATAACAAATACAATGATTTATATTCATGATGGGCTAATCCCAGAGGGACTTCTGGAATGGGCATATAGCATAGTTCTTTGGTCTTTCAGAGTGTGAACTGAGTGAAAATGATTTGAGAAGCCATTCCCTGCGAGGTCCAGAGACAAGAGGGTTGGGCTCTGTAAAAAGATAATTTGCTTTTCAATCAAACCTCAGATTTGAAAGGTTGAAAGAAGGGCAAAGTAAGTACTCAAATGTAATTAAACCAAGTGAGGAGGGGGGATACAAAAAAACATTTTGAATTTGAGAATTTGTATCTTTATTATCATTACTATTATTATTGGTAGCTTGAATTGGGTAACCAAATATATTTTAAGCTGCATAAGAACTTGTTTGACTATCTAATTCAACCCTTATCCAATCTAGTCTGGGAGTATAGGTACTTGGTTCTTTGATACTAATATAAGTCCAACTCCATGTCCCCACCACTAACCCCATTCCTCTATTCTATTTTTCCCACATCTCTTAATATGTCCCCTTGGTATATTCTAGATGTGACAGTTGGGTGTTTTAACTCTTCTCTCAGTTCTTGTCACAGGGGGAATCAAGTCAAGAACTCCTTTCATCTGTAAAATGGGAGTACAAGTAGCTGCAGCCAGGAGCTTTCTGAAGATTCCGTTCAAGAAGGGGTGGGAGAGATCCTGACATAATGCCTTACACAGAGTCACACTCATTGAAAATTTCCTTCATCCCTCCCTCTTCTCTTTCTTCTTTGCCTGAATGAAAGATAATCCAGGAATCTTCCACATGGAAGAAGGCTTGACAGAGTTCCCTTTGTCACAGTTGTGGTAATCAGCCTTTCCATGCTCTCCTAATGATCACACACCTTCACCTACTTACAAAGAGTATGTGGGTTTAAAAGGGGGGAAAGCAGTACATCAAAATCAAATTACTCAATGTGATTACCTTTTCTCCCACTCTGGAAAAAAAATAGAGTTTTCATTTAGCCTGTTTTCATTCAGCCAGCATCTTGAGCATTGTTGCAAATTAACACAGTTAATAATAGGAAAGAAGTGCGCAGCCAAGGCTCTGAATAATCTCATTATATCTCTCTCAACAATTAAGTGCATTAATTAAGCCCCTGTTTCAGAGGGGATGTTGGTGAAGCGGCTCATGTTCAGTCACATCTTGCAATGCTTCTTGTTCACTCAAGGTTTGGGATAACTCTTCATTGCACATCAGAGGGTTTGGGATAATTACCAACAACATTGTCCTGGATTGTTCTGCATGAGTGACTTTCAAAATCCCAGATGTTCTTTCACTTCTCTTTGCAGCAAGAAGGACTTCAGTATTGTATTTTGTAGTTTCAGGGATCAGAAACACCTGGGCTCACATCTTGGCTTACCCATTTATCAGATCTCTGACATCATCCTGCCTCAGTTTCTTTATCTGTCATAAGAGAACAATGGAAGTATCAACTCCATGAGGTTGTTGTGAATATTAATTGACCTGATTAAGAGAAGGCACATTGCTCAGTGCCTGGTACATAGTAAATGCTCAATAAGTCCTAGTTTATAGTAGAAGTAGTGATAGTAATAGTAGCAGGCTATGTGGTATATCAATAGAGCAAAGAGCTGGTCAACAGAAAACTTGGGCTTGATTCTGGCTCCTATTAGTTTTGACCTCTTTGTCTCAACTCTCCTTTGCTGTGTAAAATTGTTAGGCAAAATTGTTGTAAGAATTAACTGTGATAATAGATGCAAATGCACTTTGTAAACTATAGAAATGTACATGATTAATGTCATTATAGTCATCTGTGAAGGTCATTGTTTTTTCCAAGTCTATCAAGAGGGTGGATGCAAAAACACCTTAAAAGTATAAACTGCTGTTTATCACTATAGTTGCTATAAAGCTCTTTGATTACGAGCAACCAAAACCAAATAAGTTGCTCATATAAACATGAAGTTTGTGAAGAGAATAAAGTAAAACATATCATGGGTACCCATTCATTTATTAAACACGTATTTATTGAACACTTTGTTCTAAAAACTGTACTGGATGTTGAATATATTAAAATGAGTTAAATCCTTGACTAAAGTAGTTAGCATATTTGAGAAAATAAAATGAAAAGCAGGGTGGGACACAGGGAAATATGTGGTAAACAAAAAAGTTCATGTGTATTTACAAATTCAGAAAAGAAACTCACACTATATATGTAATGAATAGGGTATAATTACAGACAGGACGTGGGAAATGGTGGGATATCCCCAGAGAGGGGAAAGCTTTTAAGCCAACACATGAAGGAAGAGGTCAAGGAAAGCTTTGCAGGTAGAGGGAATGTATCTTCCAAGTCTATAAGGCAGGAAAAACTTTGGCAAACCTGAGAAATGAGAGATAGCCAGTGTGTTGGGGGCTCAGTTCAGGGTGAATGGCTTAGGTCTGGGCAGGAGACACAAATCCAGTTCATTTGTACCTTCATCCATTCATTTAGCACATACTTACTGTCTCTTAAAAGCACATACATACTGTCACATACTTATAAAAGTATTTTTTGCCTGCTCTGAACCAGACAGGTGAAGTCTGCCCAAGGTGACTGACCCCCCCCATTCAAATAAGGGAACTAGACAATTAAAAAAAAATGAATAGATACATAAAAACTTAAGATATATCAGCATATAATTAATGTTGAACTGAGATCAGCTAATGAATATGTCTCAGTCCATTCAGGCTGCTAGAACAGAGTACCATAGACTGAGTGGTTTATACAGAACAGCCATTTATTCCTCAGAGTACTTGAAGCTGGGTGGTCCAAGATCAACATTCAGTGTCTAGTGAGAACTTGCTTCCTGATTCATAGATAGCTGTCTTCTCCATGTATCCTCACAAGGTGAAAGGGATGAGGATTCTTCAGGTCTCTTTTATAAGGGCACTAATTGCCTCCCAAAGGCCCATCTCCAAATACCACCATTTTGGGGATTAGATTTCAATATAAAAATTTGGGAGTTGGGGGTGGACACATTCAGTCCAAAACAGGAAATGTGAATAGAGAAGGGAAATTTTAGTGTAATCCAAGGAACTCCACATTTTGAGATCAAGTGTAGGAAAAGAAGCCAACAAAGAAGACTGAGAGAAGTATTCAGAGGGGTAAGAAAATAATTGGAGTGAATGATGCCACAGATATTTAAAACAGAAGAAGGTCAAGTGAAACTAGGAGCTGGTTCTTTGAAAGAATTAACAAGATTGATAAACCCCTGGCCAGACTCATCAAAAAGAAAAGAGAAATGACCCAAATCAACAAAATCATGAATAAAAGAGGAGAGATCACAACCAACACCAAAGAAATACAAACAATTATAAGAACATATTATGAGCAACCATATGCCAGCAAATTAGATAACCTGGAAGAAATGGATGCATTCCTAGAGATGTATCAACTACCAAAACTGAACCAGGAAGAAATAGAAAACCTGAACAGACCTATAACCACTAAGGAAATTGAAGCAGTCATCAAAAATCTCCCAACAAACAAGAGCCCAGTGCCAGATGGCTTCCCAGGGGAATTCTACCAAACACTTAAAGAGGAATTAATACCTATTCTTCTGAAACTGTTCCAAAAAATAGAAATGGAAGGAAAACTTCCAAACTTGTTTTATGAGGCCACCATTATGCTGATCCCCAAACCAGACAAAGATCCCACCAAAAAAGAGAATTACAGACCAATATCCTTGATGAACATGGATGCAAAAATTCTCAACAAAATACTAGCCAATAGGATCCAACAGTACATTAAAAGGATTATTCACCACAACCAAGTGGGATTTATTCCTGGGCTGCAAGCTTGGTTCAACATCCCCAAATCAATTAACGTGATACAATACATTAACAAAAG
>NC_138375.1:40933162-40957422 GCF_054177405.1 Leptonychotes weddellii
AGCCTGGTGATGGGTATTAAAGAGGGCACGTTCTGCATGGAGCACTGGGTGTTATGCACAAACAATGAATCATGGAACACTACATCAAAAACTAATGATGTAATGTATGGTGATTAACATAACAATGAAAAATTTAAAAAAGAAGAAGAAGAATGTCAAGGAATGAGTGATGGAAGACAGCAAAGCATATACAACCAGTCTTCCCAACTCCAGAGACTGGAAGGTCAGGAGTGGATACTTTTTGTTTTGCTGGGAGGCTGCATGGTTATTTCCACTGCTTATTTCTACAAGTTTTCTCTGCTTTCCTATTTCTACTACCAGGTTGACTTCCTCGGGTGACTCCTGGCCACCATACACTCCTCCAGAACTTAGGTTTGCATGACCTTGGTGTGTGTCTCCTGCCACCTCCATTCAGCTCCAGTTCTGTGTGAGATTTTTTCCAGTGCTGTCATCATCACCCACAGATGATGACATTAAAAAATGTTTCAAGAAATGTAGATTATAATGCAAAAAAAATACATTTTAAAATACAGGCAAATAACAACAACAAAAAAGCAAACTGACCACTGCTGTGAAGGGCAGACAAAATAAGCCTTCAGGTGGAATCTAGTCCATAGGCTATCTGTTTGACCCTTCTGCTCTAAATCCTTCACTGGGGGAACTAAAGAAGCCCCGGAAAATCCACTTATGAAAATTTTCAATTGTTACTGTTATTATTGTTATAAAAACCAAGACATTGTTTTGGGAACCATCCCAAGTATTCTAAATGTGAAATCTCATTTTATCTTTACAAGAACTGTAAGACAGAGGTAGTTACCCTTTTTACACTAGAGGGCAAAGAGGATTAGAAAGGTGAAGTGACTTGTCCAAGATCGCCCATTTAGTTAGAGCAAATTTGATTTATGATAAAGCAAGAATCCAAGCTACAGTTTTCCCACTCCAAAGCCTACACTTGTTACCAAATTACTTAGGTTTCATTAAGTAATATTTATGATGCCTTCCCTAAGACTGTAGGATTTTTTTTAAGATTTTATTTATTTGAGAGGAGAGACTGCATATATGCCTGTGGGGAGGGGCCGAGGGGAGGGAGAGGAAGAGGGAAAGAATCCCAAACAGATTACATGCTGACCAGGGAGCCTGAGAAGGGGCTCAATCTCAGGACCCCGAGATCATGACCTGAGCCAAAACCAAGAGTCAAAGGTTAACCGACCAACCACTCAGGTGCCCCTCTAGGACTTTCTTAATCACGATGTTGAGGCTCATATGATCCTTGAGTTCTTTTTGGGTTCAGAGTGGTCATGTCAGTCATGGGATCCTCTGTGGAATGAGCCATTCTCCATACCAGCCTCATTTCTTAAGGATCCCCTAGAATCCCCCTCATGGGGAAATCTCCACAAATGATTTTGAGCACCCATGGTTTCAAAAAGGAAACACTTTAAGTATGATAATCACCACAAAATCCCCAGTTCTTTCATTTATTCTTTACAAATGGGGGGGTGCGGATGTCTATGAAAGAAAGGGGTGGGGATCATGGCATGAAATGGGAAGGAAGTGATTCATATACACGTGTATGTATGATTCAGACAGAAGCTGACAGATGCTTAGAAAATCCTTCAGAAAATAGGCAAAATCATAGCGTCCCGAGCACATTTGTTTAAAAATCTAAAGCCCTGCACTTCAGAGACTTAAGAAAATACATCAGCAGGAAAGGTAGTGGGAAGGTTCAGAAGACTTGTCCTCCCCAGAGCTGGTCCATCTGCCCTTTGTCCTGATTCTGGGATGTTGGCTCCAATTTTGCCTCTGATGCAGCCCATCAGTAATTAAATCACTGTCCTGGCTCTCTGTTGCTAAAAAGGACTGGGTTTTAAAATAGAACTCCTGCTGGGCAGAGTCTTGTGGGTCTGAGCTTTTCATCCAGTTCTGATAAGCTTTCTGCCACCTACAGCTCCCCTCCCCTCCCCTCACAGTTTATTAAATGGGGAGTTAGCTCCTTGGTATAGCTCATGGCACCGAGTCACCTAGGGGAGCTAAAACACATTCCTAGGATGTTTGGACCAGGAAGGAATGAATTCAACTTTTTTCACCAGACAGGTGTGTAAACTGAGGTCCACTGTTTGTGGCAGTAACAAAAAGAGCCTGAATAAGTCCACAGTCTTCCCAATTTTTCAAACTGCCTCACCCATAAATAAGGAGGCAAAGACTCTTACTACAACATGATCCTTCATAAATACTCTGTTTTTCTCTAGGCCAACAATAATTAATAATTACAGTAACCACACAGTACTTACTATGTGCTTGGCTAAGAATGTGACAGTGATATTGTTATCTCATTCAATCTTCTCAAAAAAGGCTCACATTTCCATTTTGCAGATGAAGAATCTGAAGCCCAGGGTAGCTCAGTAACACATCTAAAGACAGAGCCAAGATTTGAACCTAGGTCTCTTAGATGTTCAGGCTGTCCTCTTATCCATACACCATGTCAAGGCTGTCAAGTAACATTTTCTTGTCTCTCTGCTTGTTCCAAGTGACAGAGAGCCTTGCTATAAAAGTGTGATTCCCCCTGACCAGCTGAATCAGTATCTCTTGGGAGCTTGTTAAAAATACAAAAAACTCAAGGCCCCTTGAATCAGAATCTGCATTGTCATAGGATGGCCAGGGAAGGCACAGTTGACACAAAGCTTTGGCCTAGGGGCTTTTGTAGTTAGAAATGTCTTTCAAGAGCAGTGGTTCAATACCCTGATTTCCTAGAAAAGAAACTGGGCTTAAAGAGTGACTCACCGGGCCCACCTTCTAGATCCTTGAATACTCAATTCAATGCATTTTCTTTGAACAATAATACTGAATGGAGGAGAAAGATGGGGTGTTTTCCCTTCATACCCTCTCCACCCCCACTCCAGATACTAGGTAAGGGGCAGACTGCTATAGTTCCTCGTCTCTAAACCACTCTTCCAAAAGAGACCAACAGAACTGTATGTAGTTCAGGGTCATTGCCATATTCCATTCCTTATACTGTTATTAAATTCAGGCCCAGGTAAGATTAAAAAAAAAAAAAAAACTATATTCAGAGAGTTGATATTTTTCCTCTTGTTAAATTGAGCTGTAGGAGGTATCATATGCTGAACTAGTACATTTCAAAAGACAAAACCCTAATGTTTTAAGGAGTGTTTTTCCCCATTAACATGTTGCTAAGCAACATTTTTACAATATCAGCAGCTCTATGACTACAAGCTGAATGAATGTCTGGAAATGGAGAAAGAATCAGAGAAGTAAAGAAAGAGAATTTATCCCTTCTGTTGGTGTACATATAATTCTTTTGTTACTAAAGTTGCAGTGATCTCAAATATGTTAAAGCAGAGATAATGGAGTACTTTCTCCCCGTTTAGTTAACAATAATCATGTGATATTCATGGGAGTTATGCCCTATTTTTAATAATAAGCTCAGTGATGGGTATTAAGGAGGGCATGTACTGCATGGAGCACTGGGTGTTATACGAAAACAATGAATCATGGAACACTACATCAAAAACTAATGCTGTATTGTATGGTGACTAACATAACACAATAAAATTAAATTAAATTAGAAAAAATAATAATATTCATTAATTTTTATATTAAGAAAACTTCAAATGTATACAAAAATAGAAGAGTATAATGAACTTCCATATATCCATCAACCAGCTTTAACAATTTTCAACTCATGGCCAATCTTGTTTTATCTATTTCTCCTCCTACTTTCCACTTATTTGAAGCAAATACCAGACATCATAACATTTCATCTGTAAATATTTCAGTATTTATCTTGGAAAGGCAAGGTCTCTCTCTCTCTTTTTTTTTAAGTAAAAGTCGAATATCATTATCACATCTCAGTCAGAAGTTAATAATCATCCTTTAATGTTAACAAATATCCAATGTTCCAATTTCCAATTATTTCATGTTTTCTCTTTTAACCATTTCAATGAGAATACCAATAAGGTCCATATGTTGATTGGTTAATGTGTGCCTTAAATTCATTTTAATCTATAAGCTCCTTTCCATCTGTCTTTTTTCCTTCCACTTAATTTAATAAAGAAACCAGATCATTTGCCCCAGAGAGACTCCTGAAGTTTGTATTTTGCTGCTTCTATCTTTGAGTCTGGGAAATTGTTTGTATCTATAAAGGCTTGATCAGACTGAGGATTTTTTTATTTTTTGGCAAGACTAATTCATAAGTGATATTATATTATAAGGAGGCATATAAGGCCTGGTTGCCTTTTCGTAGCATTAGTAGACTTTTGTGATATATAAAGTGATCCATTAATTCATTACAGATTGCAAAATAATGTGCTTCACTTATTAGCTATAACATTTCTATGTAGAAAAAACTGCCTTCACCATCCATTTGTGTACCAAGTAATATGCTTCATATGGGAAAGGAAGGATAAATGCTTGATTCTTACCAGCTATTTACCAGTTGTTAAAACGATGGGTTTATTAGCACCATAATGGTGACCAGTTAGGATTTGTTTGTTTTTCTATCATCACAGATAAGACATTGTTCAGTCATTTGCAGTTATTTGATGGTGTTTAAATGGTCCTGTAATTGGCCAGTGAGAACTTCTTCAAGTTGACTGGAGTCCTTTTTCAGTGTTACCATGTGGGAAAAACTAACAAACAAAGAAAACCTGAGTATGAAGTTTTTTTTTTTTATTTTAAAGGTTTCATTTATTTATCTGACAGAAAGAGAGAGAGAGCACAACAGAGGGAGGGGCAGAGGAAGAAGCAGGCTCCCCGCTGAGCTGGGAGCCCCACGTGGGGCTTGAGTGGGGCTTGATTCCAGGACCCTTGGATCATGACCTGAGCCAAAGGCAAGTGCTTAAGGGACTGAGCTATCCAGGTGACCCACAATGGTTTTGGAGGAGTTTTTTAATATTTAAAGTTAAAAGAACAACAGTTCTTTGTCTATTTCTTTTATGGATGTCTGATCTTCTTAGATATTTGGTCTTTATGGTGGTCAATTCTGATAAGCTATATTCTTTAAAATTACCCATTTCACTTAGGCTTTCAAACTTAATTGCCTAGAGTTGTGCAAATAGTCTCTGATGACTTTAAAGTTCCTTGGTTTTGAAGATTATTTCCTCTTGTCATTTCTAATTTTATATGCACGTGTTCTCTTTTTGTCCTACTGAAGTTAGCTAGTAGTTTGTCTACATTTATCTTTTTTTCTTTTTTTTTTTTTAAAGATTTTATTTATTTATTTGACAGAGAGAGACACAGCGAGAGAGGGAACACAAGCAGGGGGAGTGGGAGAGGGAGAAGCAGGCTCCCCACAGAGCAGGGAGCCCGATGCGGGACTTGATCCCGGACCCTGGGATCATGACCTGAGCTGAAGGCAGTCGCTTAACCAACTGAGCCACCCAGGCGCCCTCTTTTTTTTTTTTCTTTTTAAAGAATCATCTTTTGGACTTACTAATTCTATTTATTCTGTTTTCTAGCTGAATTTCTTTTTTCTTTTTGTTTTGCTTTGCTTTTCTTTCTAGTACTTGAATCTTTAATTCATTTACCTTCAGAATTTAATTTTTAATTTTATGGTTATTCAATGCTGTCAAATTCCCTCTGATTTTAGCTGTATTCCATAGGTTCTGATTTTGTGTTTTCAAGACATTCTGTAAATTCAAGAATTGTTTAGTAACAGAGGCTTTTGTTTTCTTTTTAATTTCTAAGTAAAAGGCCTTTCTGGTTTTGATTTTTTTATAGCTTGTTTTAGTGCATGGCAATCAGAGGATGCTCTTCATATTATTCCTATTCTTTGGAATTTATTAAGCTTTTCTTTGTGGCCTATAATATGATCAATTTTTTGTGAACATTATATATGCTCTTGACAAAAAGGTATATTCTCTAGTATATGAGTTCACAGTTCAATGTCTGTAAGATATATTTTATTATGTTCTTTAAATCTTCTAAATTCCTACTCACTTTTGGATCATATCATTTGTGCTAGATTGAGAAAAATATGTTAAAATTTCTTTGCATCTTTCTTTTTGATTTCTGCTTTGTGAAAATATTGCAGTTACAGTGTATAAATGTTAATAACTGACACACTTTCATTATGAATCCTAGCTTCTAGCATTATAAGGTTTCCTACTTTTTCTATGATGCCTTTTCTTTATATTTTGCCTTGTCAGGATAACAATATCATGACCTCCTCTTCCTTTTTATTTGCATTTGCTGGGTCCCAACTTTTCCCCACCTGAATCTCTTTATTTTCAATATGTATGCTGTATATAGCAGCATTTCCTTCTGCTAAACAGTCAGAAAATATTTCTTCTTTTTTTTCTTAATAGGTTGGTAAGTCCAGTTAAATTTATTTATGTGATTGATAGGTTTGGCTGATATACATATTTTATGTGCATAGATTTTTAAAATGTGATCTATTTATTTTGCTTTCTTTGTATATATTTTTTGCTCTTACGAAAGTATGCATTCTTGTTTTGTTGATTACTTATATGTTTTTACTGTTATACCTTTATGTAACCCTTAGATCTTTTTATTTCATTTTAGTTATTTTCTGTTAGTTCTCAACAATGAGCAATATTGAGTTAGCTAGTAATTTCCTCTCCCCTCACTCTTGTCCAGCATCTGATGAGAAGTACTATTCTTTACCTCTCGTAATAACAGGAAAACAATTAGCAAGCATATTTTTTACATACTCACAACATTCTCTTCCCATTTTGGGGAGTTATAATGTATTTATAATGTCAAAGTATACTATACTCTCTCCCTTATAACCATCATTTATTATTGGTTCTATAAATTTAATGCTCACCATAAGTCTTTATATAAATGTCTTCTGGGTGCCTGGGTGGCTCAGTCAGTTAAGCATCTGCCTTTGGCTCAGGTCATGATCCCAGAGTCCTGGGATCGAGTCCCACGTCGGGTTCTGCTTCTCCCTCTGCCTGCAGCTCCCCCTGCTTGTGCTGTCAAATAAATAAATAAAATATTTTTTAAAATGATCTGTTAAATGTCTTCTTAGGCATTTTGGTTATGTAAAATTTATTTTCTAGTACATTTCTTGCAAAGTCCCATGGAAACAATATTTCCTGAGTTTACTGTACTCATAACAGAATGTTTGTGGCTCCATAACTGAAAGCCAGTTTGGCTGGATATAAAATCTACACCTTAAATTTTCTGTCTTTGAGAATCAAAGTTTTTTTATTGGAAAATCTGAAACAAATGCAATTTTCTTTCCTTCATGAGTAGGCATGTACCCAAAGATTGCCTTTCCTTTTTTTTTTTTTTTTTGGTAAAGTTTGGTAGATCTAGAAGAAAAGAGTTTGTTAGTCACTCTGTGTTGATTTCCCAGGTAGAAAGTGTGTTTTTTTAATATGTAGTTTCAAGTTTTGTTTTTATTTCAAGAAAATGTTCTTTGTAGTTTTTAGTTTTTGTTTTGTTTCATTGCTTCAGAGATCTTTTAGTGCATCCATGTTAGGATATTCTTTGCCTGTCTCTTGTATCTCCCGTTTTCTCTCAAATTCTTTTTTCTCTTTACTCCTTTTAAAATTTTCATAATTTTCTTCCTTTCAACTTCTACTTTCCATTACATTGTCTATGTTGTTTATTTGCTCTTATGTGCCTTCTCGTTTAGTCCTTATTTCTGAAATATTCTTTACGTATAATTCTTTCCTATAGTGTATCACCTCATTTTTTGTTTTTAAAAATTTTTGTTCTGATTTATGTAGTTCTTATATTTTTTGTGTCACTTTATTTCTTTTAGTTCATTGAGTGTAGAGATGTTTTTTGCTCTTTTTTCTCCTTTATTCTTATAATTTTGTGTAAGATTTGAACACTATTCTTTCCCCATTGCTCAATCCTATGATTACTTTTCCTAAACTTTTAGGAAAGAAAACTGAACGAGGATTCCTTTTCTAGCTTTATTGATCTAGAACTCCTTCTGTTTTTGCAATACATGCATGCATGCACGTGCGCATGCGCACACACACACACACACTCCCATTTATTCTTGTATTTTCCAAATCTTCTTCCTCTGTTGTCCTTTCCCAATTTTATCTGAACCTTCTTTTTCTTGTATCCCCATTAGACCTATTCTAATCCATTTGGATTCCACCCCTAGTAATTTTCCTCAGTCCTGGAAGGGAGCTTCAGTTGGGCAGTTTTGAGAATTCCTTAGGCTCATGTTTTGGCCACCTCTGACCTTACCATCAATCCCTTTTGCTCACTCTTGAATTGGAATGTGCAAAGAATCTTTTGATGTTTTCTGTTCTTCTTAATCTACCATGCTTTCCAGTGATTTCTTACTTGTGGTTTTTAGAATTCTCCTGTTTTCAGTTTCATCCAACACTCCATCACTTCCCTCTGCTTCCTTCTGAACAGATTCTAATATGACACACACAGGATTTTCGTAGCTATTGGTGGTTTGTCCCCAGCCTTCCATACTTTGTGTTTATTGTAGGTATTACTGATGAATGCTCAGTTTTGCTACCCTAGTTCTCTCTTTCTATAGGACTGTTTGGAGATACGCTTAAAAGTACACCATCATTATCATTTTCTTTAGGAAAATTTTAAATTGTCTAGTAATACAATGTTTGATCCTTCTTTTCTATTTTGGCAGTAGATCCTGATATGGAATTGTAAGTTTGCAAGAGTCTTAAGAATCATGCTATCCCTCCACATTTTATCTTCCTACAAATGCTTTTATACCTAATGATTTGCCAGCCTTCTGGGAAACTCATTCTATTGGCAATAGTCTGTATTGATTAAAAGGCACTTTTTAGGTTGAAATTAAATTTGGGTCATTATTCCACATTCTAGGATAACTCTAGGCATATTTTTCTGCTTGTTCGCTTGAGGGAAGCATGTTAAGAATAACAAAACAACAATTAAGAGTGTAAGACAATGAAGGAATCTAATTCTCATGTGCATTAATTAGTGTTACAATTTTCTGGCAATATCTGTATTCTAACTCTGGTTAGAGTCATTTTAAATACAGAATAATGAGAGCCAAAAATTAGTGAGCATTTACAATATGTTATTCACTGTCCTAACCATGTTGTGTTTTAACTAATTTGTTCCACACAATATTCTTTAAGACATTCCATTATTATTCCCATTTTAGTCATGTGGAAACTGAAGTGCAGAGAATTTAAATAACATGCTCAAGATCACACAGTTTGTAAGTAGTAGAGCCAACTCAAGTAATTCAAACTCAAGTAATCTTATTCCAAAACTCACTATCTCAATTATCATGTAAATATTTTTGCCAGGAAGTTTATCTTTATAGGCTGGATCAGAATCTTCTGCTTATCCCAACAAGTTAGCTATAAACACACCATGCTTCTCAGACTCCCATGTTTAATTGTAATTATAAATACTACTCTATTCGTTCCCATAAGTCAAGGATCAGAGGGAATGGTTTATGGGTATAAAATATTATCGTCCTCTAATGGTCATTGTATTTTTTTCAAAAAGCATCGTTTTTACAAAGTGGACAGCTTCCAGAGGGTTCTTATCCTTCAGAACTTCTTGTTTATTACTCTCTAACTCCTTCAACAACTAGCCCCTTTTTGCTGCTATAACTGCCACGAACAGCTATCATTTGAAAGTTTATCATTTTTCTGAAAACATAAGTTCTTTAGATCAATTACACCATTTAATCTTTATAATAACACATTGAGGCAGGTGGTATTATTACCCTAATTTTACCAAGAGGAAACTGAATTCATACAAGTTTTAAAAATTGCCCCATACGGGGTGCCTGGGTAGCACAAGTAGTTGAGGAGCTGACTCTTGGTTTCCACTCAGGTTATGATCTCAGGGTTGTGAGACTGAGCCCTGCTTGGAGCCCCACATTGGGCTCCGTGCTCAGCATGGAGTCTGCTTAGAGTTTCTCTCTCCCTCTCCATCTGCCCCTCCCCCACTGTGTGCCAGTGTGTGTGTGTGCTCTCTCTCTCAAATAAATAAATCAATCTTTTAAAAAATTGCCCCATGTCATACTCCTAATAAAGCAGGTTGAACCCCAGTCTGTTGGGTTCCAGAATCAGATCTCTTCACACTTACCTTAAACTGACCTCTGTCAGTTTAGGTGGTGGTGTGTTTGTGATGGCACAGTATTATTAGCCTTATTTTTAGATGAAAATACTGGCCCATACAACTGACACCATTCACCCAAAGTCACAGAGCACTGAGAGGAAGTAGATGCATTCTGATTTTTAGAGACTTACTATAACTTTGCCCTTTTTGCAGTGGAATATTATTCAGCCATGAGAAAGAAGGGCATTCTGCCATTTACAATATTGATGGATCTTGAGCAAATTACAGTAAGTGAGAGAAGTTGGACAGAGAAAGACAGGTACTGTATGATATCACTTGTATGTGGAATCTAAAAAAGCCAAACCCGTAAAAACAGTGGTACCAGGATGGTAATGGTAATGGTAAATAGTGGTTACCAGGAACTAGGGGGTAGGGGGATAGTACAGCTGTTATTTAAGGTATACACTTGCAACAAGTACTAAACATGTCCTAGAGATCTATAATGCACATATAGTCAATATAGACAACGAAATTGTATTAAAATCCTCAAACTTGCTGTGAGACTAGAATTTTAATGATTCCAACCACCAGAAAGAAAAAATAATGACATGACAGAGGTGCTAATTATTGCTACAGTGGCTATTACAATATAAAAATGTATCAAATTAACATGTTGCACACCTTAAATTTATGGAATATTATATGTCAAATGTATTTCAATTAAAAAAATAAAACAAGAACAATTAGCTTTCTCGATCATGGAATTTTATCACTTTTCGACTCCTCTCCTTTCATACTCAACATCAGTTTATTTATTCAACTTAGCCAAAGGGCAGAGACTTTAAAGCAGAAGGTTTCAAAGACAAACGCTTATAAAGTCCAGAGGGGAACATAAATGAGTGCCAACATGCTGAGTGAGGACTTCAACAAACACTCTAGCAAAGGGGACACTCCCATCTGCTTCTAGCCCTATAGTGGCAAAATGAAACTTTGAACATATATAAGTGGAACATATATAAGTGGAACTTATATATGAACCTCAGTCTTGTCAAATCTTGCAATTTTTTTCATGAGAAACCAGAAATCTGGATTTGATTATTAAATCCTCAGACTTTTGGAAGATTGACAACTAATTCAAAAAAGTTTAAATTCTATGTGATCTAACAAAAAGCCCTGCAATCACATAATTAATTTAATTAATAAAAATTTAATTTAATTAATTTAAATTTAAATTTAATTAATTTTCTTTAATTTCCTTAAAGAAATACATCTGATGTCTTTATCAGCAGCAGAAGAAAGAAAACAGGATGAGAAGACAGTGGTGTAACCAAAGGTTTTCATTCTTTTATTATACCTCCTATGTACCAGGCCTTGTGCTGGCTAATTAGGATATAATAGGGAATAAATCAGGCAACATTTCTTACCCTGGTGAAGTTCAGAGACTAGGGTGACAAACAGGCAAGTAAACAGAAATTACAACATGGTGAGGCAAGTCTTAGGAGGAGAAAATTCAGGGTGCTGTGGAAGTCCACTCAAGGGGCATAGAACTCAGACCTGGAAAGAGTTCCAGCTGAGACTTAAAAGAACAAGTAGAATTATTAATATTAAGTATATTTCAGGCATGTTGCTTGTTTCATTTGCATCACATTCTGTGGTTAAATTTGATGATGCTGATTGATGATGATGAGGATGACGACGATGATGATGGGATGGGGATGCACATTCTACACATGACAAAACTTCAGTAACTCACTCAGGATTACATAGCTAGTAAGTGGCAAAGCCAGGATTCAAATTAGATTCAAGTGCATCTGACTCCAAAGTCCAAGCACTTTCATAATGATAAGAAAGTTCCTATTTATTGAGCACTTACTATGTGCCAGTGCCTGTTTTAAGTGTTCTACATGGGTTGATTCCTCGTTTATTTCTCATGATGATCTTATCAGATAGTTAATATTTATGTTTTCTGGATGAGGGCACTCTGGATAAGGCTTAGAGAGAGTCAGCACTTTTTTTATACATTAGGCAACTAGTAAATTGAAGACCTGGGATTAGAACCAAGGGAGGACTGCTCTTAACCATGGGGCAAGCAGATGGAATGCAGGGTCAGGGTGGTGAGTGTTCTAGGTAGAAGGAGCCTCATATAGGCAGACATGGATGTAGAAGAGAATATGACCCATTGGAGGGACTTTTTAAAATTCAGCATGGCTGGACCTCACAAGAAAAAGTTATGAAACAGATGGATATTCACCTTGGATACAAAACTGAGAGCTTAGAGGGCTTGATAATGCTTTTTTTTCTAGTAAGAGGCTGGAGAGCTTCATTGTCAGATGGGAACAGCTGATGGGACACCAGTTCCAGCTTAATTCCATCTGCTGATGTGCCTAGGAAAATTATCTTTCTGTCCCTGATGGGCAGGGTTGTGGGTACTAAAATACTTATAAACTGGAGTCTGATTTCTAAGAGTTTAGGTTAGCAAAGGCATTATTTCCTAACAAAGAGGCTCTTGAGGGGCACCTGGGTGGCTCAGTCATTAAGCGTCTGCCTTCAGCTCAGGTCATGATCCCAGGGTCCTGGGATCGAGCCCCGCATCAGGCTCCCTGCTCAGCGGGAAGCCTGCTTCTCCCTCTCCCACTCCCCCTGCTTGTGTTCCCTCTCTCACTGTCTCTCTCTCTGTCAAATAAATAAATAAAATCTTTAAAAAAAAAAAAAGCTCTTGATTTTTGGCTAATTCCATTTGTCTAGTGCTTCCTCCCTATCACTCCACCTCCTTCTCCAGAGAACATTTAGTTTCCCAAATTGAAAGCACCATTGTAGAAGGCAGGGTTCTCATCCAGGAAATTTTGAAACATAATGCTCCAACTCCAATTGACAACACCAGGAGCTTGTCAGCATGTGGTCCATTTGGGGGAGTTTTTTCTTCTTTATGCAGCATTTTAAAAATGTAAGAGAGAACAGCCCAATGGAGAGGGAGGAGGAAGAAGAAAGCTTATTCCTCCTTGCACAGTAAAGGCAAGACTCAAGAAGACTTGTTTAAAAAGGATAAGGCAGATTTTTCCCACTATGTATGGTTTTTATTTTTCAAGAACTACGTGTGATCTTTCCATAAAGATAGGAAAACAGGTGGTTGTCACCCAGGAATCAGATAACCAGGTGTCCAGTCCTGCCTGTGCCTTTGACCTGCTTGATAATGTTGAAAAAGTCAGTTCACCTCTTACAGCCCCTGTTTTCTTATTTTTTATTCTATTTGGCTGTGCCTTTTGGGGGACCTGGGTTTATTTCTGGTGCATCATTGTTGCCCTCCACCCCAGTGTGTAACATTGCTGAAACAGAGTATCTCTAAGGTCAACTTCAAATATTCAGTGACTCCAGAACATAGCAGAGAAGAAATAGTCTATGGCTATTTGGGAAAAAAAATTTTTTTAGATCAAAAGGGAAAAAAATTCTATAAAACTGAATTTCTGGCCATAGTACCAACTGAACATTCAATTAATTAACTTCTTATCTAGCTGCTTGGCATGGAGCCTTTATTTATAAACCAATTTCTCGTGAAGGTAGAGTGCATTGAAGGCTCAATTTTAACCATGAAAAACCTGAGTATTCCTAGTTATAAATTCTCAACTGAGCTTCAAGGAAGGCTGTATGTCTTCCTAAGTAATAGGGAGCCAAGTTGAGGAAACAGGTGACAGAGCTGGGTTGGGTCTGCATAAACCATGCTGATTGTCTATGATTAAGCAACTTATCTTTCTGGTTGCTACTTTTTGCCTGAGGATACATGAACAGTGTGTCTCATTATCCAATTTCTATGATGCCATGGATGAAATATCAACACTCAAAGAATTTGCCAGGCACTGTACTAAGCCCTTTACTTTAACCTAACTCACTTAACCTATATAATAAACTTATCAAGAAGGTACTATTATTTTTCACATTTTATAGGTAAGGAAATCAAAACTTTGAGAAGCTAAATACCTTCTCCAGCTGAATAATTAAATAGTGAAGCCATTTATTCTCTTATTCAGTAACTATTTATTGAGTACTTTCTATGGCTTGGACACCCTCTCTGGCACTTGGAATAAAACAGTGAATAAAATTAACAATGATCCCTATCCTCGAATAGAGAAAGAGATTAACCATAAACAGCAAAAACAACAAACAAGCAAATCAAAGAGCATATTAGAAGGTGATAAATGCTATTTCAAAAAAAAAAAAAAAGTAGATTCAAGAGGGTCTGGCAGTGCTGAAAGAAGCCAGAGGCTGGGTCAATTGCTGCCACTGGAGAATAACCCTGAGAGGACTCGGGGAAAATAAAACAAAAAACAGCAAAGGGTAGCCCCTTCAAACTTTCCCACCATCTGAGTCTGAATCACTTTGAAAGTAAAGTACAAGGCCTTGGATGCAGATAGTTTATTTAGGAGATGATCCCAGGAAGCAGGTGTGAGGAAGTGGGACAAATGAGATGGGAAAGGGAAAAAAAAAAAAGCCCCAAATGGATCCATTATAAAGGTTGTTGATTTTAGGCAATAGGGACTAGAATATTAGTATGAGAAGTATTAAGAATTTCTCCTAGGATTGATTCTATGAAGGCCAGGAGGCTGGAGTATTTAGCCAATTCCAGTGGTTGAGGGTTTTCTGCAGGGGTGTTACCTCATCTGAAGTTCTCTGCTGCACCTGTATGCAGGCTGAGTCCTCTGACTTGGGAGAGAACATGGAGGGATAAGAGCTGAAAGACAATGGCAAACCCTTGAGGCAAAACACTGTCATCATGCAGGACACTGTTCACCACACTGCAGCTGAAATAAGAGTTGGATCAAGGGCATAAGAGGCAAGGTACCCAAAGGCTCTGTTATACCTACTTTCTATTCTCTCTCAAGACACTATTTGGGAAAATCTAAGGGAAGTCGGGGGCAAGAGAATCTCAAAAATGTAATTTTCCGTGTGACCATGACCAGCATCAATGAGCAGAACTTCAGAGTAGATTTTGGGCTGAGAACCATTAGGTAAACAACCAGTACAAGAATCAAGTGGAGATGTTGAGTAGACCACTGGATATAAAAATCAGGAGAGAGGTCTCCATAGATATACATCAGAATATAAATGGTATTTATAGCCAAAATGGGATGATAGCAACACAGAAGCATGGAGAGGTAGAAAGAATATGTACAATGAGCATCCCATCATTAAGTGGTAAGGAAGAAGAGGAGAAACCAGCAAAGGATATTAAGGAATGATCAGGGGAGTAGAAGAAACACGGAGAGGGTTGCATCCTGAAGTAGGTGGGAAGTTGGATTTAACCAGGCTATGTTTTGCCAAGCCATGGAAAGGGAGGTGAGAATCAGGGAACTGATTGTAAGGCCTAATATAGGACAAGAAGGGGAGTGAGGGCAACAAGGGGAAGAGGGATAGCAAGAGTTTTGTAGGACCACAGAATGGAGGACCCAGTAAGGTTAAAGGATTATGGGGTCGGTATTGGAGGCAGTGAGTTAGAAAGAGAGAAGGGGTTGTCAGGGAGAGGGGTGCATAGAATGAACATGATGGAGGGTTTGAAGTAATTGATCATAAATTGAACTTAGGAAATCTTACAGAAATCAATTCATTTAATTTTAATTTGGTTTGCATTTTCCTAATAATTGTCTCCACTCTGGTCTATGACTACTCTGCACATTTAGACTCAATATAAATCAGCAAAGCTACTAACACACCTATATAAAGCAATGTTAGATGGGAAGATGCAGGAGGGAGATCTCATTTATTTTGTTGTGCATCAAGATTGAGAGAATTTCATGCTGATTTTTATCTAAGTCCTTCTTATTCCCTCTAATGACCTTCGATAAGTACCAGGGGAATTGTGTGGTTCCCAGCTGTTGTATGATTTTACAGTGGGTTCAAAATGCTTCCTTTGAAGAGGAAGCCAGTTTCAAGGCTCTGAAAGGATGAACATGCTGCTGCTTTTGATAATTCAGGGACGCATAGTTCTGTCGCAAACTGGTGTTAAGTTAAAGATGAAAAACGCAGATCTTGTTGTTTTCCTCCGGCTTTTATTGCAACAGCCTCCTAACTGGTTTCTCCTTCTATAGTGCCTTCCCCATTGCAGCCCTTCGAGCTCACAACTTCCAAATAAGGGGCAGTTTTACCACATGATTTCCTGCTTCTGAAGCTTTCAATAGCTCCCAGTGATTGAAGGGTAAAATTCGAATGTCTTCATTTGGCTGTTTAAGGTGATTCATGACTTAATTCTAGTCTTTTCTTGTTTAATCATCACTTGCTTAATACTTTCTAAATTTCATCCAAATTAAGTACCTGCCTTTCTCAATTTATGACCGATTTTCCTAATTTGATGACGTCTCATTTCTTTCCCCCCAGTCTGCCAAGAAGGCCCTTTTCTCTGCCTCTTCAAATATCTAATTTCAATGTACCTTTTGAAAGCCAGGGATAGTTTTACCTCCTCTCTATGCTTGTGTGATCATCTCAGCTGGAAGTGACCTCTCTCTCCTCAGATAGCACTTTGTTATGCATGCCATACTGCTTCTGTGACACATGATTTAGGGATAAATTCCTTTATTTATAGGTCACAGACTTTCTATAAAATCAAGGCCACTTTCCATTTATCCCAAACCTCAAGAAAAAGGGAAGAAATGGGTTGGTGCTGACAAAGGCTAAAAGCCATGGGGATGTGAGGAATCCAAGTCCCAGCAAGGAAGGGCGGGGCAAAGGTAGGACCCTTGATGATGCTGAACAGCTTGAAGGCTCATTAGGTAAAGATCTCTTCCCTAATTATGGAAGCAATTTATTTAGTCAATACTATGGAATGAATAGCACATTCTAGATAGAAAACAAGCAGAGAAACAAATATGATCCCTGACATCAAAAATTAAACTATGAACAGGTGGAGGGTTGCAGGGGGGGAAGTGCCAGGGATCCACAAAACCACACCTTCAGTTTTAGCCTTCTAGTGAATCATCAGAGAGGGCTAATAGAACGCAGTTGTCATATTCACAATATTGGTGTATCACAGCAAAACAATACAGATTAAAATTAGTAAAGGTAAAAGGCACATAGGACAGAGTCCAGGAGAAATCAGGTACAAGCTTCCAGCTACCTTTTCCCAGTAGAGGCACACAGACAGTGAGTAATTCTCCCAGCAACAATATGTGACAACATGCATGAAGCATTGCCAACCAGAGAAGCTCACCTGAGCCTTGGTGTCCAGAGTGGAGGTCACTCACATAGGCATGGGGCACTTGTGTGAATGACCTTAGCTACTCATTCTTCTTCACCACCCCTCTAAAAGACAAACTGATACATCATGGCCAGAGCCCCAGGTGAATAAAAATAAGCATTTATCATAAATTACACTGTTAGCATAAATTATCTGGCATGACCCAAGTTTCCATGTATATAAGGACACTCTTATCAGGCATGAAAATCCCAGGGCTTAGAGTCTATATTCCAGGAACTAATCAAGGATTAACTTCCAGGAGCAGCCCAGGCCTGCCAAGTTAACTTGTTACTTCACAGGTAGGATTCCATTTCCCTAGTCATAAAACAAAGATATTGGATGAAGTCCTTGGTTCCCAAGATCTGTGGGCATACGTGCAGATAGGGTGGGAGTTGCAGAGCAGAATTCCCAGTGCATTAGGTCTACGGTGAAATTTGGGCCACCGTACTTCTTAAGAATTCCTTCTCATGATTCTGACATTCACTCTTTGGTCTAGGACCACTGAACATAGTGAGGTAGTTAGAAGCCCAACTTCTGGAACCAGATTACTGCATTTTGAATCTTATCTCTACTACTTACTAGCTGTTTAACTTGAGGCAAAACATTTACACACTCTGTCTCCATTTCCTCATCTGTAAAGCGAAGATAATAATCGTATACGCCTTTTAAGATTTTCTTTTTAATTAAAGGAGTAATACATATTTAGAGCAGGGCCTGGCCTATAGTAAGAACTATATAAATATTATTATTATTATTACCACAAAGAACATTTCCTACCCTAATATTTTAGCATTCTGGAAATCATAATACAGCAGAAATGGACTCCAGAGATTCCTTCCCCTCATACAATTAATGTTTTCCATTTTGCTTTTTTCTGCCAATTATACTCAGAACTGGAGGGTTAGATAACAAGAGGTGATGGCCAGTGTCCTTACGGTTAAGCACTTGCTTAGCAACCATTGATCATGACTAGTGCCTGAGAGGACTGCTCATCTTTTGTAATTGATGCCCTGCAATAATTTAACATGTAATAAACTCTTACAAGATCACTGGTTTCATGAGTTGAAAGACAGCTAATAGCTCTGGTTCAAAGAAATCCCCTCTTGACCAAAAACCAGTCCAATATTTTAGGATTTAGTAGCTATTCAAATGCAAGTTAACCTATTGACAACTTATAGAGATGGGTTAACATTAACTGATGAATGCTAGGGCTGACATGTTGTCTAATACACTTTAGATGGATTGTTCCATACACACACAAGAGGCCTCAATCTCAAATAGCATGTCCATCACATTTTGAACTTCTTGAAGAAGTGGTTTCCAAACCTTTTTATTGAATACCATATCAGTGAAAAATTTAATAAATATATATGCTTATACTCTGGCATATGTGTATTTATAAATTATATATGAGGACTTATATTTTAATATATCATAACTATAAAATATTTTAAATGTTTTAGGTGACAAAACAAATAATAAAAGAGATATTATCAAATAATTTAAAATAAGATTTAAACATATTTATTGTTGGTATAAAATGTGATAGAATAATTCTTATTTCTTTAAAACAATTGGTTTAACCTTTTGTGGTAAACCAATTTGAAGCTTTGGTTCTAAGGTTCGAGTCCTATTTCTATTTATTCCAAACTTAAGTTTAGGAGCTGAAAATGATCCTCACAAAGACTTGATTCTCCATAACTTTATTGACTGAGAGAACAGTTCAATCATACCACCTGAATTTATTCTGGGTATCTACACAGAGGCAGAGGCTCTCTATAACTGACGTTTTTATAATATGAGATTTCTTTCTTTCCTTTCTTTCCTTTCTTCCTAGAAACAGTTTGTAATAATGAATATCAAAAAATCCCCTTTGATATCCATCTGTGATGTCAAATACCTATGAACCACATTTTACATTTTCCTTGTTGCCTTTGATCCCCAGTGAACGTAAATCTAGGTGCTTAAAACTCAATTTTGACCATATGGTAGACAAGTCTGGGCAACAAAATACCAGTCTCAGATTCACTGCATAGGAAAGAAAAGGGAATAAACTTTTAGGGGTGCATAGCACTTGACAAAAGACAATGTGTTAAATAAACAAATACATGCACCAATCTGGGAAGTAGACAGGACTACCTGGCTCAAAACACTGTAGATTATATATTTTCATGTTCTAGATAGTGATTCCCAAAGTGTACTCCTGGGACCAGTAGCATCAGCATCACCTGGAAACCTGGTAGAAGTGCACATTCTTAGGTCCCACCCCAGACCCACTGAATGAGAAACTGAGGTGCAACTAAGCCATCTGTGTTTCAACAGCCCTCCTGGTGAGTCTGAGGCATGCTGAAGTTTCAGAACCATTGCATCAGTATGTCTTCATGTTCTATATGCTTACTTTCAAAATTTCTGCTATTGGTGATGACTCCCCACTATCACTGACTATTCTCTCGAGGTACCATTCACACATGGGGCAAAGTTCATGGCTCAAATGAAAGACAATTGTTTTTAAGGCTCCCCAGGTAATTCTCAATATGCATCCAAGGTAAAAGAAGAAGGCCACATAAAATCATCTTCCTACACTTTATGGGCAGGGCCAACATGAAAAGATGTGGGAAAGTGGTGAATACTCAGGCAGTCATTAAGCGTCTGGCTTTGGCTCAGGTCATGATCCCTGGGTCCTGGGATCGAGTCCCACATCGGGCTCCCTGCTCAGCAGGAAGCCTGCTTCTCCCTCTGCTTGTGTTCCCTCTCTCACTGTCTCTCTCTCTGTCAAATAAATAAATAAAATATATATAAAAAAAAGAATAACAAAAATTTAATTTAGGCATCATTTGAAGGTACTCCATTTTGGCTATTATCCCATCAAATAGGAAAGTTAAACACTAGAGTGATATTAGCAAATTAGAGCATTCTTGAAACTATCAGAACATGGTTTTAAGAGTTTTCTACAGTGTATACTTTGCAATAGTAATTCCGTGGAATATATCATCAAGATTCAATAATCATGTAAGCTTGGGAAACACAAACAGATCTCTTGACTATTTATTGTAGGACTTCTTATAGCCTTTCATACTGTTAATCTCCTAGAGAAAGATCCTAACATAGAGTATTTCCCAAACTTTTTTCTGTTATATAGAAACACCTATCAGCAGCTTCAGGGATACTACTATTTCATGTGAAACACTTTAGAAAATGCTGCCTTGTGAATGTCAAGAATTTATTGTGTAAGTAGCAGACATTTTGGGGGGTGCTGCTCAGCCTCTACTCCTAAAACACCCTGATTTCCTTTTGAGAAATTGTATCTCACCTCTCGAGGGAAGTCTTAGTGGGTTAGTAAACTAAGGTGCGTATTTTACAAAATGGAGCTAACCTAGGTTCCAGGAAAGAATTAAGCCTTGATGCCTAAGGCATCCATTGTGCATAATTATTTCTCTCTCGTACATGTAAAATGGTACTAGTGATGCACCATTCTTGAAGAAATTGAGAAAATAACCACATAAATCATGTTCTCTCTTCTAGGATTTCAAATGAAGAACCCTGCTTGAGATACGCTACCATGGTTAAGGACTTCCTTGGGATTACTACTGCTAAATCCATGCTCTTATCACCCACAAAAGTTTAGTGGTGGGCATATGCCCAAAATCGAAGCAATTGTTTCCTCTCTCCCAGGACTCTGAATCTTGAAAAACAGGCAGAATATGAATTGGTGTCTGCATATGGCCACTACCTATCCTCTAGACTTCCCATTGGTCCTTTGTGTTGCCAATGTTTTGTAAATAAGTTCTCTGTGCTTAAATTAGCCAGATTAAGTTTCTCTTGCTTCTTATCCATGAGACCACCCTAATACCAATAGCTTTCCATATGACCAACAATCTGGGGGCTTTTATAAAGGGCAGGACAGAAAACGAAAGACCCAAGTACAATGGGTAGAAAAATCAATTTTGAGACATGGTTAGAATTTAAGTCCAATTTGACATGCTGAATTCTAAGCTCCATTCTTTTCCTTCAACAAACTTTTTAGTTTCTCTGCTTGTTCTTGGCTGATGGAAACAGGCAAACACAATGAATTACTAAATTCACAATGGAGTCCTTGGATGAAAGTACTGTATAAAGAAAAACACAGATTGCCATATACTTCAAATGTAGAAGGCTTTAGGGAAGGGGCAAAATCAATCTTCAACAAGTGGGGAAAAAAGAAAAATTAAGGTGAAAACATCTATAGAAAACAGATGTCAGTGTATTCATCATGCTGATTCTTTTAAGAGTGGCCACTTGATCTAGGAGAGAATGAGGAAAGCTTGTAGCAAAGGATGTCTAAAAATATCTAGAACATTTATTTGGATTTTTTAAGCAGACCACCTGCTGTTTTATAAGTAATTATTTGTGCTTTAGCAATGAAAGGCAGTTACACTGTCAGCAGGGAAGGTCTCAATTATACCCCCATCTTGGTATTGAATGTGAGGTTCTCCTTGGAAGCCAAAAAGGAAAAAAAAAGAAAAAAATTACAAATGTTCCCAACCAGATGTTCACTTTCAAATCTAAGGGAGATCTCCCAATTATCCTTCTTTCATTAATGAAGCTGTAGAGTGCTAGCATGTGGTTTTACAAGCAGGAGGCCATGCAGAAAGTACCAGAGTGCCAGGAACATTTCCACAATGAGCACAATGTTGAAGCTGTGTTGGGGAGGTTGACTGGGGAGCTTACCTCCTAGACTCATCCATAATTTCTTTGGATTTTATCACCACACAAGTCCAAGATTTTCTATACTGGCCCAGCTAAATTAGAAATCAGCCCCCAAGGGGCCCCTGGGTGGCTCAGTTGGTTAAGCGACTGCCTTCGGCTCAGGTCATGATCCCAGGGTCCTGGGATCGAGTCCCGCGTCGGGCTCCCTGCTCTGCAGGGAGCTGCTTCTCCCTCTCCCACTCCCCCTGCTTGTGTTCCCTCTCTCGCTGTGTCTCTCTTTGTCAAATAAATAAATAAAATCTTAAAAAAAAAAAAAAAGAAATCAGCCCCCAAAATCATATTTGATTTGCTCTGGCATTTTCTACACCATGATAAAAAACATATTGATCATGTTTTTAAAAACCAGAGTGTGTACTTTCCTTTAAGAAGTAGTCTCTGAAGATGAATAAGGAAAAATTCCCCTTACAGATTCTGATTACATACAACACAAAGCAACACCTCATATTGCTGGGGAAGAAAAGAGTGACACACTTCAAAAAAAATTTAAGATTTTATTTATCTATTTTAGAGAGAGAGTGGGGAGGGGCAGAGAGAGAGGGAGAGAGATTCTCAAGCAAACTCTACACTGAGTGCAGAACCCACTGTGGGGCTCGATCTCACAACCCATGAGATCATGACCTGAGCTGAAATCAAGAGTTGGACACAACCAAATGAACCACCCAGGTGCCCCAGGAGCAACACATGTCAAATTAATGTTCTCAGAGTAGGTTTTCATTAAGATTTCAAAAGGTGGCTTTGTCAAGTTAAATACCAACTGATTTTTAAAAACATATTAGCTAATTGAGCATAATTTAAAAAAAACAAACAACGTATTAACTGAGAAGTAACAACCAGATAATTTATCTAGATCTATGATGCTTAATCTACAGTGTGTTTCTCTTATCAATCATGCTTGAAAATAATATAAAAGAAAATTGACTTTGAATTAGCAAATGACACAGATTTTAGATCTGACAGGAGATTCTGGTGACTTGATGGAAGAAAATTTCAAAAGTTTATCAGCACCTAAACTTTTGGTAAAATAGGATCTTTGCTTTACCCAAAGCTTTAAAAATACTGCTGAAATGGGGTGTCTGGGTGGCTCAGTCGTTAAGCGTCTGCCTTTGGCTCAGGTCATGATCCCAGGGTCCTGGGAGCGAGCCCAGCATCGGGCTTCCCGCTGTGTCTCTCTCTGTCAAATAAATAAATAAAATCTTTTAAAAAAATACTTCACAAATGCTTTTGTTGTTTGTGCACTTTTTTTTCTTTTTTTTTTTCTTTTTTAAGATTTTATTTATTTATTTGAGAGAGAGAGAATGAGAGAGAGCACATGAGAGGGGGGAGGGGCAGAGGGAGAAGCAGACTCCCCGCCGAGCAGGGAGCCCGATGCGGGACTCGATCCTGGGACTCCAGGATCATGACCTGAGCCAAAGGCAGCCGCTCAACCGACTGAGCCACCCAGGCGCCCATGTTTGTGCACTTTTTGTTTTCTTTTGCTTTGTTCTTTTCTTTTGGGGTTTGTGTGTGTGTGTGTGTGTGGTGTGTGTGTGTGTGTGGTGTGTGTTTGTGGTAGATCTTGAGGGGGATAAAGGAGACATAATAACTGAATACTAAATGTTAAAGAAACAAGAGTAAGGTTCACTTATATAGACATACTGAATTTGGACAAATAAAAACACATTGATTCTTTTTATTTTATTTTATTATGTTATGTTAGTCACCATACAATACATCAATAGTTTTTGATGTAGGGATCCACAATTCATTGTTTTTGTATAACACCCAGTGCTCCATGCAGTATGCGCCCTCCTTAATACCCATCACTGGGTAACCCATCCCTCAACCCCCTCCCCTCTAAAACCCTCAGTTTGTTTCTCAGAGTCCATAGTCTCTCATGGTTCATCTCCCCCTCAGATTTCCCCCCCTTCATTTTTCCCTTCCTTCTCCTTATGTACACCATGCTATTCCTCATGTTCCACACATAAGTGAACCCATATGATAATTGACTTTCTCTGCTTGACTTATTTCACTCAGCATAATCTCCTCCAGTCCCATCCATGTTAATGCAAAAGTTGGGTATTCATCCTTTCTGATGGCTGAGTAGTATTCCATTGTATATATGGACCACATCTTCTTTATCCATTCAGCTGGTGAAGGGCATCTCGGCTCTTTCCACAGTTTGGCCATTGTGGACATTGCTGCTATGAACATTGGGGTGCATATGGCTCTTCTTTTCACGACATCTGTGTCTTTGGGGTAAATACCCAGGAGTGCAATTGCTAGGTCATAGGGT
>NC_138375.1:40957922-40975777 GCF_054177405.1 Leptonychotes weddellii
GGCTTTGTCGAAGATTATTTGACCATAGAGTTGAGGGTCCATATATGGGCTCTCTATTCTGTTCCATTGGTCTATGTGTCTGTTTTTGTGCCAGTACCATGCTGTCTTGGTGATCACTGCTTTATAATATAGCTTGATCCGGCAACGTGATGCCCCCAGCTTTGTTTTTCTTTTTCAACATTCTTGGTGATTCAGGGTCTTTTCCAATTCCATACAAATTTTAGGATTGTTTGTTCCAGCACATTGAAAAATGTCATTGGAACTTTGATCGGGATGGCATTGAAGGTATAGATTGCTCTGGGTAGCATAGACATTTTAACAATGTTTATTCTTCCGATCTATGAGCATGAATGTTTTTCCATCTTTTTGTGTCTTCTTCAATTTCTTTCATGAGTGTTTTGTAGTTCCTACAGTATAGATCCTTTACCTCTTTGGTTAGGTTTATTCCGAGGAATCTTACGGTTTTTGGTGCTATTGTAAATGGAATCATTTCTCTAATTTCTTTTTCTGCAGTTGCATTGTTAGTGTATAAGAAAGCAACTGATATCTGTGCATTGATTTTGTATCTTGCCACATTACTGAATTGCTGTATGAGTTTTAGTAATTTGGGGGTGGAATCTTTTGGATTTTCCACAAAAAGTATCCTGTCATCTGAGAAGAGAGAGAGTTTGACTTCTTCTTTGCCAATTTGAATATGTTTTATTTCTTTTTGTTGTCTGATTGCTATTGCCAGGACTTCTGGTACTATGTTGAACACGTGGTGAGAGTGGGCATCCTTGATGTGCTCCTGATCTTAAGGGAAAGGCTCTCAGCTTTTCTCCACTGAGGATGATATTCGCTGTGGGTTTTTCATAGATGGATTTTATGAACTTGAGGAATGTTCCCTCTATCCCTATACTGGTGAAGAGTTTTAATTAGGAAAGGATGCTGTATTTTGTCAGATGCTTTTTCTGCATCAATTGAGAGGACCATATGTTTCTTCTCTCTCCTCTTATTCATGTGTTCTATCACATTGATTGATTTGCAAATGTTGAACCACCCTTGCATCTTAGGGATAAATCCTACTTGGTCGTGGTGGATGACCCTTTTAATGTATTGTTGGATCCTCTTAGCTAGGATTTTGTTGAGGATTTTGGAATCCATATTCATCAGGGATATCGGTCTGAAATTCTTTTTGATGGGGTCTTTGCCTGGTTTGTGGATTAAGGTAATGCTGGCCTCATAGAATGAGTTTGGAAGCTTTCCTTCTGTTTCTATTTTTTGAAACAGCTTCAGGAGAATAGGTATTATTTCTTCTTTGAATGTTTGGTAGAATTCCCCAGGGAATCCATCAAGCCCTGGACTCTTGTATTTTTGGGAGATTTTTGATCACTGCTTCAATCTCGTTACTGATTATTGGCCTATTCAGGTTGTCAATTTCTTCCTGTTTCAGTCTAGGCAGTTTATAGGTCTCCAGGAAGGCATCCATTTCTTCCAGGTTGCTTAATTTATTGGCATATAGTTGTTGATAATAATTTCTAATAAATGTTTCTATATCCTTGGTGTTAGTCGTGATCTCTCCCCTTTCATTCATAATTTTATTAATTTGGGTCCTTTCTCTTTTTTTTTGATTAAGTCTGGCCAGTGGTTTATCAATCTTTTAATTCTTTCAAAGAACCAGCTTCTAGTTTCGTTAATCTGCTCTACTGTATTTCTGGTTTCTAATTCATTGACCTCTGCTCTAATCTTAATTATTTCTCTTCTAATGCATGACTTAGGCAACATTTTTTGCTTTTTCTCCAGTTCTTTAAGGTGTAAAGTTACTTGGTGAATTCAGGGTTTTTCTATTTTTTTGAGTGAGGCTTGGATGGCTACATATTTCCTCCTTAGGACCACCTTTGCAGTATCCTATAGGTTTTGGACTGATGTGTTTTCGTTCTCATTGGTTTCCATGAATTGTTTAAGTTCTTCTTTGATTTCCTGGTTGACCCAAACATTCTTGAGCAGAGTGGTCTTTAGCTTCCAAGTGTTTGAATTTCTGCCAAATTTCTTCTTGTGATTGAGTTCCAGTTTTAAAGCATTATGGTCTGAGAATATGCAGGGGATTATCTCAATCTTTTGGTATCATTTGAGACCTGATTTGTCACCCAGTATGTGGTCTAGTCTGGAGAAAGTTCCATGTGTGCTCAAGAAGAATGAGTATTCTGTTGTTTTAGGGTGGAATGTTCTGTATGTGTCTATGAGGTCCATTTGGTCCAGTGTGTCCTTCAAAGCTCTTGTTTCTTTGTTGATTTTCTCCTTAGATGATCTATCTATTGCTGAGAGTGGAGTATTGAGGTCTCCTATTATTAACGTATTGTTATCAATATGACTCTTTATATTCGTTAACAGTTGGCTTATGTAGATGGCTACTCCCATATTGGGGGCATAGATATTTATAATTGTTAGACCTTCTTGTTGGATAGACCCTTTAAGAATGATATAGTGTCCTTCTGTGTCTCTAACCACAGTCTTTAGCTTAAAATCTAATTTGTCTGATATAAGAATTGCTACCCCAGCTTTCTTTTGAGGTCCGCTGGCATGGAAGATGGATCTCCATCCCTTCACTTTCAGTCTGGATGTATCTTTAGGTTCAAAATGAGTCTCTTGTAGACAGCATATGGATGGGTCCTGTCTTTTTATGCAATCTGCAATCCTGTGCCTTTTTATGGGAGCATTTTGGCTGTTCACATTGAGAGTAATTATTGAAAGCTATGAATTTATTGTCATCATGTTACCTGTGAAGACCTTGTTTCTATAGATTGTCTCTGTAAATTTCTGTTCTATATCACTCTTGGGGTCTTTCTCCTTTTATAGAACCCCCCTTGATATTTCTTGCATGGCCGGCTTAGTTGTCACATATTCTTTCAATTTCTGTCAGTCTTGGAAACTCCTTGTCTCTCCATCCATTCTAAATGACAGCCTTGCTGGATAAAGTATTCTTGGCTGCATGTTCTTCCTGTTTAGTCCCTGAATATGTCTTTCCAGCCCTTTCTGGCTTTCCAGGTCTCTGTGGATAGGTCTGATGTTATTCTGATATTCCTCCCTCTGTATGTAAGGAATCTCTTCCCCCTAACTGCCCTTAAGATGGTTTCCTTCATTCTAAGATTTGTGAGTTTTACTATTACATGCCAGGGTGTTGGCCTATTTTCCTTGATCTTGGGAGGGATCCTCTCTGCCTTTAGGACATGAATGTTTGTTTCATTCCCCAGATTAGGGATGTTCTCAGCTACGATTTGCTCAAATATATCTTCTAGTCCTCGCTCTCTCTCCACCCCCTCAGTGATCCCAATAATTCTGACACTGGAATGTTTCATGGTGTCTCGTATTTCTCTGATTCCGTTTTCATGGATTTTGAGTTGTTTTTCCCTGGCCTCCTCTTTTTCCTTCTTTTCTATCAATTGGCCTTCTAGACCACTAATTCATTCTTCTGTTTTGCTTACCCTAGCTGTTAAATTATCTAGATTAGACTGGATCTCATTGATAGCATTTTTAAGTTATGCTAGTTCAGCTTTCATTTCTGCCAGAGACTCTATTTTGCCATTAATCGATTTCTCCATTCTAGCTATTGTCTTCACAATCACTACCCTGAATTCCATCTGCGACATCTTGGTTATATCTGTTTCCATTTGTAAATCTGTGGCAGAGATCACAGTCTCTGAGTCTTTCCTATTTTGGGGGCTTCCCCCCAGTCATTCTGTTGAGGGGTGGTTGAGGGAATGTACAGAGTCCAAATTATTGACCACAACCCAAGCAAGATGCACCTGTTTAGTAGGGACCTTAGGGTTGCTGGTCTCTTGTTTTCCCAGCCTGTCTTCTGGGGGTGGGGCCTGCCACACTGTTATTCAGGCCACCCTGTTTGGGCAGAGTTGCCCTGCCCCCTGTGGGGGGGATGGGCTCAGTGAAAACTGGTTGTTTGGGGCTTTGTTCTCTGGCGGCTTTCCTGGTGGCTTTCCATGTCTCTTCCGAGAGTCAGAGGAGAAGAGATCATTTCCAACCCTCTGCCTCAGAGCAGAGAGATTGCAGTCTGTTCTTCAGTGAGCTCTCCAAACCACACTATCTCCATTTCTGTCTGTGCTGCTATAAATTGCAGCATCCTGGGTTGTGTGCCCCTCAGCAGTGCTCCCAGTCCTTGCCTCCAGGTCAGGGCATGTCTCTGCCCTTTGTGCTTCTAAAACTGCCAGCCACCCCCAGTTCGCAAGCACAGCCCACCGCTCCAGGTTTCAGTCCGTGGGGCTGCCCTAAAGTCCTTTCCCCATCACTACCAGTCTTCAAGTCTGTGCCCAGTCCCCAACACAGGAGGCTTTTGCGCTCCTGTGTTATTTCACCTTCTACGCGCCAGCGCTTATGGCAGCTCCCTCCCCCTTCCATTTATCTTCCAATATCTGCCCGCGGAATCATGGCTTCCCGCTTCATACCTCAAACCAACTGCCTCTGATATTCTGTTTGTAGAGATCCAGGTTTATCTTCTTACATCTCAGGCTGATTTCGTGGGTGTTCAGAATGGTCTGGTAGATACCCAGCTCAATTCCGAGGACCAGTTGGAATAGGGTCCCCTACTCCTCGACCATCTTTTCCTGAACCCCCTAAACACACACTGATTCTTAAATCCATATTCTATTGGTCAGAAATGACCAAGGAAATCATTTTACTAAAGCTATCATTACATCAAAAACTAATGATGTACTGTATAGTGACTAACATAATAAAATTAAATTAAATTAAAAAAAGAAAATTATACTTCAGCAAAAAAAAAAAAAAAGCTAGCATTAGGGAAAAAACAAAACAAAACAAAAAAACAACTAAGCATTAGAAATAACCTGGCAGTGCATACAAGGCAGATCAGGGTAAAAGGAAAACAGAGGGTGATAGATCAGTTAGGGAGCTATCATCATAGTCCCAAGAACAGATAACAGAGGCAAGTATAGGACAGATGGCAGTGAACTTGTCAGGGGGAAGGGGAGAGGCTGTGGTATCAAGAGGCATTCACTCCAAAGGCAGGAGTTCTCAGACATTTCCAAAACAAGGTATTCTTTGTAATGGCAAAAATTTTGTTCACCTGACATGACAGTATTATCTGTACAGCATTTGTTAATAAAGAAAATATATCCACCTTCTTCATGTCTCTATACCCAATACACGGTGGGATGTCTTAAATATAGTAAGCACTTAATGTGAATATAAATACTAATATAAATTCAGTACATAAATGTGTATTCATCTCAACAATATGTACTTAGATTTGAAGACCGTACTATGAACACATCTGGGACAATTATCTGGTGTACAGACAATGATTCCTGCACATATGGATTTGATTATTCCTTGGAAGTCTTCTGCAGCTCATTTTCTACTTCCCTCCCCCTGGTGCCCACAGTTCATAAATTGGAAGCCACTATCTTTAAGGAATGATCGATAGAACAGTCATGCTTAGGATTTCCACGGCTTGACTTTGACAGACTTTTACCATTACCCTTTCAAAAACTCTAATTTCTCAAGTAAGTTGCTCAGTTTGTTGTAGGCCTTAGTTTGCTCATCTATAACATGATGATATCAACTGTACCAACTATGGCTTTCAGAACACAGTGACAATGCATATAAAGTGCTTAGCACAGCATCTGGCATAAGGTAAGAGCCTTTTAGTATTAGCTGTTATTATAGCTCTTTTTCCTCCTTGGAGAATGAAGCTTTTAGAAGAGAGTGACTGAGGGGCAGATCTGGATGGCCCTGTAGGGCTCATTTCCTGCCCACCCTTTTTGGGTAGCTTTGCAGAAGTGAGCTCAGCAGGTCTGAGGTAACTCCCAAAATTTCACCTTTCTAACAAGTGCACTTCTCTAACCAGAAAGCTTCCATTATTACATAGTTGCAGGAGTATGCCAGTAAAGTACCTTTCCTAAATCAATCAATCAATCATCCCCACTCTGTAGTGTTTTTCAATTTTTGATGTGTCAATACTGTCACCATGGCCAATACCAAGCTAACAAAGTGAAGTCATGAAGGCACCGCTGGGAAGAGGGAAATACAATCAGCTTGTATGCAGCGGTATAAGCCTGCTCCAGTCTACTACCAAAACGGTTACATAGATGTTCCCAGTCACTCTGACTCTTAAATATAGAGTATTATGCCACAGCTCCTCTCTCTTAGAACACTGGCCATGATGCCTTCAGAATAGTTATGGCTGGCCTAAGCCATGGGATGTGAGATTTCAAGAGATTGTATACACTCTACTACTTCTCCTTTAAGTTTTCCCCCAATAAATCCTATATTCTATTTGCACTACTTGATGCTCATGGCATGTGACCATGACCCCTTTGCATGGCCCAAAGAACATTAGAGTTTCAAACATCAAAGTCATATACTTGGAGGTTATAGAGATGAAGCATCTCAATCCTAACAAGCAGATGAACACCTGCTTTACTTTTCCCAAGCTTAAAACCTTCTAATCTGGAAGTTTACAAAACATTTCTACAGGAGAATCTGGTTTTTTGCTATAAATCACCTTGGTATCTTGGTTTCCCATATTGAAAGTGACCTCTAACAGGATCCCTAAGGACAATTTCAGATCTGACATTACTGAATGCTGACCCATATTCAAAGCATTGCCCAAGCCTGTTAAACCCTTTCCCCAAAGAACAACTTTATTTCAAACATAGAAAAATTAAACAGAGAACTATAAATGGTGAGGCATAGAAGGAAATATTTTTGTTGTTCTCATCACTGATTAAACGCCTTTGGGAAGAACAGCCTTTAAGAAAAATTATTAGCTTTTTGTAAAAACTTTAAATGCAGAGTGGTAAAAAAACTGTCAAACGCAGGATTTTGTTGTGCATAAATCTACACCTTAGCTGATATTCATTAAATGGGTCCCTCACTGTTAGCAAGTATGTTCCGCCTTGGCACACACAACTTTTACAATGGTTTTCTTTTGCTGCAAGTGATTGCCTTTGGCTATGGGCTTATTTGAAAAGGGATTAGGGGCATCTTTCTCCTCTAATTTAAATCTAAACATATTCCAAGTTTCCTAACAGGTTAAATTTCCTCTCATCTCCTTTGGACTCTCCACCTCTCCAGGTCCATTCCCTCCCATTGTGTTCTCAAATGTCCCTCAGGGAATGAAGACAATGGAGGACTGTGTGGAACAGGGTATAGAGAATTGGGCTCTAAACAGAACAAAGTTAATCAGAGTATCAGAAACCTTCTGAGAAAAGATGGTTTGAAACTAAATGACCTCTAATGCCGAAAGGATTCTGTACAATCTACCTCGCTAGCTAACTGTACATGTAAAGTACAACAGTACCCTAGGTACAAGGGTAAGGAAAACAAGTAACTAGATCAGATGTTTAATAAGTGCTGGGCATTGGGGTGCCTGGGTGGCCCAGCTGGTAAGTGTCTGACTTTAGCTCAGGTCATGATCCCGGGGTCCTGGGATCGACCCCCACATTGGGCTCCCTGCTCAGCAGGGAATCTGCTTCTCTCTCCCTCTGCCTACCACTCTGCTTGCTTGTTCTCTCTTTCTCTCTCTCAATCTGTCTCTCTCTCAAAAAAAAAATTATAAGTGCTGGGCATTACCTTTTAAAGTAGTATCTTAATCAGTCCTCATTATAGGCCACACAAACTAATATTCTCACTTTACTGGTGAGAACACTGAGGGTGAGGGGACTACATATTTGTCCACATTTTTGCAGCTTACAAGTGTCAGGCTTGCAAACAGTACCCTGGTCTAAAACCAAAGGCTGGATTCTCAACTACTCTATGTTTACCTCCATTCAGTACTCCCAAAGTCATGGAAATTTGATTAACACTGGCAAATCAAATGCTTTTTCCACAACTTGAATAGACTATATTGTTATTGGAATCATTGTCTGTGATTGACCCTCAATAAATAATAATCAAATTTGGTCTTATATTTCTTCAATGCCCTTTTCTTTCATAGAATTAAAAAAAACACAATTGTATACCAAGGAAGCTTATGTATTTTCAATGGAAATATGTAGAAGAGATTAAAAAAAAAAGACAAATACTGGGAAGCATATTATAGTGCAAATAATTGGTCCTAATTTTTTGTGTCCTTAGGTTATGCTTTTGTGGAGTAAGCATATTGCTTTATGTTCCCTCCAAACAATAGGCTAGAACAATGCTGAAATATTACATTTTCTGGGTGGTTGAATGGTTATAACATTGTCCTTCACTTCTAATGACAATAGTGAATGTTTACTGGATGTATTCCCCTACATTATCTCATTTTACCTTCACCACAATCCTATGGGGTAGCTGCTATAATTGTACCCATTTTCAGATGAGAAAACAAATTCAAGCTGTCACACACAACAAACTAAAGATCTAGCCAGGATTGGAATCTTGGTTCTCTTATTCTGGGTCCTACTCTTGTTCTACTCCATCACTCATAACTCCAGATTCAAAATATTCACACACTTGTAATGAGTTTTGTTTCTACTTGATTATTTTTCTCATTCCCTTCTTTCAACCTTTCATTATACTTTTCCTGGTCTACAAAAATAGTGAAGCTAAGATATACTAAAATTGACCAGGTTCTCCCACCCTGACCAGGTTCTTCCCCAGTACTAAATTAGAATATTTTCTTTCCGGAGGGAGGTCATACAAAATAGGAACAGAGCTTTCCAGATTAGAACACAGTAAGCCTAGGGTTGAAATCCTATTATAGTCCAACACCTTGGAATAGAATGTCTTCCACAGTCAAGCTGTTCTGTCTTTCAGTGGCTGGCTGAACTACTTGAAAGTCATCAAGAGAAAAAGTTATTCCTATTTCAGATAAACTAGGGACAAAACGATAGTTGCTGAACTGCAGACAACTTGGCTGAAGACTTTAGTTGCATAGTTATTTGTTGGGTGGTCACGATATATTCTATTTTCTTTCATGTATTCATCTGCATATAATAACACACATAATCTTTATTGACTATTCTATCTACAGTGCCACAGAATTTCTTTATAACTCAATTCTCAGTAAAAAAAAAAAAAAACACATGAGGTAGATATTATTATTAATATTCCCATTTTACAGACAAGGAAACTGAGACAAGGCGATATAGCCAAGAGGTGCTTGGGCAAAGAGTAGAAATACTTACAAACTCTTCTCATTCTCTTACTCTCAATTTCCACATCTGAAACATGGAATTAATAACAATCTCAGTAGGATCTTGGGTATTATGAGATCTACAAAATAAATCTATCATATCTGTAGTTCCAAGAAGCTTGGAGTTTCATTTTAGAGAAAAATAGAGAAAGATAAATTTCATTATAAAATAGAAAGTGAAGTAAAATGTGATCAGAAATCAAAATGCATGGAAAAGACAAGAGGCACTGACTACTGTTTTACCTTCCTTGAGATATAAGGGCTCGGAGTCCTGCAGTAAAGGAAACTGATGATGTTTGCTCAGTTTAGACTTCCCCCAGGTATTTGATATATGGGGTTGAGGTGAGGAGCTTCTGAACCCCACCTAGAGTAATGGCCTCCTAGATAAGAGATAAGAAGGAACCTGCGATAATTAAGCATCTATTCTTTTCAAAAATTACTTCCGAAGCTCAATAAGTAAACGAAATAAACTAAAGGGGAATTGTAGGAAGGGAGGGAGAGAGAGAGAGAGAAAGAAAGCGAGAGAGAGAAAGAAAGAGAGAGAGAGAAAGCGAGAGAGAGAAAGAGTGAGAGAGAAAGAAAGAGCGAGAGAGAGAAAGAAAGAGTGAGAGAGAGAAAGGGTGAGAAAGAGTGAAAGAGAAAGAGTGAGAAAGAGAGCGGGAGTGAGTGAGAGAGTGAGAAAGAGAGCGAGGAAGAGAGAAATAGAGGAAGGGAGGGAGGGAGGAAGAGAGAAAGAAAATGTCTTTCTGATAAACTAAAGTTTAAGATTGTCAGTTAAAAGGTCAGGAAGAACAAGTTGACATGGGAGAAGAAATTTGATCTTGTCTATGAAGGGTGTGTCACTGGGGACCAGTCATGCAGAAAGGGGTAGTAGAAAGCATTCCAGCTGTAAAAAAGCACAGCTTTCCATTTCTATTTATTCCTTCGGAACATGGTTTGCTCCAACTGGTTGTGCCTAATGATGCCACAATGCACGTGTCTTAATTAACAAGCATATAGAATAATCCTATGCCTGCCTCCTGATGAGAGTCCAGAAAACAAGCCGAGGAGATCCAAGAGAGTAAAAGACATAGACTGCCAGCTCCTAAACTGATGTTGTCAGCATGTGGCTGAGGTTGACAGAAAGTCATTATCCTCCTATTACTGGGCTTCTGGGATCAATTAATTCAATATTTCACAGGGCCCCTAGACAAAAATAGGAGGTACCCTGCAATTAATTAAGCATCTATTCTTTTCAAAGATCACATCTGAAGCTCAGTAGCTGAACTAAAAAAAAACTAAAAGGGAATTGTAAAGAAAGAAAGGAAAGGTGCTTTCGATAAAGCTTATGACTGTAGTCCACTGGAAACTGGATCCACACTAAAATACTGAAAAGAGGGCAAAACCCACTCAGAAAAATCAGTCCCCTGTTCCCTCAGCTCTGAATTCAGTGTCCAAGGCCAGGATTTCAACTTGGTGCTAACATTAATTAACTCTGAAATTTTTGAACGTGTCACACAGCATCAATTTGCTTATTTGTGACAAGTGTATTTTGTGAGTTTGGTTCCAAGCCCTCATGGATTGTTCGGAGGAGAAAATGAGATCATGTATACCGACTCTGAAGGCTCTGATGGGTTGGTCCTATTAATGCAAGAAATAGAAGAACAGCCTGGATATTTCAGGGTATATTCTAGAAATATGCTTTTTAACCAATAATTATTTCATCAATGACTCTTATATCATTTGGTTAACGATTGTCTAGTTTCTCCCCTTATTTTGACTATGGTTGCACAAGCAAAATTAAGTGGAGCTACAGAGACACTTGCTACTCAGAGATTGTAAGTAGGTTCCGGGCTGGCTGGTGCAGGCAGACATTGTCCATCTATGGAGAATGTGGAAACCACCTGTGGGTGTAGTATTCGGGTAGTCCTGTCTGACGTGGGCACAAAATTGAGGTAGTGAATAATAGCTATATGCCCCCTCTGCTGTACTTCTGTTAATTAAGTCCTACTATTTAGACAATTATATATTTCAAATTGAGACCACTGAGGGCATTTACTGTTTTCTGTGAGTTAAATCTCCCTCCACTTTCCAACTAAATTTGCAGTATTCTCTTTCATGTCTTATTTTACAAACCACACAAATCTCTGATACCCTGCCTGTGCTCTGTACTCTCCTGACTGCCAGTGCTGGAGTTCTTCTTTCATTAACATTAACAATTAACATTTACTGAGTGGTTATTGTGTGCCAGGTCTTTTCATAATTGCTTTACACGTACCACCTCATTTCATTTTTATATAGTCAAAAAACCGCAAGGACCCCCATTTCACAGAAGAACAAACAGAGGCTTACACATATTATACAACTTGCCATAGGAAACACCAGGTGTAAGTTTCAGTCTAGAATCCCCTTCCTGCCACATCCAGTTGCCCAATCCTATCCAACTATACCACTTGCTCATGAAGCCTTTCTTAGTGCTCCCAGTCCCAAGAAACCTTTCCTTCTGATGACCACTACAGCAATCCATCTTTTCTACTTCCATGATGCTTCTCCTACCTAACCCTAACATATGCAGATTGGTTCAAGAATATTTCCAAGCAGTGAACCATGCTAGGCACTGGGCATTCAAAGGTAAATAAGACAGTGTCTGCCACTGAGTAACTCAGAGTCAAGTAGAATAGACATGTCAAAAGATAAAGGGATGTGGTATAATATATAGTATTTCATACACTCACACACAATGCAGCTAAAATCCCTAGGAGGAGCAGTTGGGAGAATAGGTCATCTGAGCTGAATATTGACAGAAAGGAAATATAGAGAGCTCCTAGGTTTCTGCCTTGAGCGGATGAGTCAAAGATGGTATCATTCACAGATACCTGGCATCCAGTAGGATAGGATAGGGCTGGGTTATAAGTTTATTAGGGGATGTGTTAGGTGTTTGGCATTTATGGGACATTTAAATGTGACCATCCATTTGATGTTTGGACATGCTCAGGTAAGAAGTCTGAGGAAGTTCTAGAGGTTTAAGAGCATGTGAGGGACAGACGCAGGTGGCTTCATCCAATCACCAGCAGGAGGCAAAAAGCAGTATTACTGACTTTTGTTTAACACATTTCTCCTTTTGATAAAGATATAAGCTCCATGACCTACCACTTTCCACCAGGAGATTCTTCTCTGCCTCGTCGAAAGGGCTTGCCTGCTCCTCTGCCTCACTCGGACATTAGCACTATAGGGTGAAATCAGTGAAGGATAGCAGTGAAACATGAACTTTTAAGGGTCAGGCAGAGGGAAGCCCCCAAGGGACAGAGAAGGTAGCACCAGTATAGAATGAAGTAAGCCAAAAGAGAGTTGTCATGGAAAAAAAAGGTAGAGAGCCACTCAAGAAGAAGAAAGTAGTCAACGAGCTACCATAAAATGGCAAGATGGGTCAGAGTATATTTGTGAATCAGATATATAGGTGTTTTCTCAGGGAGAAAGAATATAATCCTGGATTTAAGTGTGGGAATGAAGTAAGTCATGAAACTAGGAAGTAACAGTAAAAATAAAAATAATAAAAATATTAACAATAATGTATTGCAGAGTTCAAAGTATAATAGAATTAAAATATATTTCCCCTTTTTTTCTGATAATGTGGTAAGTTGTATTAATTGATTTTAAATTTTTAACTAATTTCACTGAAGTTGTGTGTGTGTGTGTGTGTATGAGAGAGAGAGTGTGAGAGAAGATAGAAAATTTATAGACTGATTCTAAAATGTTATAGAAATTCAAAGGTACAAGAAGAGCCAGTACTATTTTAAAAAGAACAAATTTGGAAGACTTACTCTCTAAGAATCACAATTTATTACAAAGTAACAGTAATAATGACAATGCTATATTAGCACAAGGATAGAAATAAAAACAATAGAATGAAGTGGAATAAATAAAACGTTCAGAAACAAACTTTTATACGTATGGTCACATGATAGATGACAAACGGAACAGATCCTACAGTGAAGTAGGGAAACCATGGTCTTTTCAATTAATTATGCTAAATAAATTGGATAGGGGTGCCTGGGCGGCTCAGTCGTTAAGTGTCTGCCTTCAGCTCAGGTCATGGTCCCAGGGTCCTGGGATCAAGCCTCACATCAGGCTCCCTGCTCAGTGGGAAGCCTGCTTCTCCCTCTCCCACTCCCTCTGCTTGTGTTCCCTCTCTCGCTGTGTCTCTCTCTATCAAATAAATAAATAAAATCTTTAAAAAAAAATTGGATATCCATATGGAAAAATATATCCAAAGTCCCACTTTAGATTGTATGCAAAAATTAGGTAGAATGTTCATCTGAACAGAATAAGTAAAACGCTAAGCTTTTAGAAGAGATCATAGGAAATTATCTTTATGACCTTGTGGGGTTGGGGATGGTGCTTCTTATACAAGACTATTTCGAAATTTAAGAACTCCTCTCATCAGAAAACAAAACACCATAGAGTGAAAAGTCAGGCAATAGAGTGGGAGAATACATTTGCAATACATTTATCTAACAAGAACTCACAACCAGAATATACAAACTCCTAAAAATCAACAGAAAAACAGAGAAATGGCCAAACAGGCACTTCACCAAAGAGGATATCCAAATGATATGAAAAGTAGTTCAATTTCATTATTAAAGAAATATAAATTAATACTACAATGAGATACCAGAAAGCTAAAATGAAAAAACAAAAAACAAAAAAATAGCAAGAATTGGCGGGGATGTGGAGCAGCAGGAATACTCATACAGTGTTTATCCAGTACAACCACTTTGATAATATATACATATATTTAAAATACAAAGTGCATATCCTACCATCCTCCTAAATACATGCTCTACAAAATGCTTAACGATGTGCACCAAAGGATACACAAGATTATTCACAGTAGCATTAATCCTAGTAGCCAAAACTGAAAATGATCCAAATGCCAAATGTCCATCAACAGTAGAATGTATAAATAAAGTGTGTTGTGTTCATACAATGGATAATATCCAGAAATAAACATGAACTATTACTATACCCAGAGATCAATCTCAAATATAATATCAAGCCCAAGAAGCCACACATGAAAGAGTATATTCTATGTGTTTCCCTTTTATATAAAGTTCAAAAACAGTTAAAACTAAAAATTTTTTTTTTAAAGATTTTATTTATTTATTTGACAGAGAGAGACACAGCAAGAGAGGGAACACAAGCAGGGGGAGCGGGAGAGGGAGAAGCAGGCTTCCCGCGGAGCAGGGAGCCAGATGCGGGGCTCGATCCCAGGACCCTGGGATCATGACCTGAGCTGAAGGCAGACGCTTAATGACTGAGCCATCCAAGCACCCCAAAACTAAAATCTTATGAAAACTAAGATTAGAATATAGGGATAATGGCTCAGGTTGGGCTTGACAGGGGCTTCTGGGCTTTTGGTAATATTCTATATTTTGGTCTGGTTGCTGGTTTTATGAGTATATCCATCTTGTACAAATCATGATGCTGTCTACTTATATGATCTATGCACTTTTTTGTATGTATATTTCCAATTAATTAAAAGAAAGAAAAAAAAACCTTGAGTTTGATAAACTTGCCTAGGTAAAGATAGTGAAAATCTTGACAACCAACAATATTTACAGCCCAAGTGAAGGAGGAGACATTCAGTGAAAGGCAGCAGGAAGAGACAAAGATCTACAATGTAGGACTAATTCATTTTGGCTTTCAGCGACAGAACCCATAGCAGTGCTTTCATTCAATTATTCGTGCACCAATTCAACAAACGCTTTTGAGCATTGACCCTGTGCCAACCACTGTGCCAAATTCAGGGCATAGAACAGTCACCAAAAAGAAGTGAAAGCTGCTTTCAAGGAGCCATGTGCTTTGTACCTCGTACATTAAATTATTTGGGGTGAACAAATTAGTGAATGAATAAATATAAAGCATTCTTGGAGGCTTGGAAGTCCTGTTAATTGGTAGACTTTTCCTTTTTATTTATAATCTAAGGACATAACCACAGGCTCCCCAAAGCCAGATGTCAATATCTAGGTTTCTGCACTGGAACTGATTTTGTGATTCCTGATTCCCTTATACGGTTATCAGATGCACGGCTACCCAATTCTTCAAATTCTGTCTGGTTTTGTTCTTTACAGCATCTTCAAAGCATAAAATATTAAACTTATCTCTGGAAGAACATGGGAAAAAAAAAACAATTCAAACTACATATTATTTAGTAGTTGTTTTCTATATTCCTCTCTCCATAGAAATCTCAATTTTGAGATGAAAGAGTGTGAGGTTGTGTTACATGAATACAAATATGGATAATTACAATAAAGTCCAAAACACCCATTTTTTTACCAGTTATACTTTTACTTATTCTTTTGATGAGAAATACCTTTTCCTGTATTTTCCAAGCTTGTAACTACTTAAGAACTCCTTTAAAATGTTTTCCCAGAGTATTCAAGAGAGAAATGTGTTAGCATTTGCGTATAGGTGTTAATACAGAAACAGTAATCTACAGAGATCCTGCTCAGAGGTTAAAGAAATACACAACGAGGGTTCAGTAATTAGCATCATTGTTAGGCTTTGTGGCTTACAAATTATCCTACCACCTTTAGAGCACTTCCACCACTATTCTCTCTTTCATTTCTTATATGATGCCATGAGAAAGGTATTTTTATCTGTATTTACACACACACACAAACACAGCACACAAAGGCCCACCATCGAGAGATGGGATACCTGGCCCCAGGTCGCGTAAGTGGCACAGACAGCAGTAGAATCCTTAATTTTCAGTCTCTAAATCCAGAGTTTTTTCCTACTTACCCCATGTAGTACAAATCTGTCACAGTCTGAGTTTTCCGGAAAGCAGACTCTGCAACAATTAAATGTGCGGCATATTTATTGGGGGAGTATCCTTACAGTTAACACCTGTGAAAGGGAAAACAGGGTTCCACAGAGAGAGAGATGAGCTTGGCCAGCCCACAGGGAACTCAGGAAATAAAAAGGCCCATGTTCCTCTGAAATGGCCAGGCTTTTATATCCCAACCTCAATCAGCCATTAGACGTGGGCCACCTAGGAAGGTGGATGGGGTGACTGTCTACAGCTGTGGCCATCCTTGAAGGTGCAACCAGCTGAAGGCTGTTCGCTGACAGCATTCCCCAGTAGCCTGGGCCACACATTTTCCTTGAAGGGGAAACTGAACAGCACATTTCTTTTTCTTCACCGATCTTACCAATGATCACCTAAGTCAATCAACATTTTTCTGGTCTTAACTTTCCAAAAGGGATGGCCTGTTGCTTCCTAAATACTACAGAACTTGTCTCTAGGAACATTATCTCTGGAACACAAATACACTTGAAAATCTAAGGAAACATGGACCTAAGTTTATCATTTTTGCTCTTCCTTTTAAGGCAAAAGTTGCCAGAAATAGAAAACCTCTCATTTCAGTACACATCCATGGGACAAGCTGCCTGGCTTGTTTATATTTTGTTAGACAGTTAAGTTTTTGTCCCAAAGAGTAATAGACATTCAATCGTGAAGGCATTTTGGAGGACTTAAATCCAGATCACATGATAGAGTGACCTTCCCCAAATTAACTGTGGTAGCCTTGTTAGTCTCAGTTAATTTCATCTCCCCAAAACCTTATTATAGTTTCAACCTGTAGTACCTCTTTATCCAACAGGCTTTATGCATTTCCCCATGGAGAGGAATAACCTTCTTTTACTTGTCTTACACTTGTCCACGACTTCTGCTAGAAAACACTAGCTGCCATCATTATCATCAGCCTCATCATTATAACAACTAACCGTTATTAAAAGTTTTCTATATTTCAGAATTCACATGTGTTACCTCATCCAGCTCTCACAACAATATTACCACTGAATAAATACGATAGAAAGACAACATATATTAGAAAGGTTTGGAACCTTTGGAAGTATGGTAGGGACAACTGGAAGACCTTGTTTGATTCATCCCAGGATAGATATTAGTCACATCCCTCATCCTAACCCAACCATTTAACTTGCTGTAATTGTGTAAAAACTGCTTAGTGCATGTTATTTAACATCATATTATGGGTTGGTTGATAATATAGAAAATATTAACTCTAATAAGTATGTGTAATAAGAATTTTGATTATGCCACCAGAGAGAAACTGAAATACAAGAAACATCAAATCACCTGCTTTTAGGGAAAAGGAGAGATCTTGAGGGATGAAAAAGAAAGAGAAACCATAATGCACTGATGAAATAAAACCATTCCACCAGAAGTGAGCACATAGAAGGGCTCTTCCAAATAGCCCTGTGAATACTGGTTAGTGTTCTTGAAAACTGAGAGATTTATTTACTAGCGGATTCCTTTCCTGCTCATTGGGACACTAACTTTTCAAAAGCACCTGTTAATTCTGAATATCTGACTTGTCTCTTTTCTCCAAGCATCTGGGTAACTGAATTTTCAAAGAGGTATTGATATTATTGATAATACAACTGCTCTGCCCCAGAACCCTTTATTATTCCTTACTTTCTGGTTCTGCTTGGCAGAAAACCATTGCTATCTTAATAGGGAAATAAGAAGCTCTGCACAAAAGTCAGAAATGATTTTCATCAATAAAATAGGGGGAAAAAGGGAAAGGGGGCTGACATTAACAGAACACCTTGAATTTGCCAGGCACTAGGGCGGTTCTTTGCATACATTGTCAGTTACCATAAAAACTCTGTGAAGAATGCATTGTCATTCCTAGTTTCAGCTGAGGATGCTGGGCTT
>NC_138375.1:40976277-41006080 GCF_054177405.1 Leptonychotes weddellii
ATATATAATATATATTATATATTGTATATATTATAATATATATAATATATATTAATATAATTATATATAATATGCTAATATTGTATATATAATACACTAATATTATACATATATATATACACACACACCTATACAAGCATCCACAAACTAGAGATCACACTGTTTGCCACCTTGTTCCAGCTCCCTGGTGTTCCCTACCTTCAGTAATGTGGTTGAAGCAAAGAGATGTTAAATGCCACAGACCTAGGGAAAACAGACAAAGGCAACTTCTGTTTCATTTAAGTAGTAATCCTTTCTGGCAGAAATATGAGTCAGTTCCAATGTCTTTCCTCTGGAAAGACAGGTCTGTTTTCATATATTGAGTATTGTATAAAATTTTCACATAGTAAAAGATTTTTAATTTAATAAATATTTATGACATACTGATCACAACTGAGGCACAGTGTTTTCACTGTGCAAGGAACAGGAGTTTATAAGATATTTTCCCCTGTTCTCACTTCCCTTCACCACTCTCTACTTACACAAACATGTGCACGCACGCACACACACACAGACATATGCATGTGCATTTAGAGAACTGAAAAAGCATAAAATATGAAGTGGTTCTTCAAGTCCCCTCCCCTCCACCAGTAGTATCAGTATAACCTGGGAATCTTCTTGAAATGCAAATATTCAGGCCCTACTCCTGATCTTTAGAATCAAAAACTGTTGGGATAGTTCCCAGAAATCATTGTTTTAACAAGCCCTCTAGGGGCTTCTATTGATATACATTGAAGTTTGAGAAAAATTCTCAAGCAGAACTTTACATTGAGTGCCTCTTGCAAAAGAGGAAAGTCATCAAATCACAAGGGAAGAGAACAAGAGAAGAATAAATAAAAACTACAAAACAGACAACAATAAAGAAAATGTCAATAAATACATACCCATCAATAATTACTTTAAATATAAATGGACTAAATGTTCCAATCAAAAGACACAGGGTGGCTGAATGGATAAAAATATAAAATCCATCTATATACTCCCTACAAGAGACTCATTTCAGATCTAAAGATTCACTTCAGATCTTAAGACAAACACAGACTAAAAGTGAAGGGATGAAAAGAGGTTCCATGTAAATATTTATACCTTCAAGGGTTATACCTTCTTGTTGGACTGATTCTGATCCTTTTATCATTATGTAATGCCTTTTGTCTCTTGTTACAGCTTTTGTTTTATTTATTTTGTCTGATATAAGTATTGCTTCCCCAGCTTTCTTTGTTTCCATTTTATAAATTTTTGTGTATCCTTAACTAATTATTGTAGATATAGTCAATTTTACTATTTTTGTCTTTTAACCTTCATACTAGCTTTATAAGTAGTTGATCTATTTTGTTTGCCTTTACTAGTGAGATTTTTTTCATATATATATCCTAGTTAAGCCTTCTCTTTTCCATTTAAACAAGTACCTTTAATACTTACTGTAAAACCAGTTTAGTGATGATGAACTCCTTCAGATTTTGCTTGTCTGGGAAACTTTATCTCTCCTTCAATTCTGAATGATAACCTTACCAGGCAGAGTACTGTTGTTTAGGTAAGTTTACTGTTGTTTTTTTTGTTGTTGTTGTTGTTGTTGTCATTTCCGTTTCAGCACTTTGAATATATTGTGCCACTCTCTTCTAGCCTACAAAGTTTCTGCTGAAAAATCAGTGAATAGTCTTATAGGCATGCCTTTATTTATAACCAATTACTTTTTTTCTTGCTGCTTTTAAGATTCTTTATCTTTACTTTTTTATATTTTAATTATAATGTATCTTGGTATAGATCTCTTTGGGTACATCTTGTTTGGGACTTCCTGTGCTTCAGACCTGCATGTCTGTTTCCTTCCCCAGGTTAGGAAAGTTCTCAGCTATTATTTCCTCAAATAAGTTTTCTGCCCCTTGCTCTCTCTCTTTGCCTTCAGAGACCCCTACAATGTGAATGTTAGTATGCTTGATGTTGTCCCACAGGTCCCTTAAACCATCCTCATTTAAAAAAAAAAATTTTTTTTTTCTTTTTGCTCTTCAGTTTAAGTGATTTTCACTATCCTGTCTTCCAGATCACTGATCCATTCTTCTGTATCATCTAATCTGCTGTTTATTCCCTCTAGTGTATTTTGCATTTCTGTTATTTTATTTTTCAGCACTGATTGGTTCTTTCCTATATTTTCTATGTCTTTGTTATATCTTTTTTGTCTTATGTTTTCTATCTCTCTTGTGTTCTTCCATTCTCTTGAGTTCAGTAAACATCTTTAGCACCATTACTTCAAATTCTTTATTGGGTAGATTGCTTATCTTCATTTTGTTTAATTCTTTTTCTGAGGGCTTGTCTGGTTCTTTCATTTAGAACATATTCTCCTGTCTCCTCATTTTGCCTAACTCTCTGTGTTTGTTTCCATGTATTAGGTAGTTCAGCTACATATCTGCGTCTTAAAGGAGTGGACTTATGTTGGAGCCCAGAAGCACAATTTTCCCTGGCCACAAGATCTAGGTGCTCCTGGGGTGTCGCTTGTGTGTATGCGCAATCCAGTTGTGGTGGGGCTGTGACTACTGCAGGCACAACAGTGTGCAGGGCTATCATTCTCTTAGCTGTGAGGACCAGCCAAGGCACATGGGCTGCAGGGTGCTCAGGAGGACAAGCACCCTATTTGGTTAGGAGTCTAGAGGGAAAATTCCAAAATGGCTCCCACCAGTGCTTGGATCAGCAGGACAAATTGAGATAGCAAAAATGGCTGCTGCCAGTGCCTCAGTCCCCAAGGACAGTCCCAGCTGCCTCCTGCCTCTCCAGTAGGCACTCCAGTGGGTCTCACTCACCAATGATCTCTATGATCTTTGATCTTGTTTTTATACTGGTTTCTGTGTTGAGTGAGTCTGTGTGTTAGCATTTTAAGAGCAGGTTTTCCTTTCCTTACAGTTCTATAGTTTTCCTGGACATATTCTCTGTTGTTTTTCAAAGTTGGGTGTCTTGGGGACTCATTTCTCCTGTGCAGGATCTAAGGATTGGGGTGTCTGATGTGAAGCTTAAATCTCTCACTCCTCAGGGAAAAGTCCATACCTTTGAGATCCCTCCCTACTATGGAATGCCATGCCTGGGGCTTAACAAGATTGTATCTTCACTTCCTCTACCTGTCTCATTACTGTCCCTTGTTGCAGCAGCTCTGTTCATCCAGTTGCTAGGTCCCCTTCAGAGGGAATTATTGCATATGTAGTTGTAGATTTGTTGTGTCCATGGGAGAAGGTAAGCTAAGGATCTTCATATGTTACCATCTTGAATCCTCTCCTCCTACTTCTTCCACTCTTGATATGTCTTTCCATATAGACAGAATTTCAATATGTATGTTATTCCTAGATGTTTCTGCTTATTTACTGGTTACACCAAGAGTAAATGAAGTGACTTACATGATAGGTAATTTTCAGAAAAGAAATTATGCATGCTCCTCTCAACTGGTTCCTTTTTTTCTCTTGTGAGTGCATTGCCCACAGGAAGCAGATATACATTCTCCCCTACCCTCACATGCCATAAGTCTAACCACAGGATTTAGTTAGGAGGGCCATGGGCTCTTAGGCTAAGATATATCTTCTACTCCAATCTTAATAATTGTGTGACATTTTTACTTCCATCTGCCTTACTTTTTGTCTTCTCACTGTTCAGAATCCAGGCAGGGAAGAGGAGTCCTATTTATTAGCCTCTTTTGAAGACTCCAAAGGCAAGATGTGTCAAAAGCCAAAACAAACAAACAAACAAAAAAAAAGTGGGGGGGTGGTTGCCCTTTCCCAGATATTCTGAGTCTGGGAACTCACACTAAGAAAATAATCAATAATGCAGTCACAGATTTTGATTAAAAAAATGTCCATCACTATTTAAAAAGGTAAATATTATTTTAAAGTTAAATATCCAATAAGTGGAGATTATGCTATGGTCAATTTGATTAAATGGGATACAACTCTGCCAAATCATTTTTTCAAAGAAAATTGATGACATTGGAAAATTCTTATGGAAGAGTACTTAGTGAAAGAAGGCATGACTCAAATACTGTAAATACACACAGACACTTAAGTTAAAAAGACATCTTAAATGTAAATGTTAATCTTCAAAGCAAAAACTAGCTTTATTTCTCTTTCCCAGAGGGAAATTCTAGAAGAGATGACTAATGTGGCCATGTAGACAGTATCTCATTCTTAAAGTGATGGGAAAATGGCACTAGATTGGGGCAAGGAGGGAGTCAGGAAGGGTTGAATTAATCTCCTGATTCTACTACCTACCTACTGTGCTTTCTGTGTCCTTTCCTTGGCCTCAGTTTCCATCTCTATAAAAAGAAGGATCTGGAATCAGCAATCTCTAAGACTCCTTCTCACTCCAACATGTTAGGATTCCATTATCTCATCACTACAAATTTTATGCTGAGTTGCTGAGTCATTCTAACCAATTAAGCTAGAAGGCTGACAATTCTTCAATGAATAGGAGCTCTTTTGATTTATCTAGTTAAGTCACTATAACATTCAAACATATTTAATGATGCAATAATACTTCTAAACATTTTCCAAGTTACTAGGATGATCTACAGAAATCATCTATACTCCCATACTTGTAATTTCCTTTTTCTGTTGCCCTCATATTTTATGTTTTTTTTTTTTAAGTCTTCCCTCTGAAAATGGAGAAGGGAAAATATGTTGGTCTTTAAAAAAAAATTATCATTTAAAAGCCTCAATGTCAAAAAAAGGGGGGGCCTCATCAAATTTTTTTTTCCTGCAGATACGAAGGTACTTACAAAGCCATGGGGGAAAAAAAAAGCACATAAAGAAAGAAAATTGGTATCATTTTATATTTGTTTTTAAAACAGGGAGAAATAATTATTCCTATTCAGTTGCTCATTGAAACGCCATCATCCTTAATTTTTTATTGTTCCATCTTCTGACATAACTCAACAAAATGATTTAGTTCTGCTTTTTGTTTTTGTTTTTTTTTTTTTCTCTCTCTCTGCCTGATAATTTCATAAGCTCTAGTTGTTTCAGAAGGATAATGATTCACCTCAGGTTTGGTGCTTGCTGGACCCTCTCCATCAGTCTAGTGATAACCTCAGCCCATACCTTCCAGATAAAAGAAGGACTTTAATAAAATAGAAATAAGCATGACTCTTTATTTTTCTAGAAGTGAAGTCCCTATTTCACCATGTTTTAATTAAGTAATAAGTTAGATGTCAAGAGCAATTATAGCCTTGAAGGTCAAAGCTTGCTTAATTAAAAAATTGGAAGGCCTTCTCCTTGTTCAACTATTTTGAAAGCACTAGAGACCTTTCACATTCACCTGGGTAGTGTAAGGAAATGAAGTCACGGCCAAATAGGCTAATACTTTGCCTTGGAATTCAGACTCAGGTTCCCTCCTGCTGGGCTGCAATGGCCTCCACAAAGCCTATAAATTTGATACATAAACTGAAGTATGTCATTATGACCCAAATCAGAAACAGGTAATGTTCTAAAAGTGCTATTGAGTGGCAGAGAATTTTAGCATTTATTAGGTTTTAGCTGGTGGGAAGCAAATGTTCCAAATATTAGATCTTTAGTATATTTTCATTTCTTCAGGTGTGACCCTAGAAACACCACTATTAGAAGCCTCTTTTGAGTTTGATACAATGTAGACTCTATGGACCTACCCCAAATCAATGAATCAGAATCACTGGGAATGGGCCCCTGGAATCTGCATTTCACTTGATCCCCTAGGTGATTCTTATGCACACTAAAATTTGAGAAACTACAAATCTAGTCTTTTCTTCATTTTATCAGTGAGAAACTAGGATTCAGAGAAATGCACCAACTTTGCTAACCACTTTAAATCAGAATTACAACCCAGGTCTTCTCATTTCAATTTCAGATTCTTTTCCACCAACCAACCAGACTACCTAGGTAAACCCACACAACCAGGTTTTCCAATATTTAGGTTAATAGAAATGCTTTGAGGAGCACACTTGCCCCAAAGGATTCTTCATAATATTTGTCACAATGATTAATAATATTTCTATATTCAGTTTAAAAGGTCTTAGCTATCTTATATCATAATCCCAAGAGCCATTCCTCTCAACCCATTCTTATTTCTTTTGTGTCTTCTTGCAATTATATTTTTATCAGTAACATTTGACGATGCTTTGGATTTTAGCAATCTGAGGTACTCCTGAATTTAGAGGTTATTCTCTAAACATGCCTACAATGATGATCTTTTTGTAATTCAACCCCTACTGTCTAAATAACACAAGCACCAAGATGTAGTGGATCTTATAAATTTCTGCAATATAGCCCTGCAGAAAGAGTATAGACTTAAGAGTCAGAATATTTGGTTTCTAATTCTTTCTCAATCACAAATTCACTTTAGGCAGGTCATTTCCCTTCTGAGCCTCTATTTCCTCATTTGTGAAAAGAAGGAACAGTTCTATAAAATAGGCCCTTTTCAGTTCTTTCATTCTGTGAAGGAAAGCAGGAAAACTAGGACCCTGTGCTGTCATTAACTCACATTGTTCCTGAGGAGTGTGAACAATCAGGAGATGCAAATCTCTCTAATTATATCAAGATGCCAAAGAAACACCTGTCGGCATATTCTATTATTTCTCTGGTGAGAAGCTCCAAGAACTGCTGAGTTCTCTGTGGTTAAAGGGGCAGAAATGAATGAGCTCCTGCGGAAGGTGTTGATGAGGTCCCAGCATTTGTGTGGGAGGGCAGAAGAGACTTCAGGGAAAAAAATATCTCTAGAGGATTTAGTCCACCTATGCTTTCTCTGCAAAGGCTAAGGAGGCTAGGAAGGAACAGCCTTCTCAAAGAAGCTGAGTAGAAAATTGATTTAAAGTGCAGGAAGTTCAGCTTCAAACAAGCTGTGGCTAAACAACTCAAGCTAATTAAAGCATTCTCAAATCAGGAAGAAATGTATGTGTGAGTTTGGTTTCTCTTCAATAATTCCACAGTTTAAAAAAAAAAAAAAGCTAATAGAAATGTGCCCTGAGCATCTAATTACCAACAGGACCTTCTGAAATGTCAATGTGTGATGAATGAAATGTGCAGACAATGAAAATGTGTAGACCTGCAAACAAGACAGCTGGACTTGAATTTTATCTGTCATGTCTTAGGAGTGTGTTTATACATAAGCAGTATGTGAGTTGCGGGATGATTCTAAGGCTTCCTTTCTTTCTCATAGACTGGGATTAATAATGCCTTCCCAACCTCTCTCAAGTGGTGGAAAAGGGACAAAAGTAAGAGACAGTATGATATAGTCATATTAAACTTTTTTATTCAGATGTAAGGATAAATAATACGGCATTACTGAGATAAACCTAACACTGTCATGATCGTATTATTTCTACATATAACATATATAGAAATATATATATTAATATATTGCTGTTTCCTTTGTTAATAGTATTTAATTTAGAGTTTCTATATATATGTACTTCAGTGAGATTGATCTTTTTTTTTTTTTTTTGTGGACAGCAAAGCAAAATTTATCGAGTGATAGTACAAAGCTCCCGAAGAGGGAGGGGACCCAAGAGGGTTGCCCTGATCTACAACTTTTATTCTTCATAAATTCTTTGCTTGCCTAATAAAATATGTTGAGGAGTATATCCTTTTTTCTATTCACTGAAAGAGTTTATGTAAGATTAAAATTACTTTTCTCCTAAAATGTTTGGAAAAATTCTCCAGTAATGCCATTTGACTTTGGAGTTTACTTGTAGAAAGATTTTTAATTAAATATCTTATTACTTTAATGAGGATAAGATTATTCAGTTTTTTTTCTTCTGGGTCAATTTTGAAAGATTTTTTAATTTAGTGGTATAAAATGGTATATCATAACTCATTACTCTTTTAATATTGACAGGATTGAAAATGTTATATTTTCATAATTATTAGTTATTTGTGTCTTATCTCTTTTTGATCAGTCTCAGCAGTGGTTAATCAACTTAAGTGTTTCAAAGAAGCAGTTTTTGGCTTTGTTGATTCTATTGCATATTTGCAATCTTTTAATTAATTTCTACTGTTACCCTCTTTCCTTTTCTTGTATTTGTTTTGCTATTTTTTTTCTAACTTCATTATGTAAATGCTTAACTTATTCCTTTTCAGGCTTTCTTAATTTCTACTATATAAACTTATAACTATGAATTTCCCTCTAATCACAGTTTTAACTGTATTTGTGATTTTTGATGTGCAGCATTTTCTTCTTAGTTGGTTAAAATATATTCCAGTATTCATCATGATATTTTATTTAACCAAAAACCTATTTAAAAATACATTTCTTAATATCTACACATGTGAATTATTATTAGAATAATTGTATTGGGCTTACAGAAAATACTCTATGTGATTTCAAACATTTGAAATTTATTCAAACTTGTTTTATGACTCAATAGATGATGCATTTTTATAAATATTCTGCATGTGCTTGAAAAATAATACATGTTCTGCAGTTATTTGACTTAATGTTCTATTTATGTCCCCTAGGTCAACTTATTTAACAATATTGTTCAAATTTTCTGGATCCTTACTGATCTTTTGATTATTTTATCAGTTACTCGGAGACATGTATTTTAAATTGTCCTATTAGTTTTATAAATTTATATCTTCTTGTTTTTATATTTTTACTTTATATATTTTGAAAATATGTTATTATAAGCATAGAAATTTAGAATTGTTATGTGTTCCTGATGAATTAAATCTTTTAGTTTTATGAAATTATTTTATCTCTAGTAAATCTTTTTGTTTAAGGTCTAGAATTTCTGTTATTAATATAACCATATTAGCATTCCATTGGTGAGTGTTTCCATGCAATATATTTTCTTTTCCTTTTATTTTTTAACCTTTCTATACCTTTATGTGTAGAATGTGTCCATTCAGTTTTAGGAGAAATCCCAAATGAGTTTTTGCTTTGTTTTATTTATTTATTCTAATATATATTATATATATGTGTGTGTGTGTGTGTGTTTATTTTTATGTCTACATGGAACATTTAGTTCTATTAAATTTAATGTATATTTCTGTGTGTTTTACATTTTTCTTGCTTGTTCTATTTCTTTTACTTTCCTCTTTTGCTTTGTTTTGGATTTCTTAAGGATTTTTTTTTATTTCATTTTTCCTCTGTTAGTTTGAAATTTACACACATTTTTTATTCTTTGTGTGGTTACCATAGAAATTGTCCTTGCTTTTTATTCTTCTGGTCAACAAAAAGACCTTAGCGCTACTTTGCTTCATTTATCTCCTTCATTACTGATATGCTACTGCTGTTGGATACTTTGTCTCTATATTTTTATAAATATGAGATATTATCATTTGTATGCAGTCAATATTCATATAGATTTACCTACAGGTCCACAAGCTTTCACCCCAAACCCTGATGTTTCAGAATTCCAATTATTTTGGATTTTGATAGGTAATATGCTATGTAAACCTTGTATTACTTATCACCTCCAGTGGAATCTCATCAGTACTTTGTAATAGTGCACATTAATATTTTTGCAGATAACTGTTAACTATTTAAGTGGAATAAAAACTATAAAGAGCTTCAAGTCATTTTAGGTAGGTTTACCTTTCAGATCAGGTCTTACTGATTTCAGAGGTTTTGGGATTTGGAACTGTAGATGAGAGACTGGGGGCAGACCTTATTCAGTGCCTGTTTTTAGGAGTTCAATAAATGCTGTTGCTGACCTGATTTGTCAGCAATGAAATTTTTACATAACAGTTTTGGCCAGATTTGGGACTTTGGGGTACTGTGACTTTAACAATGCAAGTCTATCTGTCTAGATGACAGACATTCTTGCATCCAACATATTTATGCGGGAAAAATTAGAACAATGAGATTGTGGAGTTAGCATCACATACAGCGGCTTCAGAGCGGGAAAGGTATCTGAACTCAAAGTCTCAAGCTTCATGTACTCTTACTTAAAACATATTTTGACTCCTAGAGAGGAAGGAAAACATCACAGCTGGATAAAAACAAGATATTCAAACTGAACAATGAAGGGCAAATGGCAGTCAAGGAAGAAAAGCTTCCTCACAGAAGAATGATATGGATGGAGCTCTTGAAAAGACCATTTGAGAGAGGGGAATCAATGTCTACCTCTCCTAAATGGAGATGTAAATAATCTGTTTGAGCTGGAAGGTTTCACGCCTCATAGATTTTATGCAGAAATAAATTATTTTCAACATGGACCCAAAATTTATTACACTAATTATACCATTATTCACATCCCTCTCCTAGAATGATCCAACATGTATGCATTTTAAAATATGGATTTACAGAACTTCTTCTAATAAATCTCTTTTTAAAAAACCATTTGTATAGTAATGAGAAAGACCTTATTTTCTTAGTGATTTCAAGTTCCCAAGCTCTAAAGAGAAAGGGGCTGAAGAGTTAAATCTATCCTTGATAAACCACCTCCACTCACAAGACCAAACAATCCTAGAAGTTAAAAGTGAGTACAGTTTTTAAGATGATTTCAAAGAGACTTAGAGAAATTGTTTGCTGCTTTATATAGGAGTTCATTAACTCTATGTGAATTACTTAAGCTACTAGGAGACATTAGAAGCAGAACGATTGAAAAATGAGAAAGCAGTGCTGAAGCAAAACATCAAAGGATAAAATCACCCAGGGCTTCAACTGATGCAGGGAAATGACTGCTTTCACACTTTGTTGGTGGAAGAATGGATTGCTATAGTCTTTTAGAAAATTAATCTGGCAATATCAGTACAATTAAAAATACAACTTGACACAGCAATACCACTTTTGGGAAATCTATCCTATAAAACAAAAGGGCCACTGTGTGAGGATCTGCATACATATATAGTGTTTATTCTTTCAATAAGTATTTACTGAGTACCTACTCTGTGCCAATCATGAAAGAAAGACAAGTGCCATGGTCTTACATTCTAAGGGACAGAGATAGATGATAAATGGAAAATAGATGGACAAATATCAGGCATACATATCAATGTTATGTAGAGACTCTAAATGGAACAGTGTGTCTACTTGTCATTTTAAAATGGGTGATCAAGAAAGGGCCCTCTGAGCAGGTGACATTGAAGCTGGGAGATGGCCAACAAGAATCTCACCTTGGAAAAGTTGCAGTGATGTTTATACTTGCAAAAGTGTGATAACAATCTGAATTTCAGGAACAAAGGAATAGTTAGATTAATTACATTATGACATATTACAGAGCTATTAAAATAATGTCCAACTGGCATCTCAAACTTAACCATGCCTTAAAATTTAACTTCTGGTCTGTCTCTTGAAAATACCTATTCATTTGGCAATCTGTCTCATCTGAGTTTATTGCAACTCTTCTTCCAGTTTTTAGCATAAAAGCCTTGATATCATCCTTGGCTCTACATTTTGGCTAACGCCCCATATCTCATCCCTCAGCACTCAATCTGAGCACTCAACCTTGAAAATATATCCAGAATTCCATCACTTCATGACACACCCACTTCCTCCATCTTGCTCCATCATTTTTCACCGAGATTATTGCAATGGCCTTACAAGTGGGCTCCCTGCTTGTACATCAGTCTATTCTTAGCATGGCAACCAAAGTGACCCTGTTAAATGTACATCAGGGTGTTATTCCCTGGATCAACATCAGTTTCTTTCAGAGTAAAATTCAAAGTCCTTAGTAAAATTTTAAGGCCCTACAGGAACTGACCCCCACTGTTGATTTAACCTCACTGCCTTTTACTCTGTCCCTCAGTCATTTTACTACAGCAGACCTGCTCCCCCAGCTATTCCTTGAACACACAAGGACACTCCTGCCCCAGGGATTTGGTATTTAATCATCCATTGCCCCCAGTACAACTAATTGTTCATATTAAAGTCCTGACTGATTACAGTAAGTAAAATACAACCCCTTACTGCTTCTAATCCTTCTTTCCTACTTTACTTTTTTCCTTAATGTGTGTTATTATCTAATAATACCATGGATTTTACCCAGTTACCTTGTGTATTATCTCTCTCCATCATCAGAATATAAGCTCCACGAAGGTCAGGGTTTTGTTTCATTCACTCTGTAAACTCAATGTTTAGACTAGTGCTTGATGCATGATAAATACTCCATAAGCATTTGTTCAATCCACAAAAAAATATTTTTTAAGATTCAAAAGTAAATTGACATATGTGTATGTATTTATGAGTATATAAAATGGTGTGGGATACGAACCAGATGGTTCACATTGATTCCCTCAAGGAAGTAAAAGTAGAGGCAATGAGGAAGTTTATTATGTTTTTTTCCTTAAGCATTTCTGAATTGGCTTCTTATTATAGGGGTTACATTTGTGAATTTTTTGAAAGAAATTATACTTTAATTTTACATAAAGCATATTGATATTGCCAAGAAAATGTACTTAAAACCCTCAAATCCAAAGATTAATCCATTTCTCCCTTTCATCATTAGTATCAGTATTTTAATTAGGAACACATAAATATTCAGGTGTGGTAGCTGTTTATACATAAAAGATCCGAGAATTTCAGTGGATTCCAAGCTTTCCAGAAATAGAAGCAATTCTAGGCTTCCTCGCTAAAAGCATAACCCTCGCGTCATGACCAAGAATAACCTAAATGAATTTTGAGCAAATCAATCCTCATCCAGAGAGGTTTTTTTTTCATATTCTGATTACTTCTGGCATTAGAGAATAGTTTAAGAAGCCTGAAAACCAACAAGTGCAGTAACTATCCAATCTTTTTTTTTTTTTTTTCAGATGAAGCAGTATGCAGAAACATAAACAAAACACAGCTAAAGGAGATCTGGGGATGAACAACAGCCTCTTTGACCTCCCCAGGTGGCTTCTGGGATAGCTAAATGGAAGTTTTAAGGGTCCTTGCACTTAGAGTATTTATGAACCCTGATGTGGCAGGGTGAAGAGCAGAGCAGTCTGTTAACTTTCAAATAAAGTTGAGGAATGTTTGAAAGAAATGAGACAAGATAACTGTCTTCAATTATTTAAGAAGGAAGTTGACTTTTCTGTGAAGCTCCAGAGAACATCAATAAGATTAGTGAAGGGAAGGTTTAAGAAGGCAAATTGTTTGATACTAGGAAAAATAAACTGTCTGGGAATTATAGTTGCCCCACGGTGGAATGAACTGCCAAGTGTGATAGCAAACCTCCTGTCACTAGAGGAATTCAAGCAGAGAGAAAACCTGGGTAAACAACCAAGTGCGATATATGGCATTACTTACCAAGTGGGAGATTAGATCATTAAAATTCCTACTAATTCTCAGGTTCTAGGAGTCCATGTATTAGGACTCTTGGTTATAAGAGACAGAAACTCTCCTTATGCTTAAGCTGGCACAACCGAAATGCCAAATTAGATCCTAGCTTCAGATGTGGCTCAATTCAAGGGTTTAAGGTTTTGTATCTCTTCTCTCCCTTCCTTTAATCTATTTTTGTCTTCTTTTTTGGTTTAATTTTCAGGCAGAATCTCTTCACATGCCAACAAAGGCTCTCAGCAATCCCAGGCTTATGCTACCCTTATACCTAGAAATCTTTAAGAGAGGAAAGATCCTCTTCTCAATGGCTCATGCAAAAGTCTCGGGAAGAACTCTGACTGTCACACCTTTGGTCACATGCCTATCCCTGAAACAATCTAGGCATCCAGTCAGGCAAGACATGGTGATTGGCCAGTCTGAGGAGGAAGAATTTCCACTCCCCTTCAAGGTCCTTCTAGCCAGACTCAGAATCAAATTGACATGAGACAGATTACCAGGAGAAAATCAAATTTAATTTTGTACATATGGGGAATCCACACAGACATGAAATTCCAAAGATAGTCAGGCAAACTGAGGTATATATGGTATCCAGAACTAAGCAGAAGGGGATAGGAATCTAGGACTTCAAAGGGAAGGAATGGAATTCACAGGAAGATACAAAAGAGTAAATATTTGGTAAATAAATGTTCCCTGGGCCACTCAGAAACAACGTGACAAAGAGGACTTTGATCAAACAGGTCTTGCTAGGTTTCTCCCTACCATACCTAGTTCATATTGTTATCCATAACCTAGTTATCTATGGTAATAGCTCTCTTCCTAGAGCAGGTACTCTATCTAAATTTTTTTTTAGGCAGTTGAGGGCAAAGGTAAAGAGCTTTTCCTGATTCTGCTGGGGTTTTATTGCTTTTTTTTTTTTTTTTAAGATTTATCTTAGAGAGACAGAGAGAGAAAAAGTGAGAGAGAGCAAGTGGGGGAAGGAGCAGAGGGAAAGAATCTTCAAGCAGATTCCCCACTGAGGCCCGGAGTCCAACATGGGGCTCAGTCCCAGGACCCATGAGGTCATGACCTGAGCTGAAACCAAGAGCTTAACAGACTGAGCTACCCAGGCCCCCCTTGTTGCTTTTTAATCTAAAATAATCTTTATGCCAAAGTGGTCCATCTTGGGGTGGCCTGCCCTTGGCCCCTACAAACCCATCCCTGTCACAGGAAAGGCAAAACCATGTAAATGATAATTCCACCAGGTGGGGGTGGACTATTTCCCTAAAGGAAAAATTTGCTCAGCAGAAAAATAACAGATGTCAGATGTCTATTATATTCTGAGGAAAGCACATAAAACCAAAAGATTCGATCGTTACATACATCTGACCATTGGGTGAATTGAAAAGGAGAGACAAAGGTTAATAGTCATGCTTTTGCAGATTACAACCAAGAAGGCATTGAGTCCCTTCACATGTGTTGGCTTAGATAGAGCTTTCCAGAATTAACGAAGAAAATCATGCTGTTTTCACCATTGCATTGCAATGGGCTGGTACTAGGATAGGAGATGTGTGCTGTCACCAAATATGTTTCTATAACAGATGGGAATTGCTTTTTCTTGAAATAGCTACTGATGTAGGGATGTTAAGATTAGCTAGGGCAATGGCTTTCCATTTGTAGGAATTTGTATTATGATAATCAACCAACCAGAAGGAACTGTTAGTCATCCTTTCCCCGTTTAGAGGCAGAGCTTTGCAAATGTAAGAGAACAATATACATGTAGGATATACGTATGTGTATGTGTGTGTGTGTATTTCTCCTCTTCTATATATATGCCGACATTTATAGACTGTACACAAAATGAGTCCACGTATTTCTGACAAAAAGGCAGACTAGCATAATGTGTACAAGCAAGGTTTGGGAACCATTCTGCCCGATTTCAGATCCTGATTCCATCACTTACTAGCTTGGGAACCTTAGGCAAAATATTGAATCTTGCCACATCTCATTTTTTCTCACCTATTATTAATAATAGCAACAATCCCAAAGAATGAATGGATTAAATGAGTAGACAATGGAAAAGCATTTAGAAGACTGACTGGAGCATCATGAGTGCCCAGTAAAGTTTGTGATCATTATTATTACTGTCACCAACCTGGCGTGTGGTAGTCTGCAAATTGCTTACAATCTTAGGACCTCAGTTTCTACTCTTTAACAGCCATGTGGGGGTTCCCATAGAAGTCTAGCATGCCGTCTTATACTCTGTATGGGGCACTTTTAATCTTGTGATTGTACTTACAAATGTGTCAAACAGCAGCTGAAACAACATTGCTGGTTTTCAGAACGAGGAAAATCCAAACAACATAAGCTAACAGACAAAGAAATTGACCTAATAGTGGATCATTTATGTTAAAAATCTCACATATACAACAGTTTGGAACCAGAGTAATTCTGTAAATATGAATTTTTTAAAAAGAGGAAAAAGGGGTGAAATTAGAAATTGGGCATTTCATATCTTGAATTGTATACTTATTAAATAGTGCTTGTGACGTGAATGGTACAAACATTCAAAGAGGGGGATAGGAAAAAAATGAAAACCAATTTTGCAAAATTGCTTAGTAAGGTAAATTCATCATCACTCACTAATGGTTAATATGAGTGTCTGAAAATAGGCACAAACTTATTCTGGGCCCAACCACTTTATAAAGAAATAATTTAAAAATGGAAGATGATGGTTTCCAGAAGTTAAATTTTTCTGTATGTCGCCAAGTTTGTTCCTAACTTTCTTCCCGTAAAGATGCTTTGCTGGATATGAATGGAATTTTCCCTTTTGGAATCCCCCATCTGTCACTGTATAAACTGGATTCAGAGAAAGTAATTTGGTTGCTTCAAAGAGGATTTCAGTAGCACAGGTAGGCTAGGCAGTAGAACAAGGCAATTGTCACAAACCGAGACCCAGCTTCAGGAAACTAGCCCTTTAAGGGAAGACAGGGGAGAGAAACCTAGCAAATATTTTAACTAAAAACCAAGTTATCCTCAAATAAAATAATGCACTTCATGGATTCCCAAGAAGTGTCAGTTACTCTTCAGTGGTTGCTGATGATTTTTAGATGTTATGATGACACATTATAATAGAGTTTAACAGCTATGGTTGAGAAAGGAGGACTAGGTAGGAAAAAGAAAAATAGCTAATGATGGATACACACAATGCAGAATAGTCTCACCTGCTGACAGCCTGAGCAAAAGATAAAAATTTATTCCAATGAGATTTCTTGCCTGCATCTGGATTTAGAACTACTGGGAAGATAAAGCTGAAAAGAATTTTAGAGGACATCTTATTCAATCCTTCATCTCTTGTGTGAATCCCCATTATGATCTTCCTCAAAAGTAGACTTTCACCTTGAATAGAATACACCCAATGGTATTGTCCAGAAAAAAAAAAAAAATCCATTAAACATTAAGCAGTGTGGACGCTGAGAAAGTTCTTTTTTAAACTGAGTATAAATTGATCTCCTGGGAATTTCCATGAATTGATCCTAGATTGATCTCTTTAGACTTTCTCTGTAATCACTAAAATACATTTATTCAATAATTCAACAAGTATTTGTGAGCCTCTGTGTCACATGAGAGGATTTTAAAACCTGAATAGAGGGTACAACATGAAAAAAAATAGTTCTTACCCGCAAGCTGCTTACAGAGACAAAAGAAAGGGATGCAATTAGTTTCAGCACAGATCAGTTTTAGGGCACAAGGTACAAGGAGATGTGAGCAAGGTTTCATGATTTCAGTGGAGAGAGAAATCACTTCTTTGTAGGGTCTACAGAGAAGGCTTCTTGAAAACAAGAGAGCGGGGAAGTGATATCACAAGGGCACTAAACAGCATGAGCAAGGGTAAAGGTGAGAAGTTTTGGGGTTTGATGCATCCTGGATATCTATGTTGTACATTAAGATAGAGACCCCTGAAAATGTCCTGTCACTGCATATATGCGGTGTTTGGCATTTGGACATGCAATAAATTGTCATATTATAAACCTGAACTGGATGGACTTTAACTCGGCCACTTGCCTGCATGTGAGGGGCAAGAGATACTCACCCAAAAAACCAAATGATGAGTTATCTCGTTCTCTACAGGTGTATAGTGTGTGTGTGTGTGTATTGTGTGCATGTGGTATGAGGGCCTCTCACCTTGTCAGTGATCTCTGGATGAACTGTAATGCCTCCTGGAGGAGAGCCAAGTGGGAAAGCCCCCGATGGATAGAGCAAGGGTATATTTTGTTCTTGACTAATACGGAGACTTGTTGGCCCAAGACCAATTCCAGGTGGCAGAAACGTAATGGTGCCCACTTCAGGGGAATTAGGCAAGGCTCCGGCAGGGCCAGGTTTGCTTCGGATTCCACCAGGAACCAGCCCTTCAGAGGCCTAGAAGCTTGTGTTTTAAACATGACAACTGTTATGCCTTTTGTATTTTCTGTAATTACTGCCTTTTTGTTCTCTGAGTATTAAAGTTCTTTTTGAAAATGTCAGCCTGTCTCAACTTAGCGAAGGAAAACAGGAAAAGTTGTTTCGATTCATACTTTTCCAGTTTTTACGGGGAGATGGGTTCCCTGGAGCCGGATGTAGTGGAGGCCACAATACTCTAAAGGAGAAAAAGCCCCAGAGGAAAGAGAAATTTAGGAGAAAAAAGCTGGGAGGGCCCTTAACTAGCCATCCCTCTTCACAAAGACATAGTTCTGGACTTTTTTTTCGTATTCTCATATTATGAGAGATTATTCTCTATGTTTTTTAAATGTTTTCAAAATTCAATTTTGTATTGAGGAAAAAATGCCTGTGCATTGTAGAAAAGAATAGAAAATCAAAATGATCCAGAATTCTATCATCAGAACATTGGTAATGTTCTTCTCTTTCCTTCTACATTTCTTTAACTTATAAATGTATATACATTTTTGGCACACAAGTGGAATTAAATTGAATTTAGGATTTTGATTATTTACATGTATTATGTTGTAACCCTTTGTTTGCTGTTTATAAATTGTACTCCTATGGCGGCATTTTCAACGGTGGCACAGCATTCCACATGCATGTAAATCACACCTCGATTGTTAGGCATTTGACTTGGTTCCATTTTTATACGTTTAACATGACATTACAATAACTATGTTTTATTTTCATCTGCAAAGAAGGGAGGGGCTAGAGGAGGGTATTTTTATAACCTAATCCTTTTCTATTCATCTAAACTTTTTACTGCAGCTTCTGAATCCATTCCAAGCATACCTTAGGGCATGAGTGAGCAAACTTTAAATAAAGGACCACATATCAAATATTTTTGCCTTTGTGAGCCATATGGTCTCTGTTGCAACTTCTCAACTCCGCCTTTGTAACACAAACACAAAAGCAGCCACAGATAATATGTAAATGAATGGGCTTAACAGTGTTTCAATAAACCTTTATTTACACAAGCTGGCAGCAGACTGGATTTGGTCTGCGGGCCATGCTCTGTGGACCTCTGCCTTAATGTTCAGAGTCTAACGGCTGTGCCTTATATGATCTGTCCTACCATATTATGGGCTTAATATATACCAGTGTTCTTCTGAGCTTGGAGAATACAAAGGTGAAGTAGACATAGATTCTGTTCTTGTGGAACTTAATATTGTGTAACTTTGATGTGAAAGCAAAATTTGAATAGGAATGTATGTGATCAGGTGATTGGGATGCAACATTTAGGACCGTCCCCATTGCTAGGGTCACAGAAACATGATGGTCATGCCCAGTAACACTTCCTGTTACCTCAGGCATACAAACTGCACAGAGGAACCCTAAAATGCAAAAAGCAAACAGAGTAAATGAGCAGAATATAGAAGTCACAAAACGCTAGCACATTTCTGGCAACATACTGACTGTGTGACTTTAAACAATATCCTTAACTTCTCTATGCCTGTAAAATAAGGAGAATAATGGGGCTGTGAAGATTGAGGTCACATTTGGGAGGTGTTTGGTCCATTACATGGAATAAGTGTGTAATAAATGACATCTATTTTTGAGAGAAAAAAAAATCCATCTTTGGGCCCTTATCTAGAGAGTTGCCTATAAAATTAGGTAATATTCTTCATTGATTTATTCATTAAACATTTTTTATTACAATACATAGAAAGAACATACTTGTCTAGGACAAGTGACAACAAAGGAAAGAAAGAAAAATATAAAAATTAGGCACCAGAACTGAAATCTGGACATCTGGAGTCATTTATAATAATGGCCTGCTTTACTCTTTACACATTTAAAGGTATTTTATACCTACTGTGCCTGACCCAGTTTATGCACCTCCGCAGACCTCAGTCCCTCCTGGCTGCCAGGCCTCAGCTCTTTACTCTGTTCCAGAAGCAGCTGCAGCGGCAGCATGTCCCATTCCCACTGTCACAAAGCCCTGGCCACATCCACCATTGCCTTGTCTTGTTCAGCCTCCCTGGGGGTGGGAGTCATGGGGCTCCTGTGCCAGGTTATATGCCCTCCAACCCTGACAAATGATGACTCTGTTTCAGTAGCTGCCAGGAGGGGCAGGTGACCCAACTCAACAGTATCAGGGAATCCACGTCCTAAGGGGCAACTTTTTACCAGTGAGAAATGGGACCAATGGGGAGCCAGCAGACACACTGCTCTCTTCCTCCATCTATCTTAGACTGTTGTGGGTTTTCAACATCACGCCCAATAACATGGTAACACTTCAGTACCCGTTAGCTCATAAACTGTGTCTTAGGCTCTATTGCCCAGAGAGCCAGGCTGATACACGTAGTATCTCATTTAATCATCATGACAATCCAAACAGCAACCCTTTACAAACGAGGAAATGGAGTCCTGCTTCTGGAGATGATGTGGCTTGTACAAGCCGGTCACAACTGGACCTGGCCACTTGACTAAATGAATTTCCATGACACTGAGCTACTTTCAACATCTTGTGCTTCCAGCCTTCAGAGTAAAAAAGGAAGTCACTCATTTCCTTCTGTCAGCCTCCTTCCATACCAACAAGGGCTCAGAGCCTGGGTTTATTAGAAAAACTAGGCCTCTGGGTGGCTCAGCTGGTTAAGTGTCCGACTCTTGGTTTCAGCTCAGGTCATGATCTCAGGTCGCGGGATCGAGCCCCTAGTCAGGCTCCGTGCTCAGCACAGAGTCTGCTTGAAGACTCTCCCTCTCCTTCTGCCCCTCTCATATGCCTTCTCTCTCATATAATAAATAAATCTTTTAAAGAAAAGAAAAAAAAGAAAGAAAGAAAAACTCAGTCTTCCACGTGTTGTAGAGAAAAGTTTCAGTTCCATCTATGTTCTGTGTATTTGCTTTACTACTCACACTAGTTACCTCCCTTCTAACATTTCTGGTCACCAAACGTGTGGGGAGGTTTCCCCAAGACAACAAGCAAGTCTCCTACACCGATGGGTGTCCTATAGTTTAACTCAATTCTGGCACTCTCTACCTGGAATTAGTATCAGATCACAGGTTAAGGGCTCAGTCCCAAAAGACTGCCCTCACAGCAGCCGGGTACCCCTTCAGACACCAATCACAAGGCCAGGTTATCACCTGTGCTTCTGATCACAGGTTCCCACAACCCCCTCTTTGACAAAGTTTGATTAATTTGCTACAGCAGCTCACAGAATTCAGGGAAACATGTTAATAAACATACCAGTTTATTAAAGGATTTAATAAAGGATATGGATGAACAGCCAAATGAAGAAATACATAGGGTGCAGTCCAGAAGGGTTTCTAGCACAAGAGCTTCTGTCTCCGTGCAGTTGGGGCGTGCACGGCCTCCCAGGTGTGGAAGTGTTTGCCAACCCTGACCCCTGTCCTTTTGGGTTTTCATGAACACTTCATTATATAGGCATTGATTAAATCATTGGCCATAGACAACTGAACTCAATCTTCAGCCCCTCTCCCCTCCCCAGAGGTGTGTGGGGGTGTGCGGGGTGCAGGACTATAAGTTCCAACCCCCTAATCACTTGATTGGTTCCCCTGACAATAAGCCCCCACTCTTAAATTGCCTAAGGGCTTTCCAAAAGTCACCTCATTAACATAATAAAGACCCCTTTATCGATGTTATCACAAGAAAGCCCAAGCTGTGAACCAGTAACTGTGGAAAAAGACCAAATGCACATTGGAAATATATTTTGATCACAAATGGCCAAATATGTATTTCTTATAAATCACAATATTGCACTGGGGCTGCTCACTCAAAAACACTAACAAAGGACTTAGTCTGCAAGCCTGTGTGGTCCCATCTGATGTCAGCAGCCTCTGGCCCAGCATGGCTTCTAACCCATCCTTCCACAGATACTGCTTCATGTCATCCAGAGGCTTATGCCAAGCCTTTCCATCTGGGGCTGGTGGATAGCTGCACACTCTGTTTGAAGACTAAGGTGCAGTAAAGAGTGCTGGGTTTTGTATGAACTCTAATACCTGCTTGATGGGTGACCACTCAAGCCTCAGTTTCTTTTTCCATAAAATGAGGATAATCAGTAACCACTTGCAGTGCCCCACCCAGCTCATGTGCTCCCAGCTCTCCCAGACAGTTCCTGGACTCTCCCATGGCTCCCTGCACCTTCGCGTGGCAGGGTTCTCTGGGCAGCATCAAGCCAGGCCCCAGTGCAGGGCACAGAGTTAGTGACTGGAGCAGCCTCAACTAATGAGGGACAAGAATTAGTGGATGCACACTTCAGTTCCTTGTAGGTCAATTCTGAGATGTGTGCTACACAGTCTCTCAGAGAGTTCCCCAGCAAGACTGAACCCCACTTACCACATGGGGTAACCCACTTATTTACAAACTCCTTCCTAGCCTCCCTCCCTTCCTTATCTCCCTTGCCCACCCCCTCACTGTGCTACCTGGGAAGGACTCGTAAATATACCCATTTGCCTCAAATCCTTTGCCTCAGGTCCAACTTAGCAAGAACTATAGAATTCCTGCCTATCTCAGAGAATAGTTAAAAGTAATAAAAAGGAAAGTCATAGAGTTCCATTGCTAAGCCCCAGGAGAGTCAGGACTGTTTGGCTCACTACTGAATACCTGCACTCAGCACAGTATCTGGCAGGTAGCAGATTTTGAATGCATATTTACTGAATGAATTAATTAATTCATCAATTAATCTCAACTCGCCTCTTGGTGTTTATGAAGAATTTACACTATTTGACAAATTTAACATGCTCAATAGATGTCAGGGCTTCATTCCTTTTCCTCTGTCCACATTTTTCTCTCCTAGGTCTGTTTCTGGAGGTTTGGGAGTGGCTGAACAGGACCCAAGGTCCTTGGGATGTCTCTGCTGTATACCCCCCCATCTCCCACAACCCCAACCTCTAAGAAATTTTTAATATATTCATCACTATCTGATGCTTTGAATTGCTCTGCTTTTCGTACCCACCTTATTATGTAATATAATCAATTAACAACTATAGCAAAAAGCAGTTACATTTGGTGCCAATGAATGCCTTATGGGGAGTCCATGATTTAAAAAAAAATGCATAATGGACTCCTGACTCCACCCCCCAACCCCATTTCCCCCAAAACGTGCAGTCAAGTTAGGTGACTCCTTATATGCACAGGCGGTGGGTGGGGGGAGAAAGAAAGAACTTCTATCAAGTATTTAGAAGAAATGTGAAGTTTAAAGCACTATCTCCTTAGACGTGGCTTTCTGGTAGTCTGAAAGTAGTCACAATATAGCTGGAATAAGGGTTCTATGGTTTGCCAAAGGACAAGACTACCTTGCAGAGTTCATGCCTGCATCCCCCAGTCTTAGGCACCAACCAATGAAACAAACAAAACCTTTCCAGAAAGCTGTAGTGCTTATAGACTATTGTGTCAGAAAGTGTCTTCCATCTGAGAAATCCAGAGGAAAGGACTTTTGCATCTGGCCTTCTCAGTTTACAGATGAGTCACTTGAGACAGAGATTGCCATCTGTTCGAGACCACATAGCACATCAGCAGCAGAACAAAGGCCAGCTCCTCATTCTTCTGATTCTTCCTGATGCTTCTCCACCACATGCTACCTCCTCAGCTCTTGACAACAGGGCAAAAATAGTTTCATGGGAAATATGCGTGTGGGTATGTATGTAAGTGAATGTTCATGGTTTATTTTTCAGGGTTTATGTCAATTTATGCCAGGTTTCCAAGGATATTATGTTCGTAAGAGATCAGCTGCACATTTTCCCTAAACTAAAAGCTTTCTTAACCACGTATGCCTCATCCTATTTTCCTTGTTTTACATTTTAGGGATCATGAATATATTGAATATAGAGCCTTTACTGGTTATGTCTTTTTCTGGCTCTGTTTTTCCTATCAATAAGATGAGGAAGTTGAACAAATGTAGTCACTGGTGTGTCTTTTAAATGGAAAATTCTGTGATCCAGTGGCTTTGGTGGTAGTTACTTAGCAGCATGGGCTTTTCTTGTCCACTGTTGTTCCCTGGTGTCCAACATATTTCTCTATACCATTTCTCCTTAACGTAAGATACGCACGAAAGTCAGTAAATGCTTGTTGGGGGAACAAAAGGATAAATGGGAGAATGGAGGATTGAAAGAACCCACCTTCAGAAGTGAAATTCTTATACTGAAATTATTTGTGATTATAAATAACACTGACAGAGTCCAACAGAGAACCTCAATAATTTACATATGTGAAACCTAGAATCTTAGACCCACAAGTTTTAGGTTACTCATTATATTAATCTACACATTAATTAATTCATTCATAAATCTGTATGCCACATGTTTCAGTCACACTCCCTTCCATTCACTGATTCATTATTGATCTAATCAATGCACTCAGTTAACGTTTATTGAGCACTATTCCCTCACCAAATTAGCCTACTTCTTAAATTATTCACATTCTAAATTAGACCCAAAAAAGAACAATGAAAACCTAAATTCATTTGAAAAGAAAACATAAATAAATCTGATTTCACAGTTTTTGTCAGTCCTTTGTATATTACGTAAGCCAACTATATAACAATCAAGCTACTAATCAATGTCTATCATCATTGTTTATAATAAAACATTATTATTTATATATAAAACATCCAACAAACATAGATATTCTGGACCAGAACCAAACACATGGAAGAAAATTTCAGGTCAAGTTTAGCAAAGGCTTTTTAATAGTGAGAAGCATGGAATACTGAATGAACTCCTTCTGGAGATATTCAAGCTCAGACTGGATGAACAGCCACATGGAGATCTAGATTAATTGTATTTACGAGTTTAAAGCCAGTAATGGCTTTCAGAAGCTAACAGAATAAGTTGATCCTTTCCTAAGAAAAAACCTATACACACACATGAAAAAACAATTCTGCCTTTAGTTTCAGAGTTTATGCATTCCTTGAATTCTATTCATCAACCCTAGATTAAACTCACCTGCTCTGGAAAGATTCCAGCATTTGGTGAGAGGCTGAAATAGTTGACCTTTAAGGTCCTCGGAGCTCTGAGAGTCCATATTTCACTATGCCATACATCTTCTATCTAAAATGAGGTTCTTTATTTTCTTCACCCCCATATTAATGCTTCTAAAATTGAGATGAGCTTACTAATCAATATGTACATTTAATGCAGTGGGATTTTTATTTGTTTTCTAAAGAGCTTTTACTAAATCAATGGTACTATCTCCTAATCAATAGCAACTTTGAAGTAAAACACAGTGCATTATTTATTGGATGATGTGTTTGGCATTGCTAAAAATAAAAGTAAAAACAACGTCTTTGCCTTCAAAGAGTTCGCAATCAAAAATCTAGACCAATGTTTGTGAAATAGACTAATACCCCAGCAAGTAATCAATCATTTGTGAGGTGGGCATTTTTCAGAAGTAGATGTCAACACAAGGCAGAGAAAATTATTAAAATGGCTTGAGATGGAACAAGTGGTCATGAATTGAATCTATGGAAGGGCTTCAGGGCATGGGGGTGGACCTAAAACATTCTAAAATATTCAGCTCAATGGTGTGGTTGCATGATGGAAAAAAATAGTATTTAAATCTGCCAGCAATTTATTTTAGCTGTTTGAGATGAGTTATTAAAATTATCATTGAAGTTATAAAAATGATCAAATGGGGAAGGATGTAAAAAATCTGTTCACTACTCCAGGGTGAAGCTAGAAATTGTTGTTCAGGCAGGTATGCACTTTGTTTTGAGAACATACTTTGATAAGTCTTTTACTTGCAAATATTTCAGGTGAGTATCTACCCATTTTTCTTAGAAAATCCTGAAACAGTGATATATACCAAATGCTTCAGTCCAAGCATTTTGTTTCTGAAAAAAAAAAAAAGTATCATACATGGGGGTCACAGTTGCCTCCCTGCAAAGTTTATAATATTTTTACTGAGTGCTACATTCTTCAATCCCCATTACAAAGAGGGACATATGGGTCTAGAATCAGTGGAGAAGACTGGGTTGGGGTCTAGAATCTATAGGGATTAACTGGCCCCTTCAACATGGCTGCAGACCAGACTCATAGGAAAGAGATGAACATTGAGGGACTGACCTTCTTGGGGGGGGGTCACAGTAATCAACTTTACAGCAGTTATTCCCAATATTCAGTTTCACTCCTCCTCCATCTCTGTACTGTAATTCCCCATAATCCCCAGTTTCTTATAAAGTTTTGTCATGCTACAATCTGATATTAGCTCTTGCTAACTAAGTGGGGGGCCTCCATCCTTATCTGGGTCAAAGTAGATCACAGAGGGTGGTGTGGTATGAAGAAATGTTTTCAAGCTGCAAGAAGGGACTGATGGAAAAGTCCAGAGTGGTAATTGATAAGCAGCAACAAATGCAAGTGTGCAAATTCCCAAAAGAGATCCAGAAAGGAGAAGGGAGGGATCTGGACTTCCTGTACCCAAAGATAGGGTTTACTCCATTTTAGTCAACTGCTAAAAAGAAACATGACTCCTTGGAGACCTCTGGGCTTGGAGACAATAAGTGTGTTTTTGCTTTTTTTTTTTTTTTTCTGGAGCCAGAGTCTTTAGGTTCTCAATGGCCCCCAAAATATTATGAACCATTAAACTATGTTTGAGGACAGCAAGAATTGGACAGGCAAAAGAAGAGATTTTACAGGAAAATAAGATTTTCTCTAAATACACATTTAAAATATATTAAGGAAAACATTTTGGAATGCCAGCTATATGTTTGGTAATAGATGAGATGTAATTAGACTTTAAGACATACTATATCATGCTCCTCGGATATCATTGGCTTTTGGTTCCAATGCTCTCCCAGCAAGTCAACAGATAATGCGGCTGCTCTAGGGAGTCTATTCTTTGAGGAAGGTTGCAAAGCCCTGGGCCCCTGGCTAATTAAGAGCCATTTATCATTTTTAGACTTCTACAGCATGAAAACATGTGGAGCATTGGAAGTGGAATTCTTCCCACGAAGGTAATCAGAGATAGACATTCGAACCATGGATGAACAAAGATGTTCACCTCAGGTAACAGTGAAAAACTGAAAACAACCAAATTATCTAATATACTGGATTTTTTCCATTAAATTACAGTATCCATTTGATGAAATATAATAGTCATCAAAAAATATGTTGCATTAAAATGTTAATAGGGACTAGCACTAATAATAATGCTGTTGACAGTTCTAGATGGTTTGGTCTCCTTTTGTTTTTTGGCTTATCTGTTTCTGCGCTTTCTGGAATGGTTGTGATGTTTAATTTCTGCAGCAAGCAAAATGATAAAAGTTGTTAAAATCAAGGTAGAGGAGAATATTTATAATCATGGTAAAACTATTCTATATTGCTAAATAAAAAAGGAAGATATTAAAAAGTATTTGTAGGATAACACCACCTAAAATGTAGCTATATACAGAAAAATATTTAAAGATCATACAGTAAAATATTCATAGGTAATTATAATTATTATATTTTTATTCTTCTTTTGTTAAAATTTTCAAGTTTTCTCCACTGAGCATAAATTAAATTTTTTAAGTTATTAAAAATTAAGGGGTGGGGCACCTGGGTGGCTCAGATGGTTGAGCGTCTGCCTTCGGCTCAGGTCATGATCCCAGGGTCCTGGGATCGAGTCCCGCATCGGGCTCTCTGCTAGGCGGGGAGCCTGCTTCTCCCTCTGCCTCTCTCTCTCTGACTGTCATGAATAAATAAATAAAACATAATAAATAAATAAATAAATAAATAAATAAATATTAAGGGGTGTTAAATTTCACCCTCAGGACATTTCTACCTTAAAAGCAGTCCTGTATTAGGATTGGGTATCCATATTTCGCTGTCCTATTTACCCTTTTGCAATGTTTCAGAAACCACATCATTTAGGGGATGAAAGGCCTAATTTCGCTTCTATGAAATGGTCCCTGTGTTGATGTCTCCTTTTGGTAATGTGTGTGTATGTACACATATATACACACAATGTACATACATATATAATACACACAAGGACAAATCCTACCTTGATTCTCCTAATAAGCCTCTAGGTGTTCAGCAATTTAGCAGAGAGAAGTTTCCAAATCTGTCGGTGGTATTGTCTCCAAGAGCAGCACAAGGTAAGAATAAGAGATTAGACTACATAGACTATAGGCAAAAACAACCATTGATCAAATTTGGAAAGTGGTGGCTATGGGTGTGAAATTTTACAATGATCAGCTTTAGAGACTGCATTGAGCCAGTCTCCTCCGAGGGCCACCCACTACTGCTCTATCCCAGCTCAGGGTCCTTCCCATTCCTCTTGTCCCTTCCTCAGCTGTTGTAACTCTATTACCCAGAAAAGCCCACTCACTGCTTCTTTAAACTATGAGAGCCTAACCATTTTGTAAGGTGACTCAAAGCAACACTAAGGGGATCAGGGGGATACTATGTAGAAAACAGACGGCACACTCCATGGGACAGATTGAGGGGAATTTAATAACGTACTTTCTACCATGTTGGAGGTGAGGTTTAGGAAAACCAACAGGACATAGCACATGTGGTAGCCAAGACTACGGGAGGGAAGCTTACAGTGAGATACCCTGTTTGTGGGACCTAAAGCTTTTTTACTTACTCACTTTATTAACTTTAGTGAAAAGAATACAGAGTTGCAAGCATGAAATCGATGATGTAAATGAATGTTTTCAAATGAGAAAAAAAAAAACCCACAGTAACTTCCAAGTGTAAACAAAGCTGATGGCTACTATAAAACTGCAAAAGCCAGGAAACCAGCATCGTTATATCAATTAACTGCTGAATGAAATGCTGTAATAATTTTTCCCTAAATTTTTGGCTGCATGTTTTTTTTTTTAAAGATTTATTTATTTAATTATTTGAGAGAGACAGAGAGAAGGAGAGAACCAGTGGGGGAGATGGGCAGAGGGAGAGAATCTCAGACAGACTCTCCGCTGAGCAGGAACCCAGTGCAGAGCTCAACAAGGGGCTTGATCTCCTGACCATGAGAGCATGACCTGAGCTGAAGTCAAGGGCCAGGAGCTTAACCAACTGAGCCACCCAGTCGCGCCAGCTGCATGTCCTTTGATTACCTTCTCAAATGACAGTGATTTGCTTTGTAAGTTGTTATTGGTAATGACACATAAATTATCATGATTTAAATCAAAATTGAGAAAACCGGTAGGTTCCTTTTTCTTATTTACTTCAGTATCAAAACTTGTTTTAGGTAATGTCATGTAAATGTTTAGAATTATTTTGATATTATGGGAAAATGTTTACCAAGTTTCTTCTACATGTGCTCTCTACAGTATAGAAGAATTTTTCACAGACTACCATTGGCTCTATTTCAAGTTCTCCTCCAGGACCTAGTCACTTCTGCCATCAGGCTCTGCAGGACATGTCACAATTCAACCTCTGGCCATGTGTTTCCTTATGGTGATGCCAGATAAACTGGTGCAGTGGATTATAGGAGTGTTTCTGGAAGCCATTCCTTTACCAGGTTAACTACTCATAACTATTCACAGAAGTGACTCTGAGCCATGTAAAAATGATATCCCACTAAATTCAAACTAAACGTAAGCCCTGGTTTCCCTTAATTAGACCCTGCATATTCCCAGGGCCACTCCACATCACCTGATGCAAAGAAAATTGCAAACAGTGGGAAGGTGAAGTAGGACGAGGAGGCAGGATTATTCAATATGAGTAGAAATAATTGTACCTCTCTTCTATTGCTGCAAAGTAAATGATCACAGACTTAGAATTTATTAGCTCACAGTCCTATAAGCCGAAAGTTCTCTGGATTCTCTGTTCAGAATATCACAAGGCTGAAATTTAAGTGTTGGGCTGAGTCCTAACCTGGAGGCTCTGGGGAGAAATCTGCTTCCAAGTTTATAATGGCTGTTAGCAGAATTTTGTACCTTGCAACAAGAGGACCAAGGTCCTTGTTTCCTCGATGACTGTCAACTGGAGGTCTTCATCACTTCCTTAAAGTTGCCTGCATGCCGGGCGCCTGAGTGGCTCAGTTGGTTAAGCGACTGCCTTCGGCTCAGGTCATGATCCTGGAGTCCCGGGATTGAGTCCCGCATCGGGCTCCCTGCTCAGCAGGGAGTCTGCTTCTCCCTCTGACCCTCCTCCCTCTCATGCTCTCTGTCTCTCATTCTCTCTGTCTCAAATAAATAAATAAAATCTTTAAAAAAAAAAA
>NC_138375.1:41006180-41032712 GCF_054177405.1 Leptonychotes weddellii
TTGCCTGCATGCCTTTTCATGGACCCCCTCCATCTTCAAGCCAGCAGTGGGTCCATCAAATCCTGCTCCTGCATTAAATCTTCCAGGCTTCTTTTTCTGCCCCCCCTTGGAGAAAGCTCAACACTTCTAAGGGCTCAGATGATTAGATCACAACCACCCAGAAAATTTCCTTACCTTTTTTAAAATATTTAATTAATTAATTTATTTATTTGAGAGAGAGAGCATGAGTGGGGGAAGGGCTAAGGAAGAGGGACAAGCAGACTCCATGCTGAGCACAGAGCCCGATGTGGGGCTCGATCCCAGAACCCTGGGATCATGACCTGAACTGAAAGCAGACACTTAACCTACTGAGCCACCCAAGCACCCCAAAAATTTCCTTATCTTAACATCAATAGTGCCACATAATATAGCAATAATAGGAGCCATATTTCATCATATTCACAGGTTCCAGGGATTAAGACATGCAACTTTGGGATCATTTTTAGAATTCTGACTATTATAAGATTTTATTTTAGCAAGGTATCCAAAAACACATGACCATATTAATACATTGTTAGGGTCCCTCCCCAGGTGTGGAAGAGCTAGCAAAGACCACTGAAGCTCAAGGCTGAGTCCACCTCTGAGCTTTCTACCCCAAGGAGAAGGAGGAGTAGTCACTGGAACCCAGAGAGTGCACTTGTATGAATCAGTGCTTTAGTAGAAGAATACAGCCAACCTACAGTGACTTGGCATGCAGAGGGGCCTGAGGAATAAGTACCCCAATATCACTCTGCTAGGATCTACTGTTGGTTCCTTCCGTTTGCCAAGTCCACTGAAAATCAGAAAACAAAAGAGCACATTGATGCGGTCCATGCATCTCAGGCTCCCTGGGCCCACCGGAAGGTAGAAAAGTCAGAAAAAAGATCTGGAGGGCAAAATGAAGACACCCAGCCCATTGATGGATCTCTTTCTCTAGCCATTTAATGCCTATTGACTGATGCTATGGTGTTGGCACTCACTTGTATACCCTGCCTGCTAGTACTTGAATTACTGTGTAGGTGGATAGTGACATCCCCGCTTCTAGATGGTACATTGCATAAGAGAAGAAGGCATAACTTTTCCTTTACTTCCACAACCCGCAACACAAAGAACAACATTTAGTTGAGCTCCTGAACAGAAGGGTCTATGTGAGCTAATCATTAAATTCTTAATTGTCAGCACTGTTTGTGGCACGTAATTAAGGATATGATTTATCATCCAAACTGGGACACATTGGAAATGGATGCTATTTATAATTATACTGGGTCAAAAGATATTAGCTGAGGGTGTCCCAGACAAGGTAGGATGTATGATTGCCCAGTGCATAGTGGATGTTTGTCAAACACATTGATTAGTAAATGAATGAAAGGGTGAATGGAAGGTTTTACTAGAATATTCTATTATCTCCTTTGTGTCTCCTTGCTCTATGCAATCTACTTACATTCTATCTTCTACTCTCTTGACTTTATTATCACTTATATATCTATATTTCTGACCTCTCTCTGGAGATCTAGACTGGAATTTCTTAAGGACCAAAATATATTCAAATCCAACATGTCTACAACTGAGGCTAATACTTTCTACTTATTTATGCTTTACCCTGTCTTTCCCATCTTTGTAAATAACACCATCAACTCTCAGTCCCCAAAGTGATACTGCACAACCCAGTTCCTTCTCCCAGCAACTCCCATTCAATCAGTTGTCACATTTTCTAAATTTTTTCTCTTCCAATTCATTTCTGTCTATTCCATTCTCTCCTGCATCACTGTCTACAACCCTGTCCAGGTCTCTATCAGATTTCTTTTTTTTTTTTTTAAAGATTTTATTTATTTATTTGACAGAGAGAGACACAGCGAGAGAGGGAACACAAGCAGGGGGAGTGGGAGAGGGAGAAGCAGGCTTCCCGCGGAGCAGGGAGCCCGATGCGGGGCTCAATCCCAGGACCCTGGGATCATGACCTGAGCCGAAGGCAGACGCTTAACCGACTGAGCCACCCAGGCGCCCCTCTATCAGATTTCTATTGTGCTACTTAGTACTGGTCTCCCACTTCCAATCTCTCACTTTTTCAGCCTAATTGTGACTCCATCTCTAGAATTGTCTACCCACAATACAAATGGGATTATATCACAAAGCTTTTTTTGATGGAAGGAATACTTGTAAAATATAACCAAGCCTCCTTGGATTGACATTCAAAGATTCCCATAATCTGGCTCAATCCTATCTTGCCAGCTTCATCCAACACTACTCTCCTGCAGATATTCTATGTCACTAGACTTTGCCTAATGTGCATTCACGCTTTAGGGCATCTCCAACCACAAGGGATTCCTAACTTTCTTTTTAATGGTGTATAGGTACTGATTTCTAGTGTTTGCCAATTTCCATTGTATAAGTACTCTTACTATGGCCAATTTCAAGTTACCGATTGAGTGTCACTGACTACAGGATTGGGAAGGGATGTGCACATTCTGTTGCCCAGAGTCAGCTTCAACACATCACTACTCCTTTTGTCTGCTTCTAGAAATCCTACACATCCTCCAAGGGTCAGGTCAAGTGACTGCATCTTCTAGAAGATCCCTATGTCTTTACCTTCAGTTCCCAACTCTGGCCCTCTTGACTCGACTTGGACCCATTGATAGTACATTTTTTTATTCTACCTTAAAGCCTGGAAAGCAAGTGGGCTGACAATAAATCTCATCTATAATGCATGAGTGAATGCTTACTGATACATTGTATTTTACATTTCTCAAGTCAATATTCTTCATAAGCAGCAGCTGTGCTTTAGATTCAGGACTATTTAGCTATTTAGTACGGTTGTGCTTTTATTACTCCATGAAGAAATCCTAAGACACAACATCAACAGCATTTGTTTCTTTCATTTGGTGTAAAAGAGTCAAGGGGCCATGAGATACCATGAAGACAAAGAACTTGGCTTTCAGAATCATGGGATCCTACTGACTCAGTAACTTAGAATCACAGGAGTGAGCAAAATGATCTTGAACCCAGCTCATAAAAATAGCTTTCCCTTTTGCCATACCTTTCCTGGCATCAAGGGGCATGAGTGAAGCAGACATGTGTATTACTTTTGCTCCCATGATTCCTGGGCATAATTAGGTAATTTTTATGGTTAAGGTGAGACAGGGAACCTGAAGGACTCCATAAAAATCTGTGTTTTGCTCCTTTTCCTGCTTCTATTCTTTTTTTTTTTTTTTCCTGCTTCTATTCTTTTTTTTTTTTTTCCTGCTTCTATTCTTGCTAGGACCTGCACCCCCACCCCACTTTACACATGCCTTGTAATGTAAATAGCATATGTCCTCCTTAAAAAGGATAAGGAGTTAATGACTTCTCTAAAATAGATAACAAAGAAAGGACCAGGTGAGAACGATTGGAGGAAGCTATCATATGCATATTCCAGACCACTAGCGCTAGACATCTCAGCACCAAGACTCCTGGCTTCAGGGAATGAGTGACTTGTGATGGATACCTGGCCCCTGTCCTTTTTCTGACCAGTTCCTGGACGCCTGAGAGGACACTTGCACCAGACCACAATCATCAGTAAAAACACAAGACCCTGGGGGTGCTTGGGTGGTTCAGTCCGTTAAGGGTCTGACTCTTGATTTTGCCTTAGGTCATGATCTCAGGGTTGTGAGATGGAGCCCCACATTGGGCTCCGCACTGGGTGTGGAGCCTGCTGAAGATTCTCTCTCTCCCTCTCCCTCTGCAACCCCTCTAAAAAAAAATTTTTTAAAAAAAGACCCCAAGCAAAGATGAGACTCATGCTCCTTCTTTCTGAGTCTCCCACATGCTCCATCTGTATCTCTTTCTCTATGTCTTCGGTAGACTCTGCTTTCACCTCCTGCTGGGTTCCCTTTGAGTTCCCTCCTGCATGAAGCCAAGGACCCTGCTGTCTGGTCCTGCAGGACCCCCTCTGGGTCCTCTGACCCAGCCTACCTGCCTCAAAGGTGCAGGTACTAACTGCAGTTTTTAAAACTATTTTTTTCTCAATATCCTCTTTATCATTTTGGCTGTCTTTAGCCATGTGTTAGATAACTTTGTTTTGGCCACATAACTATTCCCTTTCTCCATTCAGTGGCTCCTTTAAAATCAACCTTCAGAAACCGAGTTGAGCTATCAGACGTCATCATAAAGCCTCCCTCTTCACTCAATGAGTTATATGTATATAGGATGGTCATCTTAATCCCATGGAGAGAAGCAGGACACATGGGGAGAAAAATCTCTTATTGGATCAAATAATGCTTCAAGTGGGGATAAAATAGAGTTTTGTTTTGTTTTTTTTATCAGTATTTTCCTGCCTTCACACCACTTTAAGCTAGTTGCAGGATAAGCTGGTTGCAGGTTCTTCTGAATAGACAGAAGGGCATCTTCCTATAATATTCCTGATGAAGGTTTATTTTCCTGTGCCACGAGTGCCCTCAATGTACCACCTGCCCCTGTTATTGAACTGTTGTCAAAAATAAATGGCTCCAAATCACGACTGCTTTGAAATCAAAATCATTTTTGGCAGACACCCTCCAACACCTCACAACATTGAGCTGACTCCATGCTAACAATTCCAAAAGCAGATCGATTCATTTGATTATTTTATTACATCTCACTGGTTTATCTCTGAGAGTTCACCATGGTGTCAAAGTTTTAAAGTTTGCCGTTATTAAAATGTGGAGGTATTTTTAAGTGATCATGCTGGATAATGGGAAATACCTCCTGGAAAAATATTCTAGGCCAGTGGAAGGAAGAAAGGAAAGTAGGAAGGAAGGAAAGTGGGAGGGAGGGAGGGAGGGAGGGAAGGAAGGAACAAAGGAAGGATTGAGGAAAAAATAGTAACAAAAAATGAAAGAATAAAAAAAGATACTATCTACATGCCTGTCTCCTTATTAGATTTAGAGATTGTGTCTCATTCGTTAGAAGGCTGGACACACAGTAGATGCTTACTAGTATTGTTAATATACTCCTTTAACCATTCCTTCCCCTGGGTCTTTTATCCCAAGGTTGCTCCTGACAGAAGGACTAACTCTTAGATTTACATATCCAACCATTAGTCCTTAGGGCTTTGACACTGACCCAGCCATTGTTGCTTGATTCTATTAAAGCAAAAATGCAATTTGCATTTGTTAAATGTTTCCCATGTCCCAGGAATTTCTCTGTATCTCTTATGTGGCACATCATTTAATCTCCACAACCACCTTTTAAAGTATCATTATTTCTATCTCACAGATGAGAAACCTAATATCAAGGCAGTTCAGAAAGTCCCCCCACCCCAAAAAAATGAGAAAGTTTCCAAACATCACATCAGTAAGTAGTGGAATCAGAATTTCAACTCAGGGGGTGCCTGTGTGGCTCAGTTGGCTAAGCATCTGCCTTTGGCTCAGGTCATGATCTCAGGGCTCTGGGATCAAGTCCCACATCGGGCTCCCTGCTCAGCAGGGAGCCTGCTTCTCCTTGTCCCTCTGCCCCTTCCCCACCTGCTCGTGCTCTCTCTCTCTCTCTTTCTCAAATAAATAAGTAAAATATTAAAAAAAAAGTTTTCAACTCACAACTAAGCCCCCTACACACTATTTTGCAGGTAATACTTCAATATCTTACAATGTACAGTGTTTGATATTTACCAAAAATAAAATTCTGAAGCATTAATTTTCTAGTGTCTTAGAGTTACCCTCTGAGTCTGGAAGAGTGAAGAAGACTAAACCGAAGCCAGGACAGAGTGACTTAATGTAAGTTCAGTTCAGTTCATATTGGATCAGTGCATTAACCAAGATAGGACAATGAGGGCTTAGGAATGTAGGATTCGGTTTCAGACATATCTGGTTTGAGGCCCTTCACCACCAATTTATTCATTCAGTAGGTATTTACTGAGCAACTCCTATGTGCTGGTTCTGGTCTGAGTGCTGGAAACTGAACAAAAGCTGAGAAGATCCTGCTTTAGTGGAGGATGCATTCTATTTGGGGAAGATAAATGATAGCTGGATGGATAAGAGATAAAATAGATTAGATCATATCAAATAGTGAGAGAAATGATGAAAGAATAAAGGGAAGTCATGTGACAGAGTGAAAGGGGAGATGACCTTGAATAATGTGATCAAGGAGGGCCTCTATGATGAGATGACAGCTGAGCTGAATCTTGTGTGATGGAAGCAGCCAGACACATAAAGAACTGAAGGAAGAGAAGATCAAACAGAGGGAACAGCATGTGCAAAGGCTTTGAAGGGGGAATGAACCTGAACGTCTGAGGAACAACCCCTTACTGGTTGATTTCCTTTGGGCAAATTAATACATTTCTCTGGGCCTTATTTTTTTCCTCACTCCTGGAAATGACAATAACACTTCCTTTACAGGACCTGGCAAATGGTAAGCACTCAGTAAATGCTGAAAAAATGACATTGACTCCACTCTTTGTTCATTTCGCCCATTGCTCAGCATCATGTCTAAACAGGCCATCTGGGCAATTTTCCACTCCCGGGGTTATTGCTCCCTTCTACAAATTAAAAAAATAAACAAACAAAAAATCCAAGTTGCATTTACTTAAAGGCCTTACTCAAAGCAGTTGTCCAGGTGCAAAGTCAAGCTCAGCCAGGGCATCTGGGTTTGCCTCTCTGTCCTTGATCTGACAGTCTGGATTTGCTCCCTGAATATTTGCTGTCTTAACATGCCTCTCTCCAGATGCAGGGCATTAATTCTGAATCAGCTCCCCCCACTTCCTGTCAGAGGTTGTCATTTGCAGAGCGGGTGATGAAAGGACTGAATGATAGATGGCAGTCCCTTCAGAGCCCATCAGCTTCATTCTCAAAGCAGGAACTGAAAAATATGAGGCTGGTGCCAAGCCACAGGGCTCAGGGAGGAAGAATAAGTGCCTCTCCCAAAGGGTGAGATAATGAGAATCCTCTGGTCAGTATCACATTGCAGTCTAAGTAGGACACAATAATCCTGATTACAACGTTTATAACAATAGGCTGTATCCATTGAGTACCTACTCAACAGCCCTAGCCCATCAATAAAACTTTTTTTTTTTCCTCCTCCATCCATTCAGGAGCTATTTACTAAGCACCAAGTGTGTGCCAACAATGCTACAAGGTTCCCAGATTAGAGAAATGAATGAGAAAACGCCCTTACCTTGATGAGACTTACATTTAAAAGAGGGACACGGATAACAAACAAGCAAATAATATACTATGATGCCAAGTGGTAAAGGCTTGGAAGGAAAAGAAGGCAGAGAAAGTGATTAGGTGGTACAGAAAAGAAGAGGTAACTTTGGATTGGATGGGTAGTCAGGGAAGGCATCCAAGAAGGGGAACTTTGAGCAGAGATACTTGAGTACAGTGGCAGTCCAGCCATGGAAGTGTCTGCAGCAGAGTTCCAGAGAGGTCTGGGAGGAACCAAGAGCTCTGTAGCAGAGGAAAGGGGGGATGTGCTGTTCAAAACACTAGAGCCTCAGTCATCTCCTACCTGGGTCTCCTACCTGGAGAGCATTCCTGCCCTATGACAGGTTTTTCAACCTTAACACTATTGACATTTGGGGTGGGATAAGTCTTTGTGGGGTGGGTTGTCCTGTGTGTTGTAAGGTGCTTGGCAGCATCTCTGATCACCCATCAGATGCCAGTAGCTCCTGCTCGCTTGCCACAACCAAGGTCCTCTTTCCCAGCACCTTGCCTGCCCTCTGCATCATTTCTCTGATTCTTGGCAGGTGCTCTTAGCTCTAGGTCAGGTACTTCAGATCAACCTCGTAGTTATGTACAGAGTCCTTGAGTCTGTTTTCACAAGCCCTCTGGTGATGCCAGAGTCTGATGCCACCAAAGTTTTAGCGCTAACTTGACAGGTAATGGCAGAAACCTGTACAATGTTACCTGATATAATTCTCTAAGAGAAATTCCCTGAGGTTGGATATTATCACTATCCCCATTTTATAGATTTGGAGAGTGAGACTCAGAAACATTATTTCACCTAAGGTCAACAGAGTAAGCAAGCAGAAAAGCAGAGATTTCAATGCTAGAATGTCTGATTTCAAAATCCACCTTCCTCCCCCTAGAACACATTTATTCCGGTGGGAGCTCCCAAATAATTGATGTTAAATACCTTTAGAGAACAAATAAAAACCCTCGATGACCGTAAAACAGTGTTATTACCAGCAAAAGTCATAACCATCATCATAAGGAATACTTCTTGGCATATTTCTGTTGTGTCCAGTCCTGAGGACAGTGACATCATGCTCTATGGCTTTTCAGAGACCCAAAAGTTTAATCCACCTCCCAGAAGCCCTGACTTCCTCCCCGTGAGTCACTGGGCACAGAGGAGACCAGGTACGTGGGTGTAATAACACACACACAGCACAGCAGGCTTGCTTGCACGTGCGCCTCCCTACTGGGAGTGAAATGAAAATAGAAATGGAAAGCAAAACGCCTTCCCTTGCTGCCTGTGTCTCCCTGTCACCTGTCATAAGTCTTTGAGACCAGAGTTCTGTGGGCAAATGAGATTCTCCCAATCCATCACATGTGGCTTTTGGAACACTGGTCTAATGTCTAGCAGCGCTCTTTCTGCGAATGCTTTGTGTCATGCGTGGATATTAGCATCAGCCACCCAAGTCTGTGTTGGAGGAAGAAAAATACAAAGAAAAGCAGAAAAAGTAAGATAACTGGCTATTTATATCTGCTCTGTCGGAAGTGGTGACAGGTATAATTACTGAGTAGAAATTACAGGGCTGATTCCAGTGGCGTTCCTCCCGCTGTTTTTGGGAAGATAAAAGATTGAAAGTGTTCCTGACATCTCTTCAAAGAGAGGATGCTCTGGCATTCACTTCCATTTATTTTGAGATTGATTAAAAGCAATTTCCTGTTGTTCATCGTTGAACCAAGGGCCTTTCCTGGTCCGCTAGATTCAGTTAAACCTCTTTAAGGGGACAACCCCTTGTTGAGTGCTACAGTCTTTCCATCAGCTCCCTGCCCAGGTCTAGTCCTGTGCTCCAGGGTCCTTCATGTCGAGAGAAAAACAAGCTACTGAATTAATGCACATAAAGATGTGACTGATGTAATTGACAATAATCCCAGGGGTATTTGCCGTAAAAGAACGTAAGGCAAAATCCTGTGATATTAGAACAGAAGGGGCCTAAAAATCCTCTAACTCAGTGGTTTCTAAACAAAATCAATAAACAGGAGCCCCCTTAGATACATAACTTTTCCTAGAATCCACTCAGGCGTAAGGAGCTAGGCTCTCTGGAGCTCAGACACAGGAATTTATAATTTTATAAAGCTCCTACGTCGTTTTGGTTTAGACAGGTTTAAGAACCACTGATCTGCCCCAAACACCTTAATTTATATGGGTAAGAAATGAATGGAAAAGGGGAACACAGGGTGTGGCAGAGTGAGGCACTTGGCTAAAAGTTTTAAAACCTCAACAATCAAGATGAGTATTTTTCAAAATCAAAAGTAATGCCAGTAATCCATGGTAAACAAAACATTAGTTTTCAGTGAAGACAGGATCAATACTACTGATGTATCCTTTGGGTTCAGGTTTTCATATGGCTTAGCATGAGCCATTTTTGAAAATATTACTTTAAAATATCATTTATCTTGATTACTGAACTTTTTGATGCCACTTTAAATTTTACACCCAAGGGGAATGCCTTGCTCACCTCACCTTATATTTTGGCAAATACTGGAACTTGATGGCTGTGAGTTCATATACAATCTGTAGAAGTCAGTTTTTTGGCCAGTGTTGGTTTCTGTGTATACATTTTGCTTTGTTTCTTTTCTTCTTTTTTTTTTAATCAAATTATCTACCACCATTTTAAAGTAGGAAGATTTAACATTTTAAAAAATTACATTTTATTGTGAAAAATCAGAGTTGTTTGTTTATTTGTTTTTTAACAGACCAATTCTCCTCATGACATCGATTGGCAAGCACTAGGTGGTTGCTGCCCCCTTTCAGATGAGGCAAGGACCACTGGCCACAGTCAACAGCGATAGATATCACTTCATTTCTTTATGTGTCCTGACTGATCTCTGTGGGCATTGGATTTTTGTGATCCCCAGTATAGCAGAGGACCACATAAAGAAACAGTGGCAAGATACTGTGTAACCCAGTTTACTCATTTATTCGGTAGATACCAACAGTTACACTGTGCTTCAATGGGGCAGACACTAGCTAGGCAAGAGCTCTCTGAGAAGGACCACAACCCCGGCCTGGTTCCTTCCTCTCTGCTCTTAGCCCCACTTGCAAGCTCAATCTTGCCCCAGGCTCTGGGACCTATATTTTCAAGTGGGGAAATAAAGATATATAAGTAAGGCAGATATTTGGCCAATTCTGCTTCAGGCTGGTTTCTTTCCTTAAATGACTTCTACCTAAAACTTTCCCACTCAGCCTTTTCATTTTCTGGCAGAGAAGACCCAGATTTGACCCTTCTCCTAGATTCTTGAGTCCTTGCCCTTCCTCCTGTGCCTGAGACCTCAGTACGCCAGGCACTGTGTATTCCTGTCATTGTGGAGATGGCAGGTTTGGCCCTGTCCCTATACGCTGTTGACAAATATTTACGGAGTGTTTCTGGTGGGCAAGACACTGGTGCCACAATAATTTACAACATGGACAGAATCGCTACCTTCATGGAGCTTTTAATCTAGTAGAGGCCACAATGAATACACAGACCCCTCACCATAGTGACGTTCACTACATTTTCCAACAATCTCTCTTACCAATTTCCTCAAGGTTACAAACTCAAATGCTAAAAGGAGCATAGCATTGCAAAAATTAATGAAGGAGATTCCATAAAAATGAAAGGAGGTATTAGGCACTGTGGAGAAAATCAAGAGTACTTTCCCTATTTGATGGTATTCAAATTCATATTTTTAAAAAAATGTGTGGAGGCTGAGCAAAACACATTTGCTGACGGAATTTTGCAAACCTGTGTGCAACCCCTGCCTAGAGGCTTACCAGACTCCTTCCTGCCACTTTGCTGTGCTTCCTCTGACCCTTGTCTGCTGGTTCTGCTAATCTTTCCCCAGAGCTCACATCTGGTCTTTCCCCAAGCAAATCACCTATCCCAATTCTAGGCAGGCAGCCCTAGATGTGGCCATAGACCAAGTCTCCAAGCTAAACTAACTAACCAACCCCATTTACCTGTCAGTGTCCTTAAACTATTTTTGGTCACGGATCCCTGTGGCAAGGTAATGAAGTCTATGGGCCCATTCTCAGTATAATGTTTTTAACACCTAAATTAAAATACATATGATTATACTGCATGATATATATGAAACACAGATTTAAAATATTAAAAATGATACATTTAAAAATAGTATATATATTCCTACAATGATGCATTCAAGGATGAGCTCTGGCAGGATGTCTAGCACTGCTGTAATTTCAAAAGGAGAAGAGAAAATATTAAGGTATCTACAATAACTACAATACGCTATGAAAAATGTGATTTCTATGGATGACAAAGTCACAGGTACTACCAATCCTACTGTGGTCTGTTGTGTATTTACAATGAAGGAAATCTCAATTACAATAGGGATTAGTGAAAAGAAAGCTATAATATTTTTGCCATCCAAATTCATGAGGGCCTAGAATTCTATGTGAGAACCCTTTTGGGATCCATGGAAAAGAAACTTTGACCTGGAACAACACTTCCCAAAGAGCAGTGTGAGGCACTGCGGGTCTTCAGGGTACCTCTAATGTCAGGAACACGGAAAATGCTAACTTCATTTTGCATTGAATTAGACTAGAAGTGCCCGATGGGATGTTAAATGAGGTGGCCACAGCATCCTCAAACACTGCTGGTAGGAGTGTAAATTGGTACAATGTGATCATTAGGCTATGTGTTTCAAAAGCCTTGGAAAAGTGCAAATGCCCTTTGACCCAGCAATTCTCCTTCTCAAAGGCATCCTAAGGAATGAATGAGACACATGTACAAAGCTCTAAGCACAAGGATCTTCCTGCCCAGCTGTGCAAGAAATAATATACATCCAATAGAAAATGATACAGATCCATGATTACTGACATGAAAAAAATGACAAACACAAAGTAAAAGCAGCATGGGCATATAAAAATAATTGCATATGCATGTATTCACACAGAAAAAAGCTTGGAAAGATATATACTAATTCTCTCAGTGGTGATTTCTGGCAACTCAATATTGATTTTGCATACTCATGCCCTTTTCTCCCCCGACAATGTATTACAGGATAATGTATCATTGATGTAAATAAACAGTAATAAAGGAAGGAGACAGAAATGTCGCCACGTAGAGAACCTATTTATTCCATTTAGGGAGATATTTCCTGGGGAGAATTTCTGTGTTTACATATTCTTACTCATTCAAAAACCAGGTGACAATCATTTTTGTAGATACTAAGAATACAAAATTGAACAAGGCAAACAAGGTGCCTTATCTTATGGAATTTACTTTCTACTGCAGAAAGCAGAAAATTATCCAACCAACAAATGCATAGACAATGTATTGGGCAGAGATAAGTGCTTTGAAAAAAAATAATAAAATAGTTGGAAGAACTAAGGAAGAGATGAGGCAAGGGAGACTTCCTAGGTAGAGGGTCAGGCCTTTCCATGGCAATAACGTTTAAGTAGAAAGACAGCAAGAACCAGCCTGCTCTAGATGTGGACTAGGAAAGAGCATTCCCTCTATGCACAGGGAAAAGCGAATGCAAGGCTTCAGGGCTTGGCATAGTTGGCAACAAGAAAGATGAGTTTCTGGGATACAGTGGGAGAGGACAAAAGTGGCACTGGACAACATTGGGCCAAATCATTTAGGGTCTTGAGGCCCTGGTAAAGTGTTTCAAGGTTATTCTAAGTGCATGGTAGATAGAATTATTAGTCACGATTCTTTGTTCCGTATACAAGTATTGCAAATTTGCACCCTTGACACAACCTCATGGTGAAAGGACTCTACTTCCCACCCCTTGGTTTGGCCACATGACTTGCTTTGGCCGGTGGCCTGTTGGCAGACATGACACAAGCAGGACCTTGAAATGTGCTTGTGCATTTAGATTTGCCCTTGGGCTTCGGCCATCGCCATAAGAAGAATACACCTGGTGTAAGCCTGCTGGCCCCCAAAAGAATGGGAGACACGAGGAGCAAGCCTGAACCAAATCTGCAGCTTGGAGCCAAGTCCAGCTCAGTCAAACTGAGATCCACGGAGCAATCCATCCAACTCACAGACATGAGAATGAGAAAAAATGGCTGTTCCAAGTCACTGAACTTCAGTGGTTTAGTGGTCTGTTATGAAACATTATTGTGGCGATACTAATAAAAGGAACAAAGGGAAGGAAGGCACTGAAGGCTATTAAGCAGAGGACTGGCAGGACTGATTTATACTGTAAAAATTATTTTGGCTGCTGTGTGGAGGGTGGATTGAAGAGGTAAGGGTAGAAATAGGAAGACCAACTGGGGCCTGATATGTTTGTTTTGGTGAGAGACGATGATGGTATCATTTATTGCAATGACAATGAGCAGGGGTGGAGAAAGTCTAGGATAGCAGGAGAGGGTTTAAATCAACACAGGTGTTCAGTTAGCCAACATATAGTACATAATGAAAAAAAATGTGCTGAAAAGAACTGTTAAGTCCAAAATAAATAAATAAGTAAATAAATAATCAACACAGGTGAAGTTTCAAAATCCTAAATAGCAAATAGCTTCTAGGTGGAGGAAGAAGTCAGGGTACACATAGAAGTCTGGGAGTAACTCGCTCAAAGTGAGGATTTAGGATGGGTGATTTGTCCTGGGAAGTGGTGTTCCACCTGGAGCAAGATCACCCCTCTAGAGCTTTGTTTTAGCCTTGTTGTTTGCTTTCACTTAAAATATGATTTCTCAGAGAGTTCAGACATTTCTTTCATAATCCCATATCCCTCATATCTCTCTCTGAGCACAGCTTCCCAACAACCTTGTTAAAAAGAAGTTGATCTGAGGGAAGAGGATATCATTACTGGTGGTCTGAGGAGTGAGAAGGCACACGCAGCTTGGAACTCTTGTTTTTTGTTTTTTGGGTTTTTTTTTTTAAGATTTATTTATTTTATTTTAGACAGAGAGAGACAGAGAGTGGGGGGAGAGGGGCAGAAGGAGAGGGAGAGAATCCCAAACAGACTCCCTGCTGAGCATGGAGCCTGATGCAGGGTTTGATCCCATGACCCTGAGATCATGACCTGAGCCAAAACCAAGGTTGGACACTTAACCAGTTGAGCCACCCAGGCGCCCCACACCTTGGAACTCTTAAAGTTATTACTCCAACCTCCCATATAACAAAGCAACTTTTCCCCAAAATACCACCCACAGAGCACAGTTTCTACAAGACATGAAGAACATTATTTGGAAATAACAAGGCTCTCTTCCTTTTGTCACAGAGCATCTCACAATCCTCACATTCTGCACAATGTACTGTGGGAAATGTAAACCACAAGACCTTTTCTCATTACCCACCACACTCAATGAAATTGAGTCACTCAATAAAATCAACTCTTGTTGACAGGCAGTCACTATTAGGTTGAAGACCTAACCTTATTAGAGAGCCTCCTCTCAGAAATGTCTAGTTGCAAGTCCCTTCCCCTGGAACTGAGATAACCTCCTTGAAGTTTTCACTCATTGACAGTGGTGCTTTCCGTGGAGGAATACAGAACTAAGCCCCTTCATTATCCATAGGAGATGCCGCTACATTTGAATGGAGTCTTGGGTCCACCCTCCCTCTAAAGTCTCCTCTGCTGAGAGTTGAACTTTGGCATTATCTTCAGTCATTTCTCACATACCCAGCCTCTGACAGGCCTGCATCAGAGAGCCCATATCTCTTGCATTGTCTTATCTTTCATTGTTTACATGCCTCAGGTCCCAAATATCACAAGAACAGGTATTATTAATTATACTTTCATCTACACTCTACCATGTCTAGATAATGCCCTCCACATAGGATGATGTGGATGAACATTGATGAATCGAATTAACATATCTGAAGACAGCTATTATGTTGTTTCTAAGTCTGCTCATTTCCAGTTCACTCAACCTAGGTTCTTTAGAGAAAGTTCACATTATAGAACTGAAACTAAGCTGATATTTCACTTTGATGAGATGTAAGAACTCGAATGGAAATCCTAAAAGCTTAGCACATTGCATAAGTCCCTGAAAAAGGGACTGGGGGTGGAGATCCGGGAAATATTCTGTTCTTTCAATTTCTCTCTTCTCTTTGGTTCTACTGGAAATCATGTTGGTTTGTTACCTAGCAACACAGAGCTTATCACTGGGCAATTTACAACCATTTCTCATTTGTCATCATTTGTCTAATCAGATCTGATCATAAATAAAATCTGCACACAATCAACTGACTTCTGTTTGTAATTAGAATCTATCTCCATCAGGGGAAGTACGCTAATAATTTTGCACCTTGCACGTGTTGATTTATTTGTGCCTTTTTGTCATTTTCTAACATGCTACCCCTCACCATCTTACATGATTCAATCTGTCTTGATTCCCTTCAGCAAAATTCCATCTTTTGCTGTGAGTTGCTATCAATCCAGGTGTCTTTGGATGAAATTTGTAGGTCATCTCTGCTCATTTATTCTGAGCATATCATCTGTGCAAGGTGACTTAATTTTGCGATATACTCCTTATGTTTAACACAGCTTCTTGCTTCCTTTCTATCATACCAACTAGCTTTGCCTACTTAAGTCAATGCCACAAACATTTCTTATTATGAATTGTAGTGGGCATGAATTTTTTTGTGTGTCTGGCATTACTCTCTTTTTTATCTGTTAACAGCAATTCCTTTCCTTTGGGGATTCCAACCCTCAAGTGACGATTTGGGCTGCAGAGTTGAATACTGTATAACTTTGGTCATAGAAATAGGTGCTTAAAAAAGGAAAAAAAATACTAGGTCTTACACCCCCATTCCCTGGTCACAGTGCTTGGCCCAGGATTAGTCCATGACACAAGCCAGACCAATCTTTTGGGAACTCTCCAAGTGAAGCTGACAGAAAGAGTCCTTTTTCCTCTTCTCTAAAACAAAATAGTAGCCCAGTGTTTCCTATGGACATTTGCCTTCCATGTGGAGAAGGTCCATCTACCAAGAATAGAGAATCACAAAGAGGAGAGCCTGAGGGTTACAGGGGTAGGCAATTGAAACAGAAATAGAGAGAAAGAGAAAGGGGAGAAAGAAGAGCACAGGAGGGAGGCAAAGAGAGAAAGACTGTAAGAGATAGCAATGTTGATAGCATTCGAGTCCCTGGTTCTAGTTCTTACGGCTGCAGAGTCACCCTGACATCTTTGATCATGTGAGCTCTCCCAGGACCAGCATCCTCCCCATGAAGCCGTATTCGAGTTGGGTTTCTCTCAATTGCAACCCATCTAATTGACTTACACAACTATATGATTCATAATCCCACAAAATTGGAAAGTACTTAGTTTAAAATGTTTTTTCACATTCATCACTTGTTGTATCCTAACAACAATGCTGGAATCCTTGGAAACAGTTAATGGAGAGTGCATTGTACCCATTTTACAGAGGAGAGAGCAGAGTTTCCCCCAAGATGACTCGTTATTTGGCTATACAGCTAGGTAAGGAGAGGACAAGTGATTCTCAGTCCCATGTTCTGTACAACAACCTCCCCACACCACATCACACCTGGCAGCCACAGAGCAGAGTAAAAACAGCCATGGAACTACAGAGAAACATGTGGTGCAGTAACTGGCTTGGCACTCCAGAAACTCATCTGAATAGATAGATAAGATAGATTCAGATACAATGGCAACTGAAAACACAAAGACCAGCTTCATGGAGACAGAACCAAAGCAGCCCTGCGTTGGAGTCAGTAGGAACAAAGGGGTTCAGATAAGAAGGAGAGTAAGAGGACACTCCAGGTGCCAGAAACAATGTGAGCAAAGGTACAGAAGCAGGAGTAGACACGATGTGTTGTAAGGAACACACAGAACACATCTGGCCGGAGGGGAGGGTGTTTGTTGATTTTACCTTCTAAACACAGCTTGGACCTTTCTAGTTCTCCCCTCCTCCACTGCCACCATTCTGATCCTTTCCTCTGTCACCTGGATTATTGAACTAGCCCCTAACTATTCTCCCCATATCCTTTTTTTGCATTGCTATCCATTCTCCACATTGCAGCACAGAGTGATCACTGAAAACAATGTATCCGATCAGGTCACTCTCCCATGTAAAACTAAGCAACAGCCTCACACCATTCTCAAGGTGCAGACCTCATCCTTCACATGGGCCACTAGATGTCATAGCCCTTCTAGCCTCAGAAGACACTTTGCTGTGCTTCCTTCCCAAACACTCCAGCCACAAAGAAGTTCTCATTGTTACAACCCATCCTCCTCTCTCTGGTGGTAGGACATTTACACTTGCTGGTTTCTGCCTAGAATGTTGTTCTCTCTCTCTCTCTCTCTCTGACTCTCTCTCTCTTTCTCTCTCTTTATCCTTCATTCTTCCTTCCTTCACTTATTCAAAGAATAATAATTGAGTGTACCTTATGCACCAGAGAGGCAGGTTTAGGATAGCCACTAAGAATACAGATTATGGAACCAGACTTCTGCACTGAAACTTAATTCTGGGGGCGCCTGGGTGGCTCAGTCGGTTGGGTGTCTGCCTTCGGCTCAGGTCGTGATCCAGAGGTCCTGGGATCAAGTCCCGCATCAGGCTCTCTGCTTGGCAGGGAGCCTGCTTCTCCCTCTCCCTGCAGCTCCCCCTGCTTGTGCTCTTTCCCTCTCTCTCTCTGTCAAATAAATAAATAAAATCTTTTTTTTTTTAATAAATAAAATCTTAAAAAAAAAAAAGAAATTTAATTCTGATACTTACCACCTGGGTGACCTTTAGCAAGTGACTCAAATTCTCTGTCTCCATTTTATCATAATTGTAACTACCTTGTGTTGTTGAGGATTAAATGAGCAGATCACGAGTCATATATCAATGTCTAACATAGGAAGGACTATATGGGTATTTGCACTAATAATGATTGCAGCCCAACTCGACTAACTTTCAGGGTGTCAGAGAAGATGTGATGACCACAGAGAAGGTTTTTCTAAGCCCAAGGATTGAGCCACTCTCTGAACTTGCTCTGTTCTTCCCTTCATCGTATTCAGCTATTTTAAAAATTCATTGTTTCTTTTTTTTTAAGATTTTATTTATTTATTTGACGGAGAGAGATAGCGAGAGCAGGAACACAAGCAGGGGGAGTGGGAGAGGGAGAAGCAGGCCTCCCGCTGAGCAGGGAGCCCCATCAGGGGCTCGATCCCAGGACTCTGGGATCATGACCTGAGCAGAAGGCAGATGCTTAACGACTGAACCACCCAGGCGCCCCTATTCAGCTATTTTAATCCACTTTCTTCGTTGGATTATAAATCCTAAGAAGGCAAGGATCACATCTATTTTGTTTGTCATCTTAAGGAAAGGTTCTAGTACAATGGTTCAGGGTAGGAGTTAAATGATTATTTATTTTTAAGAAAATCAAGGTCACAATGGTGATTGCTGTGAAAGGAAAAATGAATTAGGATTTCAATTGTATGCAGTGGGGGAATGATCTGTGCTCTTCTCAGGTTGGAAAAGATACAGGGACTACTTCCCTTTAGGGAGTGTTATATCCACAGCCCCTGTATCGTAAGTGGTCTTGCCAGCCCTAGTTATCACCTGAATTGGCAATGACCTGAACAGCTTCTGAGAGGTTTGCCTCGCCCGTCGGGGACATCCTGGGTCGACCGGTGACTCATGATAATAGAAGGGATGTGACAGTGCTTCCACGGACACCAAGACCTTAAAAGGTATTACAAAAGAGATATGAAAACCAGGCCAAAGCATGAGGGCCTATGCTCACAGGAAGGGCCGGGCAGGTTTTTAAATGTCAGAACAAAGGATTATCACTGTTTCCAGACAAAGGGTGCAGCAGCCTAAAAGATGAGAAAAAAAAGAAAGCTTTCAAATGGGACTTGGGGAGCACAGATCACCTGGTAGAGAACATACAGGAAGATTCACGTGGTTCCTGCTCCCATGCCCTACAGTCAGGATGGAACCCATTAAACCTCCAACTCAATTATAACCATTTTATGCATGAAATGTGGCCCAAACCAACATAGGAAAGTATGTCTTTCTGCATATACTAATGAAAATGCCATGGTTAGACGTGAATACATCTGATGCCTTCCCTTATCTGCTGCATGGCATTCATTAATTAGACAGTAATTTGTTAGGTGCGTATTATGCCTTGTGAGGGTGCTGGAGATGGAAAGATGAGATCACTTCCCCTGAGAAGGTCACAGTATCTTTGGGACATGTGAAGTAACAGAAGCCCACTTGGTCCTAAGCTCTGGCCATGACTGGCTTCAAACAAACTTTGGATAGTTAGTAACTTAAAATCACCAGGATAGCTTAGTATAAAGTACTGAGAAGTATCCCAGGGGAGAGATTGAGGTAGATAACATATAACAAAGCCTTGGCCAGTAGAGGGGATGTGCAATTCTTTTTTTAAATTTTTTTAAAGATTCATTTATTTATCTGGGGGTTGGGGGGAGGCAGAGGGAGGAGGCAGAAGGAGAGGGAGAGAGAAAACCTCCAGCAGACTCCCTGTTGAGCCCAACACAGGACTCGATCCCACCACCCTGAGATCACGACCTGAGCTGAAATCGAGTCAGAAGCTTAACCTACTGAGCCACCCAGGATGGGCAATTATTAATAGAGTGTGCATCTTCTTCCAGTGTCCTTTTCTCACTCAGCTTACCATGGACTCACACCTGAGTCCTTAGGGAGAGAAGGAGGAATACTGTGAATCATAACTGAAGCAGAGTTTCACTAAAACTCTGCAAGCAATTGAAGCACAAGGCCATATTGCCTTTGTACCCATGTCACTAAAGGACAATAAAGGCCACTTCTGTCTCAGCTTTGGCTTGGTTTAGCACATTGAGAGTATCAGAGATCACAGCCCATTGGCACCTCTGAAGAGCTAGAGCACCTCAGGTAAGATACTCAGTGGAGACTGCAGCAGTAAAGTAGGGTCTTGGTGCCAGGCGAAGGGGCAGTGGGCAGGGCTGTGCTGGTAAATGGATAACAACTGGCTCTCTAGGAAAGGAGAATGTGTTATGTGTTGGTGCAGCTGTGTGTGTGTGTGTGTGTGTGTGAGTGTATATGTGTATACATTATACATACATAAGTTTCATATAAATTTTACTGATATTAAGAATGTATAACATACAATTTGCAATTAATAATAAGATATACAATATTCTTTATCGTAAATTCCATGTAACAAATTAATTCCCACAGGGTACTTCCACTGTTCAGAGACCCTGTTGTGAGCAGTATTTCCCTTGTGCTCATGAGTGGGTCTTGTCACATTTTACCTGATGGGTGCCATCACTTTCTCCGTGACTCTGTCCTCTTTGGTCAACCTATGGTTGTAATTAACAACCTATGGTTGTAATTAACAAATGAGCATAGTTCTGACCTGAATGCTAGTTGATATTTTCCTTATGCTAATGAATAGGATGAAAGTTAATCAATTAAGACTTATGTCAAAACTTCATTGATTCATCAATAATGACTTCAATGAATTAAGTAGTAGTTTTTGAATACTGGAAGGACATTTCCTCAAAATGTTTGTTCTATTCACAATGTAATGGCTGTGCACACACACACACCTCAAATATAATCTGTATTATTGACATTTTCTCTATCACTTTCTTAAGTCTAGGCAACCAACAAAGCAGTAAGTCAAGCCCTGATTTGTCGAGTTTGCCAGTTTCCATGGTATAAATACTCCCAATGTAGCTGGCATCTAGCTACCAAACATGATGTCACTGAGTTGGAAAAGAGGTATGCTGCCTGCCTTTATATCATACGATGTAATTATACAATCAACAGACATGTCCTCAGGAGCATAGATGTCAAAAAATAATTAGGCAATGATGAGTTTTGAGTACTTATTAACTCTGTTTAAATATATTTTTTGTGAATTTATATGATTTTATTTTTAATAATGGCTGTTTTGCAATCAGCTTGCAAAATTCCTGGAAAGTTAACAATCTGCTCCGGTAGGAGCCAGCTCCAGCACACAGCATCCGTGTCAGACATGGCAGACATGCTCCAATCAGACTTCCTTCGAGAAAACACTCATGCAGGTTGTGAGGAGTGTACCTTGTTAAGAGCTTTAAAGGTCTGCCTCAGTTTTCAAGCCAGTGGCATGCTATGCTATTCTTGAGGTGGGTCTCCGCAAATGACTGAATAATAATGGGACAAGCCCAGCCATTTCTGTACAATGTGGGGCTCCTCTGATAGACAATCATTGCTCCTGAGCTCCCCCTTGGATGGACAGAAACTTTGTCTGACTGCCCTCACATTCCGACATCTCCCCCTATCCTGTCCTGTATCCACTCTTCCCTGTCACAGGCGCTGTACCCACTGAACCTCTTATACTCCCAACTCCGTCTCACTGTCTGCTTCCCAGGAAACCCAGCTCAACAAGGCCCTGGAGTCAGAGGGAAGGTAGCTTCATGTATTATCAGAGAATGGGTACCTCTACAAGTGGAAGTGACCAAAGAGGACAGAGTCACGGAGGAAGTGATGGCACCCATCAAGTGAAACGTGACTAGACCCATTCATGAGCACAAGGGAAATAGTGCTCACAACATGGTCTCTAAACAATAAGTACAATTTGGCAGAGGGTTGGGAAACCTGAGAAAACAAGGCTGAGAAATGAGTTAATATCTTTTTCTATTAGTAGATATTCTATCTGTCCATTTCTAAGTGGAATAGCCAGCCAGGGAAAGTGCAGGAAATTATAATGCAATGTGATAAGTGCTCTACTGGAGGTATGAATCAGTTTCCTTCTAAACAGAAAAGGCAAGCCATCAAGTTAATAGAAGAGCCAGGGAAGGCTTCACAGAAGAGGTGCTATTTGAACTGGATCCTGAATACTAAGTAGGAATTGGACAAGCAACTGATTTACTGGGAGAACTGAATGGGCAGGGGGTAGATTGGAGCAGACTAAGACATGATTACTGATTCACTCACCAGTATTTGAATTATTTCCAAGAGCAGATAGTGAAACATCAACACATTTTCCTGACCCTCCCTCAGCATCAGGAACGTAAACAACTCTGGGTGGGGACTGGGGCATTCCTGGGGCAGCCTGAAACAAAGGGCAGTTAAACTGGTTCTAACAGAGATCAACCCCATGGCTGGTCCTAGAGTCTCATTAGACCTGTTTTCTGACTTTGCAAGAGTGAAAAACAATCTAGGCAGGAATTTGAGGAACTATGTGTTCCAGTCCTGGGCTTTTGTCTGTCTCCCCACCTATAAAATAGAGTTGATAATCCAGGCCTCCCTTAACTCAACAAAGCTTTTGTGAGGACTCAGTGAGGTAAGAGACAGGAAAGTGCTTTGAAAAATATTAAAGCACTATGTAGTGCTTACCCCGACACCTCCTCAGCAAAGCCTTGATTGAATCACTCCTCATCCCCCATCCTCAAGTCTAGAGCAGGTCCCTCTGTGACAGTCTCAGCTTTCTGTAGTTTTCCGTCATAGCACCTATTACTGCTGGGAATTAAACAGCTGTGTGATTATTTCATTAATGATGGGTTCTTCCAATAGGTGCATTGGGGGCATACCACAGCAAGCACGCTCATTTTGTTCCCAGTGCCTAACAAAACACCTGGAGCAGGGTAAGGGCTCAGTGTTTGTTGAATGAATGGATTATCTATCGTGCCTTTCAGTTAAGTTTCATTTCACCTTTTTACCACTGAGAAACTGAACCCAACTGTGAATTCCTTAAAAGCAGGCTCCTGTGTTTTGTTATCAGCATTCTCATCTCTAGCCCACTCCCTGCCACATACTAGGTATAATAAATATTTAATTGACAGATAGCTTACATATAACTTCCAGGTACAGCCTTTTGAATGTGGCAGAAACTCAATAATAGATTGCACATTAAATAAATATGAAAATACCTGTCTTTGCTTATACACCTGCTATATTTATTCCTGTTTTAACTAGTAAACATTTAAAAAAAAAAAAAAACTATTCTACCTCCTTTGAGACATTAAAGTAGTAGAACTGGGTAGTGGAAATGTCTGGGGCTTGAAAGTCTTAACAGACTTCCTTGTATTTGAATCTAGATATTAGCACTGTGGCCAAGGAAGAATTACTTAGCTCTCCAGGCCTCAGTTTCCTCATCTGTAGAATTGAAATATTATTTCATAAAGATTAAATGAGATGAAGTATATGAAGGACATTGTACAGCCTTTGCTGATGGTAGGTTGTCAACAAATCTCAGCTTCCTTTTCTCCCAGGGTCTCTATTCTCCTTTCACTGATATGTCAGGTTTCCAAACTTCTCTCCCAAGGCTAAAAGAGGAATTGAGTAACGATTCTTCTCTATGGTTCAGTCTTTGGCTTTATCTCAAATGGTGTTACGCCAGGTCACGTCTCTGACCTCCATCTTTACCATGGAAGAATGGAAAGAATGTTAGGCTGGGAATCTACCAAGGCTCCAGTTCAGATCCGGACACTGACTAACTGTGGATCCATCCATTCATCCATTCATTGTTGTTAGATACTCTGACACTATTCTTAGTAGTTGGAAATATAGTAAAGGCAGAAATAGGCAAACTCCCTGCCCTCATGGAGAGTTTACAAATGTATTGTCAGTAGGAAACAGTGACCCAAAAAAACTGAACATAACAAAGTAAATTATGTAGTACGTTAGGGAATAATGAGTCCTATGAAACAAATAAAAAGTTGAGCACTGAGAAGGGGAACAGAGAATTCTGGGGTGGGGCAGGCCAGGTTACAGCATTAAATAGGCTCATTAAGGAAGTGAGATTTAAGCAAAGACTTGAAAGAAGTGGAAAGCCATCCAGTGGATATTGGGGTCAGGAGCATGGGGCCAAGAAAATACCTAGATTAATACCCTGAGAAAAAGTGTCTCTGAAACATAAGGAGGCCAAGGTAGCTAGTTTGGAGTGAGCAAAGAGAGAAGGAGGAGGTAAGGAGGGGGCAGTAAGTATTAAAGACCCATAAGAGTTTGGGCTTTAATCTGAGTGAAATGACTTTGCTGGCCTTACCTCTACATGTGGAAAAGGAATTCAGACTAGATTTTTCCTGAGATCCCTCCTGGCTTTTAAATTCAAGGATTTTCTTACCATTTTGGTACTGAGAGCTGAAATAGGCTAATCATGGTGAACTGGACAAGTATATATAAACTGTATTCTGGCACAGACAGGATTTACATGTGTAATTTTACCTCTTGACTAAAATTGTAAGACATCGATGTCTTCCAAGATATCATAAGACAATGATGCCGGACTCAGGCATTGTCTATATTTAGACAGACCAGTTGTCAAATACCACACCTGCCACTTGTGCTGGGCAGATGCTTAACTTGCCTGGCCTCAATCTCCTCATTTTGAAAGTGGACATAATTGAGGTTCCTATCTCATCAATTTATTCTGAGGATTAAATAAGATGATGTGCCAAGTTCTTAGCACAGTATTGGACATGTAGTAAACTCTCAATAAATTTCACTATTTTTTTAAATTTCAAATTAGTAGATATTAACAAATGTTTGAGTTGAATTTTCAAAGCTTCTCTATTTGGGATGTTAGTGCTAATTTTACCTCTTGTATATCATCAAAAATGTATTTCAGAATTTCATTTCAAAAAATACCTGTTAATGTTTATTATGTGCAGGGCACAGATGTGTGGATGAGCAAGATAGAGTCTCTGTTTGACAGGAACATAAGTGGAAGAGGCAGATATCCATAAAAGTAACTATAGTTCAAGTCAGATTATTAACACTGTTATAATAGAAGGGCCACACATAATAACAGAATGGATAAGGAGAGATTAATTCCAACTGAGGCTATATGGGATGGTTTCATGGAGGAGATGAGAATTTGAGCAGGTCGGAAAGTATGTCTTATATCTCCCTGTGGACCAATGACACTGTAAATAGTCTTCCTTCCCTTCCAGATGGCACTAGTAAATTATGAACTCAGTGACTTATAAAACTGTTACAAGTTTATGGACACCTTGACTCTATTGTTCCTGGCAAAAGTGACTTCCATAAGCAACACTGTGTCCTAACGACCACAGTGGTAAAGCTGTACTGAGGTGCTAAATTCAATTCACATTATTGCCTACCAGGGGAACAGCAGAGGAACATTCTGTTGGAAGGGAGGAAGGAAGGAAGGAAGGAAGGAAGGAAGGAAGGAAGGAAGGCAGGCAGGCATTACCATTAATGCCATTTAATGCCTTTAAATGGGCATTAGGATGGAAGGAAGATGTGTGATCACTCTCAGCTTCATGGTCAATAGGGTATAATTACCCAAGAAATTTATTTCCAACTGAATCTTTGCCCCCTCACTCTTTTCTTTCCAGATCCACTAATTCAGCTGTTGGATAGCCTGAGGCAAATTGCTCTTCTTGGTAAGTAACTGCACATTTCTGTTCCTGCTGGGAAAATATGAGATGCTTGGAAAAGATTTCACAGAAAGCTATCAGTTCACACGTACATTTTCCAGGAGTTGGTCCAAGGAGAGCGTAGATATTTCTAGGACTATAACACACTTAACTAATAGAACATACTGGGTGTTCCCAAAGGTACAAATGAAACTTTTACATATCCTTCCCTTGCCACTCGCCTTTGCCTTCTTCTACTCTCAAGCTGCATGGATAAATGGCCAAGACAATACATTTTAAATCAGCTATAAATTTCTAGATTTTTTGATTCATGTTCTTCTATCGAACTACTGTAAAATCTCTTATTTAGCAAGGCCATGGTCAAAGGAATATCCTCCATAGCATATCCTACTCTCAGAAGTCTGGTTGGACATGAGAAAAGTGACCCAGGATGTTTAATGATGTGTGAAGTTACTATGAACTTTATAGGTGTGGTGCTGTAGTCGTGTTTTTAAATAATCTTTATTATTTATAAATATATTCATAAACACTTAATCATAAAATAATATGGTATCTATGACTTGCTTCAAAATAATAGAGGGAAGAGTGTGTAGAGGTAAGATGAAACAAAATTGGCTCTGAGTACACGTGACAGATACACAAAGCTCATTACACTATGTTACTTGTACAGTGTTTTATATGTTTCATAATTCTTTATAAAGAGAGAGGCACAAGCCCAATGATCTTAATGAATTTGAAGAGGGACTCAGTGATCTCGAAGAATGGGATGCTTGAATGGGAGAGCAGGCGTTTGGTACTTAAGATATCAGAGATGGAAGGACAGATACCACGGCAGTGTGATGCTGAGCTGGAGGGAAGGTAAAACTTGATGGAAGGAGATAAAAGAGCTATGAGGCTGGGGTTTTTAATTGTTAAGAAATGACCAATAAGGGGGCGCCTGGGTGGCTCAGTTGGTTAAGCGACTGCCTTCGGCTCAGGTCATGATCCTGGAGTCCCGGGATCGAGTCCCGCATCGGGCTCCCTGCTCAGCAGGGAGTCTGCTTCTCCCTCTGACCCTCCCCCCTCTCATGCTCTCTCTATCTCATTCTCTCTCTCAAATAAATA
>NC_138375.1:41033212-41048269 GCF_054177405.1 Leptonychotes weddellii
AAAAAAAAAAAAAAGAAATGACCAATAGGGTTATTCATGTGGCGTTAGATGCATAGTTTTATCTCAACCATCTTGGTCTTTAACTCTATTGCTCATCAGAGAGTAGACAGGGAACCAAGGACATAAGAGGGTAGGTTGGAAGGAAATATGAGGATAGAAACCATAAAAACAAACATCTCAGACCAGCTCCTGCCCCAAACAGCATACTAATTAATTCTTTGGATGATGCTATAGGAGGTGCACTTATTATACTTCAGAATGCCATGCAGAAAAAGATAGGGAATTCACAGAATGATAGAAGCAACATCCTCATATCTTCATATGTCAGAATTGTGAGCTGAATATAGCTAGATGAAATGAAACAAACGAAAATCCTATCCTGGAGTCCAAACACCAATGGCATAAATACAAGGTGGGAGATACAGAACTTAGAAATAGCCCATGTGAATAAAATTAGGGAGATTTAATAGGCAATAAATGCCATATAAACAACGCGATGAGGCTGACAAATAGAAAAGTTAATTCTTTTAAATGGGCATTAGAAGAAATGGAATATTTAAACTGAAGGACTGGTAGACGTATCCGTATTGGCCAGGCCTGCGTTGGAATGTCAGGTTCATTTGTGCCCAGGACACAAACCAAGTACATTTAGAGCAAAGTACAGAATGAAGAAGGGGTTCAAAGCCCTGTCCTTGAGAAATGACTGAAGGAGCTAAGGGTGTTGAAATAAGATGATTCACTTGGGCTGTCCACACCCTCTGAAGTGCTGGACCATAGAAGAGAAACAAGCACTTTCGAGATAGCGCCAACAGGTAGAATTGAATAACATGTGAGAATGTTATAGGGGATCAGATTGCAGGTCAATAAGAAGAAACTCCTTCTAAAGACCAGAAGTTTCCATAGATTGAAAGCCCTGTCATGTGAGTTAAAGTCATGTTGTACAGTTGAATCACCTCGTCACCTGTCGCTACTGAGCACTTAAAATGTGGCCAGTCCAAACTGAGATGTGCTATCATTATAAAACATGCACCAGATTCTGAAGACTTACCATGAAAAAAGAAAATAAAATATCAAATTAATCTCAATAATTTGTATTGAGGGGCACCTGGGTGGCTCAGTTGTTAAGCATCTGCCTTTGGCTCAGGTCATGATCCCAGAGTCCTGGGATTGAGCCCCACATCGGGCTCCCTGCTCGGCGGAAGCCTGCTTCTCCCTCTCCCACTCCCCCTGCTTGTATTCCCTCTCTCACTGTCTGCCTCTCTGTCAAATAAATAAACAAAATCTTTAAAAAAATTATAAAAAATAATAACTTATATTGATACATTGATAATATTTGAGGTATATTGGGCTAAATAAAATACATCAAAATAAATTTCACCTATTACTCTTTAGTTTTTTTTTTGCCACTTTTATTTTTTTTTATTATGTTATGTTAATACTCTTTAGTTTTTAATATTACCTGTGTGACTCACATTCATGGACTGTTCTCCTTCTACTGGACAACAAACACTGTGTTAGAGAAATAGTGAGAAAAGGGAATGACGGTTGAGCTAGACTTTAAAGGACCCCGATAATCTACAATTTAGGAGAAGCCTTTCTGTAAGTTTAGGACACAAGGCTATGGTCATCACCAAGATCTGCCTCTAACTAGCTGTGTTACCTTAGGAGAGTGACCCCTTTGAGCCCCACATTCCTTTCTGAAAATGATAAAGTCGGACAATCTCTGAGGTATTGCCTGAGGTCTTGCTGACATTTTGGGACCTCTGCCCAGACCAGGTCTAGACATCCTAGTAATAAGAAGTATCCCCTCCACCAATTTATGCAGCTACCCGCTCAACCAGTTGCTTCATAATTTTGTCCATTTTCAAAAGCCAAAGAAAGAATCTAGTGTTCAAAGTCAGATACAACTGAATTAGATTTGTGAACTGACCACATCATTATCAGCTTCATAATTATCATTAATGTCTTCATTCCCAAAACAATTTTCTAGCTACTATGGGTATGCTTACGCTGTGCAAGGGGCTCTGAGGTATTACCTCATTTAATCATCAAAGACTTCAAGCTAAAGGCTATTACCAAGGAGGTAACGAGGTTTCAAACCTATTTGCATAATCTTGGGTATGTCATTTTACCTCTCTAAGCTGCAGCAAGATGGCATAATATTATCAATCACTACAGTATACCCAGGCATGGTATAAACTGTAGTAAGCATTAAGTAAAATAATGTATGGGAAGTTCTTCTAGAGTAGCAGATTTACAATAGGTAGCAAATATGTGCTAGAGGCCTGCCCCTGCTAATCTCTTCCACTATGAACCATATATACCCTCCAAATCCAGCTCCAGTATATGCTTTCCACAGAGCCTCACCCTTTCCCCACAGCAGGAGGTAAGGTTACCCCTTCTGAACAAACATGGTTCTACATCTGGTAATTTCTTATCAATTTCATCATTTCCAACCTTACGCTAAAATCACATACATACACATTGTATCTCCCCTATCATACTATAAACCTCTTGAGTGGTAGCTCTCTATCAGATTTATATAAACATTCAGTCTACTGTGTGGCAGAGAGTAGATTATTAATAAATATTAACTGAATTAAAGCTACCATTTATTGAAAGTTTATTGGTGCCAACCACTGCACAAAGTTTAAGTTCTTTACATGCATATCTGATTTATTTCTCACAACCTAAAAGGATATTAATTTTACTCACTTTACAGATGAGGACAATGAGTCTTCAGGGTAGCTGCCCAATATCGCACTGATCTTAAATGAGAGAGCTAAGTTTTGAATTCTGGCTGGCTGGCTGGCTGGCTGTCTGGCTGGCTCCAAAGCCCAGGGGCTCAACCATTACAAAGAAAAGACGGATGGATGGATGGATGGATGGATGGATGGATGGATGGATGAAATAAATGGTGGATAGAAGCACAACATCTGCATCCTCTGAATCAAATTTCAAGATTTCCTTTTGATCCTAGATTTTCCTTATGAATATTAAACCTCCTCCTTCCAACTCCATCCTCCCAACATATGACTGGGGAGTTCAGCAGAGAGGAAAAAGAAGCACATTTCACCATTTTAAAGATTCATAATGAGCTAAAAGGCCAAGTCAAAATCAATTTATTATTCACCAAAGTCTCAGGTCCCTGCCTGTTTTATTCTCCTGAATAAAACATACCTTCTCAAGCGTAGGAGCTGCCAGCAGCCCGGAAGAAAAAAAGGAGCAAGTAATACATATTTACATAATTAGGAAGAAGAAAAACATTCAAGCAGGTTTCCTTTTCAACGTTTATGTTTATCTGAGTCTCCAGCTCAGGAAAATGTTTGCCTAGTATAGAAAGCATGTGTATTTTTCACCTCATAGCAGGATTTTTATGATCGGGATTTTTTTTTTCTATTTGAAGCTACAAACCCAGAATTTAGCAGCTGCCCTACAGCAGCCTGAGCCCACCAACAGAAGGAACTCTGGGTCCCCTGTAACACCTGGGGTTCTTTAGCCAGCCAATGGCCAGCCCCAACACAGTGATACTCAGTTCAGCTGCATCCCTGGCATATGTTAGGATCAAGCCTTGTGGCTTCGAAAGTGACAGTGATTGTAATTTATTACCTGCACTGATTCACAGAACGTGGCTTCTTGTACAAACAAGCAGACATTTTTCAATTGTGCAGTGCAATGGATAAACTGTTTTGCATAGAAACTGTACTTTTACAACTAATTGAGGTGAGCTTTGCGGATGTATGCATTATGCATGTACAAATAATACATCCTTGGGGAAAAAAGTCCCAGATGGGTTCTATTTAACTTTAAAACTGTGTTTTATTAACGCATTTTCAGCGAAGGAGCTTAAGTCAATGACCCTACTCCCACTAAACCCAGGGCATTCAGGCAAAACAGAATCCAGGCTGCTTACTCTATTTCCCACCCTCTCCCTGAAAGCAATGGCATTTCATTTTCCAACAGAGCCTTTTTTTTTTTTATTCATAATGTCATATTTTAATCCAATCAATGCACATTAGCTACAACTAATGTAAATGTCATTGCTACTCTTTCCTCCATTTTTTTAAATTTGCTAAAGCTCAACATAGCACAATCTCTCCACCTCAGATTAATAAATATTGGACAGCTTTTCTATATTTCTTTTTTCTTCTCAGCAGAGTATTACTGAACAAAGCTCTAGGACATTTTAGGGCAACAAATGAAACAGATTATCCTTGAATATTCGGTAGTGTTTGGAAGGGCCAACCTTTTTCACCCCAGGCTCTACTACTTCTCTTCAATATTCCTGCTAGAGCCAGAATTGGTCCTACATGGTCCCCACTCTCCAGGTTCTCTGCCTTTGTTTCCTCTACTCTGGATGTCCCTTTCCCCATATCCAAAGTCTGCCTGTATTTAAGGTTTCTATCAAGTGCCCCTCTATCAGGAAGCCTTCTCTGATTCTACACTTACCTTGTCCTGAGCAGATAGGATTCTTTTATTCTCCAAGTGCTGGAGGTGCTTCATATGCATTTTCCTTGGGGCTCTGGGAATAGTTCACATTGAATCCTATTTGTTGATGTCAGTATTATCTCCCATGTAGACTGCAAATTCCTAGAAGGTAGGAACCAATAAATGACATATTTTCTCTCTCATGTTAGTTGACACAATGCCTGCCCACAGTGAATGCTAATAAATATCTAGAGAAATAAAAAGAAGGAAAGAAAGAAAAAAATAGGGAAGCAGTGAGGAACAGTATAGACAAAAGAAAGAAGGAGGAAGTAGGGAGGAAGGAAGGGAGAGAGAGAGATTGGGAAGGAAGGAGGGAGGAAGGAGACTGAAGGATGGAGTGGGGGGGCAGAATGGTAAAAGACAACAAAGCTTCTGAGGTTACTGACCACTATAGTACATAGTACTGAGACATCTAAGTCAATTATACTTTTGTAGGGGAGTAGCTGGAGCCCTAGAAGAAACTTTTCACCTCCTGGATATGCCTAGGGCATATGCTCTGACCCAGGATATGCCTAAGGCAATGGTTCTCAAAATTCAGTGTGCAAGAGAACCACTTGGAGAGCTTAAAAAACTATCAATCCCCTGCAACTGGATTCCTGACCCTACGTAACTTACAAGAGATTCTGATTTAGCAGGATTGGTAAGGGTGCCAGGGGTCTACATTTCTGACATGAAAACTAGACTCAAAACTCAGTTCTATCACTTATTGGCCACGTGACATGGGCAAGTCATTTATCTTCGAAGTCTCAGTTTCATTGCCTATAAAATGAGGCTAATAATGCCAATACCTACATCCAGGAGTGGTTGTAAATGAGCCAGTGACTGAATGAGCCAATGACTGCCAAGGAAGAGCTCAGTGCATGGCTTGTGGTGAATCCTCTACAATGGCAGTGAAGGTGATTAATGATGTAAGGATGTTGTTGCTGTCCCAATCATCACTACCATCATCAGTTTCAGGTATTTCATTTGTCCAGTTAGCACTGAGGTACGTACTCTCCTTAGTTGTTTATTGGGTCTCAGCTAAAATGTTAGTTTCTGGGAATCCAGAGGGAGACAAGCATGGTGTAGGCCTGAAATTAAGGTTCAAAGTTAATCACTTCCTTGACATCTGGTAAAACCAGGAGGGCCTCAAGTGGCCTAAACACAAGTCCCCCTTCCTTTTGGGCTCCCACAGATAGGGTGCCCTAGGCAAGCAACCCTCCATACCACAGGGACCAGGCACAATTCCTAATGATCCTTAATAATCAGCAAGTTTCTGTCCCCTGATAGACCACAGAATTATTCAAACAAGACAATCGCATCCTCTTCCAGAAGCCAAGGTCACCCCACCCTCTTATACTAGAAAATCTGCCTCCACGGCCCCTGGTTGTTCACTCTGCTCCTGAGCACAACCCCTGCAAGGCCCTGCATGTCACACCACATCCTTCACCAGACTGTGAATGCATGTCACTAATAAACTGCTGATGCATCCGTCTGGTGTCAGATGTCATGTGTTCCATCATCACCACAACCCTCAGGTGTGAATCCTTCCCTCACCAATGTGGTGAAGAGGAGGTAAAGAAAACAATTATTTTGTAAATAGACCTTTAAATCCACTGGGATGAGTGGTCAATGGGGAGGTATAAACTGTTAGAGGAAAGCAAGAAACTCTGGGTGGAAGGGTACAAGACAGTAGATTTCACAGATAAAGTAGTATCTGGCTCAACTCAGAAGTCTCACATGAAACCTTAAACAGATGATTATCATATAACATCATGCTAAGAGCCCCCACCACCATTCTTACCCAGGATCCCACTGGTAAGGGGATCTGCTGGCCCATATTTAAACCTAATGTGTCCTCTGTGCTTGAGGGAGGGCTCTGTGCAACAGAATTGCCTATGCCCAGTATGTGTTTATTTTTCAAGGGTTCCTTTTAAGCTACTCTAGTTGTACACTATATGTTTGAGTGTTTCTTTGCTATAATAGAGTAGTTGCCAACACCTGTTTTTCTCTTGTGCTTGTCTCTGCTCTACAAACAATATGTTCAGCCTCTATCTAGAGCAGATGAGTCCCTAAACCATCCATCCTGGGCCAGATCTTTGCCAAAGTGGAAATAAGCACTTTGCTACATCTTCTTTTTGGGAACTTCATTTACTGTATTAAAAAATATAGAGAGATTACCATTAAAATTGTTGCAAATTTTAAGTAAAGACAACATGTACTATTTGAATGATTATTGTGCTTCAGGCACTAGTGAGGATGTTACAGACATTATCTGATTTAATTTTTCTACACCACTGCAAGGTAAAAACAACAACAACAACAAAAGTGTTCCCAGGAGAGAAAACTGAGATTCAGGGATGTTAGGTGACTCATCCAAGGCCACATAGGTGCTATCTATAAATCAAGCATTTAACTTCAGGTTTGCTTGTCTCTAAATTCATGCTCAGAACCTCTATGCTCTTTTTTTTTTTAATTTAAATTCAACTAGCCAACATATAGTACATCATTAGTTTCTGATGTAGCATTCAGCAATTTATCAGTTGTGTATAACACCCAGTGCTCATCACATCACATGCCCTCTTTAATGCCCATAACCCAGTTACCCCATCCCCTACCCACATCCCCTTCCACAACCCTCAGTTTGTTTCCCAGAGTCAAGAGTCTCTCATGATTTGTCTCCTTCTCCAATTTCTTCCCAGTTTTCCCTCCCTTCCCCTATGATCCTTTGTGCCGTTTCTTATATTCCACACATGAGTGAAACCATGTAATTGTTTTTCTCTGATTGACTTATTTCGCTTAGCATAATACCCTCCAGTTCCATCCACGTCGATGTAAATGGTAGGTATTCATCCTGTCTGATGGCTGAGTAATATCCCATTGTATATATGGACTACATATTCTTTATCCATCTGTCTGTTGAAGGACATCTTGGCTCCTTCCACAGTTTGGCTATTGAGGACATTGCTGCTATGAACATTGGGATGCAGTACCCCTTCTTTTCACTACATCTGTATCTTTGGGGTAAGTGCCCAGTAGTGCAATTGCTGGGTCATAGGGTAGCTCTATTTTTAACTTCTTGAGGGACCTCCATACTGTTTCCCAGAGTGACTATACCAGTTTGCATTCCCACCAACAAGGTAGGAGGGTTCCCCTTTCTCTGCATTCTCATCAACATTTGTTTCCTGTCTTATTAATTTTAGCCATTCTAACTGGTGTAAGGTGGTATCTCATTGTGGTTTTGATTTGTATTTCCCTGATGACAAGTGATGTGGAGCATTTATTCATGTGTCTGTTGGCCATTTGTATGTCTTCTTTGGAGAAATGTCTGTTCATGTCTTCTGCCAATTTCTTGACTGCATTTTTTGTTTTTTGGGTGTTGAGTTTGATAAGTTCTTTATAGATCTTGGATACCAGCCTTTTATCTGATAAGTCATTTGCAAATATCTTCTCCCATTCTATAGGTTGTCCTTTAGTTTTGTTGACTATTTCCTTTGCTATGCAGAAGTTTTTTATCTTGATGAAGTTCCAATAGTTCATTTTTTGCTTTTGTTTCCCTTGCCTTTAGAGATGTGTCTTGCAAGAAGTTGCTGTGGCCAATGTCGAAGAGGTTGCTGCCTGTGTTCTCCTCAAGGATTTTGATGGATTCCTGTCTCACCTTTAGGTCTTTCATCTATTTTGAGTTTATCTTTGTGTATGGTGTAAGAAAGTGGTCCAGTTTCATTCTTCTGCATGTGGGCATCCAATTTTCCTAGCACCATTTTTTAAAGAGACAGTCTTTTTTCCTTTGGATATTCTTTCCTGCTTTGTTGAAGATTAGTTGACCATAGAGTTGGGGTTCCATTTCTGGGTTCTCTATTCTGTTCCATTGATCTATATGTCTGTTTTTGTGCCAGCACCATGCTGTCTTGATGATCTTCTGATCTTATGTTTATTGTCCCCAGTTGAAGCAGGTAGGCCAAACAAGTGGCAATGGGTTATTCTGAAAGTGTAAGCCAATGCTGCATATTGAAATCTTCATCCCTTAGCAGAAATAAGCCAGTTATTGAAAGACCACTGGGTAGTAACAATTACTACCACATCTTTGTTTGCATAAATGCAAACTTGTTTTGTTTTTAGTCAAATCAAATGACATACTTAGATACTGCTTATGATAAGTAGCAAACATATATATATATATATAAGCCTTCTAACTAGATGAAACGTAAGCGTTCATGGCTAGATTCTTGCTGCTAACTATTTTTCTAAACCTCTGAAATGAGATTTTCATCTTCTGAGGCTCTGCACATCAGTTGTATAAGAACTTGGGTGAATATTTATTCTGGGGGCACCAAAGAGAAAGAGTGGCTAAATAATGTGAGAAGAAAAAGGAAATGGCTTATATGTCCTTAGCTGAGACTCTGGATGGTCCAGAGGATTTGGTTGAGACCCAATTACAATAAATCTTACAACTCAGATGTGGTCATTTACAGTAGCTGACAAGAAGACTGACAAAGCTACTGACTGTGGAGAAAGCCATGTGGTGCTTGAAATGAGGTATCTTACAAGGCCTGAGACATTCTTCCCTCCTATACTATTCTAGGCCAGATTTAAGATCATTTTCACTTGTGATAGCAGAGAAGAGACTTCAACAAGCCTTTATGGAAGTGGTACAGGGAGATTTCTACTCCTGAGAAGTGGGATTGCATTTCCTGCCCTCCTCTTCCCTTTGAGCAGTTTGGTCAGGTAAAGTTTATTTTAGAAAATCATGTTTTCTGAAAGTACTCCACAGGCTTAAGAAAAATACCACCTGTTGATATGGATTTGGACTGAGAGATACTCTTGTTTGTGTCTCTCTGCAATGACTGACTCCCTATTTTCCAGAGATGTTGCACTATCTGGGAGAACGAGCATAAATTTCCAATAGATTGGACATTGAATCTAACGTCAGCTTTAATAAAGTAGCTGAATTTTAGCTGGAAGGTTGCTTTATTGAGAAATCTCAGGCTACAAGAAATCATTATTCCTTTAATCAATTACTCATTGAATCATAAAGTGTTAAAATTTATAGGGAAGTTAAAAAGCATCTAGACCAGAAGATTATAACTGGGGGGCCAGAGGGCTCTACCTAGAGGCCATGGATAGGCCTCAGTGGCCTCATTAATAACCAGAGATTATGCACAGATTCATTTACATTCATGTGTAAATATTGGTTACATTAGTTTTTCTCCAGAGAAGAGAGTATGAAACTTGTACTAGTGTTTTTAAAGGGCTCAAAATGTTTAAGGACCACTGATTTAGATCAACATTTAATTAAATGTGAGCAAACTGAAACCCAGGGAGGTCAATTGACTTACAGAAGATCACATGGCTAGAGAAAAACAGAACTGCTAGACACTGGGTCTCCTGATTTCTAATCCAGTGCCAACATGCTGCTTCTGAGTTACCAACAATGCTGGGATTCCTCCTCCAGTCTATATTTGAGTTGGAGCATATAACGGAGGTGTGAGGAAACAAAAAAACATAAAATATGTTGCTCAAGAGTAGGTGGTTTATATGTTGAGTGCATATATATCAAAACAACCAGAACTATGCAAGAGTGCTCAGTTGTAAGATTTTTGAATAGAAGAGTATCTTAGTTTAAGCCCCTAAAAAGACCTCTAGAGAAGAAGTTGGACATGAATAGCTCTAACGTGTTGTTGACTCCAGGAAGCACTATGAGGAGTTGGGGAGTGAGATAGAGAAGGAATAAAGTCAGTAATTAATTTGTTCACTAAAGAGATATCACTGTGGGACCTTGAGTATTTATGGCTTAGACTTATTCCACCAGAGAGGCAGGGAAGCGGGATACTTATAACTCCCATCCTTCATCAGTTGAGGGTTTTTCTTGACTGGAAAACAACCTCAGTAGAGAGATACAGGAAATATATATAGACATTGTCTACCAGTAGCCCCCAGAGTAGGCTAAGGGGATATGGGGCAGGGTTTCACAACATCTACTAAAATGTATTACAGCAGTTAAATGAAGAAAGGTGTATCTGTGAACTATTGTCAGATCATAACATTTTATGAATAAAAGACATCCCAGAAGTCATTCACTGCTACAACCCCTTCTTTTATAGCCCATGCAAAGATTCTTTCTTTAATATCACTTAAAATAGCAATCTCCTTTCAGTGTTAGGAAACACATTACATGCCAGTGTAGTTTTCTTTTTTGTTTTGTTTTGTTTTGTCTTTGTTTGTTGTTGTTTTGGTTTTGTTTTGCTTCAGGGTCATCCCTGTACATTACTGACTTCATTTATATGGAGTGAAAACCTGCTAGAGTCTCCCCTGGTGGCCAACTTCTCCATTGATTCTTTTTTTTTTTTTTTAAGATTTTATTTATTTATTTGAGAGAGAGAATGAGATAGAGAGAGCATGAGAGGGGGAAGGGTCAGAGGGAGAAGCAGACTCCCTGCTGAGCAGGGAGCCCGATGCGGGACTCAATCCCGGGACTCCAGGATCATGACCTGAGCCAAAGGCAGTCACTTAACCAACTGAGCCACCCAGGCGCCCCTTCTCCAGTGATTCTATATGAAATTTTTTAAGGTCTCTTCCAAGTAATAGCCTATGGGAGCCAGCCTCCAAGATGACCCGCAATGATCCCTGATTCTTTTATGCCCTTGTATTATGCTTATGTATTTATGCCCTTGTATAATTACCTCCCACACTGCATAGGGCAAACTTATATATCCAATAGGATATTACAGAAATGACAGAATGTAACTTCCATGACTAGTTCATAAAAGTCATTGCAGTTTCCATCTTTTTCTCTTGGACTACTCACTCTGGGGAAAACCAGTTGCCATTTTGTGCAGATATTCAAGAAGCCCTAAAGAGAGGTCTACAAGGTAGAGAACTGAGTCTTCCTGCCAAAAGCCATGTGAATGAGCTATTTTGGAAGTAGATATTCCATTGCCAGCCAAGCCTTCAGATGACTGTAGTCACAGCCAACATTTTATGTGAAACTTCATGGAAGACCCTGAGCCAGAAACACCCAGACTCTCAGAAACTATATAAGATGATACATAGTGATTGTTTTAAACCACTGCATTTTGGGGTAATTTGTTACACAGCACAGATATCTAGTACTTAGCATTTTTTGGTATTGAAAGATAGCTACTCCCAATCTTCTACTCTGATTAAACATCTCTTTTCCTTTCAATCTTCCTTTGTGTGACATGGTTTTCTGCTTTTTTTGCCCCATTATGAGACTATTCCCAAATGTCAATATCTTTTTTAGTGTCAGTCTGTATTAAATCTCGATTCTGAAAATGACAGAAACCCAAATTCAACTAGTTTATGCAGAAGAAGGGGGATATGTTGTCTCATGTAATCAAATTCCCAGACAGGAAAAAGAGGCTCTGGCCTTAGAGACCACTGGAAACAAAGACTTCAGTGACACATGGGTTCTTTCTCTCACTTTTCTGCTTTTTATCCTAGGTTTTGGCTTCATTCTCAAATCTAATGTTCCCAGAAGTGTATAATCATTCTTATGTAGCTTTCGTACTCAGAGCTGTGTAGCCAGAAACCAAAGAAAGTCCTTCCCTTTCAAACAATTTCAGTTTAAAAAAAAAAATCTCAAATAAATAAATAAAATCTTTTTAAAAAAAATAAAAAATAAAAAATAAAAATCTCAGGGAAAAATTGCAATTGGTCTGACTTAGAGCATGTTCCTAACCCTACAACACTGTGATGGAGAACACTTTATGACACCCAGGTGAATCGTATATGCACCCCTGTGGCTGGGAGCACATTGGGAGGAGACTTATGAGAGGGCGAGAGGAGCAGGCAAGATTAGAATGAAGGTGACTTACTGGCAGAGGTAAGAATAAATAACCTCTGCTTCTTAACTGGTTGTTATGTCCCTGCTGTGTTTGGACTAGTGTGGAATGGACAGAGATTATTTTCTGGTAGTCAGATAAGTACATCTTATATAATAAATATGATAAACTGATCAGGAATAAGATCTCTGGAACAAAAGGAAATAGTCTACAGCTTAGTGGGTGACAGTAAGAAAATCCATTCTTATTTAGATTAGAGGGCTCACTGACACAGGAGACAGTAGGTGGTAGAGAAATTGAGGAGTACTAGACTTCTAGGACACAGCTGTGGGAATAGATACTCAAAGCCATGGCTTCTGAACAGCAATATGGTGATGCACTGGGGTCACAGTTCTCTGTAAGGTAATTTGCAAGGTCCATGTCAAATATTCGTTACTGTCAGTAGGTAAACTACCATAGTTTATAAATTATTTCCTTTTTTATGCACCAAGCCAGATTTATAGTCATCCTTATAAGAGCCCTCTCATTAGCATCCATCCAAGAGGCAGTATAGTCTAATGGTTAGAAAGATGGTCACCTGAGCATACAGCCTGGATTTTAATCTTAGATCTGCTACTTATTAGAGGTATGATCTTGGGCAAGTTCTTTAACCTCTCTGTGCCTCAGTTGTGCTTCATCACAGAATTTGAGATAATGATAATAATATCTCATGTGGATGTTTTGAATTAAATGAGTTAATGTATACACAGTTCTTACAATTGCATTTGGCACATAGTAAGTGAAATATTAGTAATTGTCATTACTATTTTCATCATTATTCTTGAATTAAAGAAAGAAGTCTATATTTAAAGCTCTCCCCACAAAAATTTGTGCATACCCTGATAGGAATGTGTTACCCATTTGAATATCATCTGCTCTATTTATTGAGGAAGAAGAAGGCTTGCAAGCTGTCATTCTAAGCAATCAGTGGGCTGGAGGATAGTCTCTAGTAAGAAAGTGGCAAGGCCAAGTGAGTTGGAATGATTTGTGGGACATTCTGGCTAGAAATAGAGACCCCAGCATCCATCTTGTCATGTGTTAAAGTTTGTACTGATTGCATATGTCTTCAAATAATACAAGAGCAAATATATCCCAGTGCACTTCCACAAGAAATGAGCATTCATCTGTGGGTTGTTGGTTTTCCAATTGCAGTAGCAAAGATTTAAGCCATATTTAGGACCCAACATATCCATCATAAAAGCTAATCTTTCCTAATGGCCATTTTTATCCAAGTACAGTGCATAATTAAATGCTAGCACTGAGAAGCACTGTATTTAGAAAAGAACAAGGCAAGATCATCGACCACAGCTATTTATATACTCCTCCAGCTCAAATATTTCAGACTGTGCATGCTTGCTACTGATATTGCTTATTTTTTAAATCATTTTTTTTGAACTGTATAAATATTTTTGAAAGATGTGGCAACTGGATCATTACATCATATAATCACAAAGCTTTAAAAAGTAAGTGATGCCTAAAGATCACTCAAGCACACCTTTCTGAGAATCTGTCTACCATATATTTTGAAGATATCTGTCCCGAATCACAGAATGACTTAGGGAAACAGTAACATTATGACATGCTAATTGTAACTGATCTGAAATGAATACCTGGACTGAGCTTCAGAATCCTTTTCAACACAATGATCCAGGTATTCATTTCAAATCAATTATAATTAGCCTGAACTTTTACTTTTTTATTTTTTAAAGATTTTTTTTATTTACTTGAGACACAGAGAGAGAGAGCACAAGAGGGGCAGGGTGAGAGGGAGAAGCAGACTCCCTGCTGAGCAGGGAGCCCGATGCGGGACTCGATCCCAGGACTCCGTGATCATGACCTGAGCCGAAGGCAGTCACCTAACCAACTGAGCCACCCAGGCACCCCATTTTTATTTTTTTATTTTTTAAAGATTTTATTTATTTATTTGACACACAGAGAGAAAGCATGAGCAGGGGGGAGGAGCAAGGGCAGAGGGAGAAGCAGGCTCCCTGCTGAGCAGGGAGCCCGATGCGGGACTCGATCCCAAGACCCCAGGATCATGACCTGAGCTGAAGGCAGATTCTTAACTGACTGAGCCACCCAGGCACCCAATAGCATGAACTTTTAAATCTGTTTACCATCACCTAATGATGGCTGAGCTAAATAGAATCCAGGGTGCCCAATTTCCATATCAATCTGATTATACCATTCAAATTCTTCAGCTATAAACTTTTTGAACCAGATTTGTCCACCTCCACACCATTTGTTGACTGTTCCATGAAGGGTCAGTCCATCTCAGTGTACATTAGCGAAACCCTCTCTGGGACCTGGTCAGTGATACCCTCCCATACTGAAAATTACTTTTTTTTTTTTTTTAATGAGGCATACATTCATATACCATACAATGCACCCTTTGAAAGCACACAATTCAGTGGGTGTTAGTATATTCACACAGTTGTACAATAGCATCACTATCTAATTCCAGAATATTTTCATAACCCAAAAAGATGCCTCATACCCATTAGTAATCACTCCCCATTCCTCCCTCCCCTGTCCCCACTGCAGCCCTTGGGAACCATTAACCTATTTTCTATCTCTATGAATTTGCTTATTCTGGACATTTCATGCAAATGGAATCATATAATATGTAGTCATTTGTGTCTAGCTTCTTTCACTTAGCATTATGATTTCAAGGCTCATCCATGTTGTTGTATGTATTAGTACTTTATTTCTTTTTTATAGATAGATAATAGTCCACTGTATTTTATGC
>NC_138375.1:41048769-41069381 GCF_054177405.1 Leptonychotes weddellii
CCATTTGTACATCTTCTTTGGAGAACTATCTATTCAGATTCTTTGCCCATTTTTTCATTGGGTTTTCTTTTTATTATTGATTTGTAAGAGTTCTTATATTTGATTACATAATCCTTATCAGATATATGATTTGCAAATATTTTCTCCCACTTACTGAGTTGTTTTTCCACTTTCTTGATAGTGTTCTTGATTTATAAAAAGCTTTAATTGTTATGATGTCTAATACATCTACTTTTTCTTTGGTTGCTTCTAAGGAGCCATCGTCTAATCTAAGGCCATCAAACTTTATGCCTATGTTTTCTTCTAAGAGTTTAGAGTTTTAGCTTTTACATCTGTGTCTTTGATATACCAAATAAATTTCAATAGTATACAAAAATGTTGTCTCTATGCAGCTCCATTCCCTCTCCCCTCTTGTGTAATTGTCATATAAATTACAACTTCATGCATTGGGTGGCCATCAACACAGATTTATAGCTTTTGCCCTAAGCAGCTGTCCTTTGATTTTAACTTATAGAGGGAAAAAAGTTACAACTAATGCATTTATGCTGTCTTATATTTATCTATGTAATTACATGTGGATTCAAGTAACTGTCTAATGTCCTTTTATTTCAGTTTGAAGGATTTTTTTTTTTTTTTTTTTTAGTATTTCTTGCAGGCTAGTTCTATTGGTGATTAATTCTCTGTTTTTGTTTATCTGGGAGTATCTTAACTTCTCCTTCATTTTTGGAGGACAGTGTTGCTAGACTTAAGAATTCTTGGTTGACAGACTCTTTCAACACTCTATGTCACCTCAAGAAATGAATTTCTTCCCCCTCCCAAAGGTTTGTTTTGTTGATGCTTTGTTGTTGCTGATGTTTTTGTTTGGTTGTCTGTTTCTATAGTGACTTTTCTGATCTAGTTCTCTGAAGCCTATATTTTTTGTGTGGCCACTGAAATCTCTGCTCAGTGATCTTAGTGCTAAACTGATGATTAGGCAGAAATTTCCTTAAATGAATCAAACCAACAAGTCTCCTAGCCTTTGCTGAGGAGCTCTGTGGTGTGTACACTGGGGCACACCCTCAACACTCAGCCAGGAAGCTCACAACCATGTTTTAGTCTTCACTCCCACTTACACATAGCCTCAAGGTCAGACAGAGATGAAGCTCAAGCTCTTCTCAGATCATCCCTGAACATGTATGTAGTCCCAGGCATGCAAAAAGCTCCATGTGTGTGACCTTCTAGGTTCCTGGTAACATGTCAGAGACTTTTAAAGCCCTCTATGAACATCTCAATCCTTAGCTTTTTGTTTTTAAGATTTTTGGTTAGCTTATTGTTTGCCCCAACTGTTATTCACCACCTCATGCTGGTGCAATGATAAAAAAAAAAAATGCCTCTAACTGTTTTTAACCAACACTCTCAGCATAAAGACTATTCACACTGGGTGAGCTCCAAGTCAGGTCAAATAAAGTCAGTCTTGCAAGTCAGTTCTTCCAAGAAACCACTAGAGAGGAAAAATGATAATTATTTTTAGAATGGGGCTTTGAAAGAACTCAACTGTGTTCTGTCCCCTCTAGTGGCTATCAGTTGCTGGTTTTCATTGTCATTGCACTCTGTTCCTTTTCAAGGCTAATGCAGAGCTATGGGAGGGATGAGAATAGGGCAAATTAAAATGCCACAAAGCTTACTATTCTTACCAGTTTTCAACCATTTTGTAAATAAATGATCCTCAGATTTCTACAGTCTTTGGTTAATTTCCAGAGTTCTGGCAAAGTTCATGATGGCAATTTTCCCCCATATTCTTGTTGCTTTTATGGACAAGAGGATTTTCAGAAGTCCCTACTCCTCTATTTTCTCTGATATCACAAATTATTTTCATGGTTTTTTTCTTTTTTTTCTTAAGATTTTATTTATTTATTTGACAGAGAGAGAGCAGAAGCAGGAGGAGCGGCAGACAGAGGGAGAAGCAGGCTCCCTACCAAGCAGGGAGCCTGATGTGGGGCTCGATCCCAGGACCCTGGGATCATGACCTGAGCTGAAGGCAGACGCTTAACCAACAGAGCCACCCAGGCACCCCTCATGTTTGTTTTCTATACATTACAGTTTGTATAGATTATAAAGATTTACAGAGTTAGAAGTGCTTATCATGTCTTATAAGGCCCTACATGATCTGATCCTCTGCTTTTCTCCTAGAAGCTATCTCTTATCCAGATTTCCCTCACTCACTATGAACTGAATGGTTCACAAGGCTCTCATTCTGTTCTTCAAACACCCTAAGCCATTACCTCATCACTGGCTTTGCATTTGGTATTCTCTCTGCCTGAAGTTTTCTTCCCCTGGAAGAAACTGCTCATCCTTCTAGTCTCACCTCAGATATCACCTCACAAGAAAGCCCATCTATGACCACTTTTCTTAAAGAGCTCTGCCTCCACCAATGGCTACAGCCTTCTCACCTCCAGCTAATTTCTGTCTCATCAGAATCTATTTATTTCACAGCCTTCGTTGAGTTCTACAATTATTATGTTTATTTTACTTATTTTGTTTCTTATAGTAGAATACAAAACTCCATGAGGATAGGGACCTTGTTGGTCCTATGCATTCCTATATCTCTTTGACCTGCACAATTACTAGCACATGGTAGGTGCATAAGAGTAGATGGTTGAACAAATAATAGTTGAATAATGAGCTACCCAGAATTCTACTTATCATCAATAACATTCCAGGGTTTAGGATCCCACAGGTATGCTTTATCTTCAGTTTAATTCCAAAAACAAACCAACCAAAATGTGGTGTGGAGTCAATTACACTAGGAAGGTAATTAGAAGCACCTTGAATTTCTTCTACTAGAGAATGCTTGCTGGGGAAGAAAGAATCCTTGTCTAAGGATTAGGATACATTCCTCATCTTGGCTGTGGCCCAGAACAAAACTGCATTTTTATCTCAGCCTCCGTTTTCCTCATCTATAAGACCATAAGGTTGAATCAGGTGATCTCATGGTGTCATCCAACCTCTACTCTCCTGCTCCTGGCATTTCACAATGTACCCTATTACCAATTAGAGAGAAAGCTGCTTACATTTTAGAAAGTGAAATTGATTTCAAATGCTACACAATGAAAGAATAAATATGAAACACTAGGGTACCACTTTAACAGAATCTTTTTTATGTCCATAATGATACTTTAATGTTTTTTACTAGGGACATTTTGAGGTTTATAGTGCTAGAATAAAACATATAATCTTTCATCTGGTAAACCAACTTATGGCTACTGTATTCTAAAGTACTCTAAGATGCCAATGGGATTAAATTTGCTGAGGCTTGGGTTGGTTTCTTTTTTGTTTTCTATTTTAAATGAAGTACGTTGTGAATTGAATCCACCAAATGATAAAAGAAATTTGAGGTTGATCTTCATATGGGCTGCACAGTAAACTGGAATATTTCTCTGGCTTTCAGCAGTTCTGGCTCTTATCTCAAAAGACTACTTTGAAGTTAGGAACTTTATAGGGTTCTTACGTCAGGAATATACAGTAAAGGGGGAAATCAACAAATGGCAAGGAAATTTCCATCTCTGAAGTAGAAGTAAGAATACTTACAAAATGCTGGGTTTTTTAGATCTGTATAACAAAATTTGGGTACTTAAGATAGAGGCCAGATGGGTGAATTAAGTGAATAATGTATGTATATTTTTGGAAGTTATAATTTCTCAGCCATCCCTCCTATGGATTGAAATTTCCCTGTGTGCATAGCCCAGTGCTTTTTATAAAATAGGCAACATGGATATAAGTTAAATGAGGATTTAGTCATCATGTAGTCTAATCCAAAACAAGAAAAACCCACCTCCTGCAGATTTCTGCCAGAGAGCTGGCGAGTGCTGCCTCACCCAGGCTTAGTCTCTTCTTTCTGGAGCACTTGGAATGTGCCACATGGTTACTACGATTCTCTGCACTGGAAGTAGTGAGCTGTGGGCCCCAGCCAGGTTTAGGTTGAGGGACGTAAGGAGAGCATGGCAACACTGTACACAGGATGACCTTTTTCTGTTGTAACATCTGGTTTATCCAACTAGGTTAATGACTCTTCAGGGAACTTTTGCAATAGTCTAGACCAAGGTTTGTCATCCTTGGTGTTACTGACATTTGGGACCAGATAATTCTTTGCTGTGGGGGGCTGTCTGGTGCATTGAAGACTGCTTAGCAGCATCCCTTGCCTCTGTGTACAAGTGTCCAGTAGTATCCCCCCCGACACACACACACACAGTTTGACAACCAAAAATGCCTCTAGATATTGCCAAATGTTGTACAGGGGAACAAAATCACCTCTGTGGAGAGCTACTAATCTAGGAGTATGTTCCTTTAATATGAGGGAAACTAAACAAAGAATAGCACTATCAAATATGCCAATAACCAGCTTATAAAGGAAACATCTGTTTGAGGGCACTCTTTTTGGACCAATATGATATTTTATCCATTCAGCAATTATTCTTATATCTATATTACAAGAACATTTCTAGCATAATAATGGCTACTTTTTGAACAAATAATTTTGAACAAATTATACTCTATGCTCAGTAGTTTATGTACTTTGGCTCATTTAAAATTCACAAGAACCCTACAAGATATGGAGATTAATAGTAGTGAAATCTGGATTTCAATTCAGATTTTTTTCTTCTTCTCCAAGGTCTTTAGTCCCTCACTCATGACTTTAGAAAGTTTTTAGACAACAGAACATAGTGGATAAGAGTACAAGTTTTGGGAAAAAACTGCCCAGATTAGAATCTTGTCTCAACTAATTCTTAGTGCACAAGTTTAAGCAAGTTACTTGAACTCTCTGAGCTCAAATTTTACTTTATAAAATGCACCCTCCTCAGGGGATTGCTGTGAAGATTAAGTGAAATAATGTATACAAATGCTTGCAAATGCCTGACACATAGACCACTTTCTATGTGTCAAGTTTCAAACTCATATGCCTAGCAGAACTAAAAAGCAATATGCAAAAATAAAGTGAGCCTAGGCATGGCATTAGGGAGTGGTGGGGACTGTGGTGTACTACAGAGTGTCACATCCTGTCTATAGATTTTCCAGCCAATTTTTAAAGAAATAGGTACAAGCTAATAACTGATATTGGCAAAATGGATTGAGATCATGAGCCCCCAGTTTGCTGGGGAGGTAATTTTGAAGTCCAGAGAAACAGAGGAGTCTGTCAGGGTTGTATTGTTTCTTGGTGGTAAGGTTTGACATGGAATCTATACCCCATTTTATTTTTGGTCAGGTCTCATTCTGCTGTCCTGGGTCTATCTCCTCCCACTCCCTGAAAAACAGCTCTTGCTTTTATTTCTATAAATGAGTTCTGATTTCCTCACAAGAAGCTGAAAAAAATTATTCATATAGGGACCCTGAGCAGTGCTTATGGGCATGGGATTACTCCTATCAGGGCACTCAAGCATTTAAATTGCTCCCCACTGGGTGTCAGAACCCCCCAGAGACAGATTGCAGAGTGTTCCAGCATGAGGATTATAGTTTTCTTCAGGGATGAAAAGGGCCAAGACTTGCAAATAAATGTAACCACCAATTAGACTCCCTTGAAACTATATTTAATTTAGAGTCCTTAAAACAAACAAGGATCCCACTCCCTCTGCTTGTGTTCCCTCTCTCGCAGTGTCTCTCTCTGTCAAAAAATAAATAAAATCTTTAAAAAAAATAAAGATAAAACAAACAAGGATTGATGTACTTTAAATACCTGATTTTTTTAAGGCTACCATCCTTTAAACTAGTTCTTGCTTTTGATCCTTAGGCAAATGGTTGGTAGGAGAGAAGGGAAAACTTTGTATTTGAGTATCATACATCTTTGAAATATAAAGACATCTTAGCAGTACAGAAAAATCCCTGATACTGTGCCTAAATGTTTCTACTAGTTTATTATATTGCACTTTATTCCATCTCATTCTCTCTCTCTCTTTCACACACACACACACACACACACACCCATACCAGTACTTGGTATTATGTAGGTACTCAATAAATATATATACTTTTAAATTTACAGAATAATGTTTGGAAACTTAAATGATGAGAAGTATTCACTCTTTTACAAATAGCCTGCTCTACTTTGTTTGAACTTATAAAGATAATCTTCTCTCTCTGTTCTCTTTATTTTCTCCTTGTAACTTCTAGCTATTGATCCTGGGACTGACCTCACAGGTTATGTAAACAAGAGCTTCCATCTTTTTTCCAAGCACTTAAAGGCTGTTTCATGATTCCCCAATTTCTTTTCTTTTATGATACAAGTATCCTTTTCTTCTCTCTATAACATGGCTTCAAGTCTCTATAATATACTGATCTCTCTTCTTGAGCTATTCAAAAACTTGTTTGTTTTTGTTTAAATTCTGTGGCAGAGACTTCTGGTTGGCTCTCAATGTCCATATGCCATTTCTGATATAATGTGAGCACATAACTCCCATTTAAGGACTACATTTCCCAGGCTTCTTTTTATCAGACATGACTATGTGGCTGCTGTGGACAATGAGATGTGAGTGAAAGTGATAGGTACTACTTCTGAGTCATGACCTTAAAGGGAGCTCTTCTCCCTCCCTCTTTGCAACCTGCTGCTTGGGGACAAGCCATCCTGGATTGCACAGGAGGGGTTCCACATCTTAGAGATGACAAGACAACAAATTAAGAACATGAACAGATATATAGTACAACAGTGGTATTAAAATTTTACAGATAAGGTGAAATAAAGCTCGTGGGTAAGAAGCTGGGGTTCCTGCATGATCTGAAAGAGTCAAGCTGGTCTGCCATAACCTTGACTGCCTACCTTTAGACAATTACATGATAGAGAAACACACTACCTTATTTAAGTGACTGTTGAGTCAAGACTTCTACATGTATCTATGTCTACAGTTTACTCATAGTGCCAGTTCCCTGTGGTTTGGTACCAAAGGTAAAGTTCAACAGATCAAATATACCAGACTATATGACATTGATTTAGCATTTGAGTAGTAAATGGAGAAGATGTAAATGTTATAACCCAAAGCCGATTACTCTTATCATACCACATGGTATCTTAGAAGACAGACAGGTGTTCTTTGAGACGGAAGTTTGATACTCAGACCTCATTATATTTCTCGAAATCAGCGCCCCCCTCATTTCTGTCTGCTGTGATCCCTAATCTGCCATTTAATGCAGTTTTCCTCCCTCCTCAGACCCAGGCTTTTACTATGTGATAAGTATGCCTCATGAATTTATTTTGTTTTTAACAGAAAAGCCAGCCATACTACTTTATGGCATATCATCAGGGATTTCTCTCAAGTTTGCTATCTATCCATTCATCAAATTTTGGAAGACAATTATTTAATTGCATCTAAAGGGTAAATCCCCTTAAGTGTTCATTCATATAACAGAATCTTTTTTTTTTTTAAGATTTATTTATTTATATGAGAGAGAGCACAAGCGGGAGGGGCAGAGGGAGAGGGAGAGAGAATCTCAAGCAGACTCTATGCTGAGCACAGAGCCAAACTCCGGGCACGATCTCATGACCCGAGATCACAACCCAAGCTGAAACCAAGAGTCAAACACTTAATCAACTGCCCCACCCAGGTGCCCCAATATATAACAGAATCTTTCTTAATGTTCACATATATACCCTAACATTGATAAATTATAATTAATGTAACTGAATATTAATAAGGTATGTATCTTGTATTTTTATTGTTTTTTCCTGGTGTTCTAAACCAGAATTCCGCAAACTATGGCCCATGGGCCAAGTGTGGCCCTTCTCTTGTTTTTTTAGAGAAAGTTTTATTAGAATGTAGCCATCCCCCTTTATTTATGTATTGTCTATGGCTGCTTTTGTGCTACAATGGCAGAGGTGAACAGTTGCCACATAACTATGTGGCCACAAATGCAAAAATATTTACTATCTAGCCCCATGCAGAAAACATTTGCTGATCCCTGCTCCAGACCAGTGTTTGCCAACTTCTTTCCTTATATTCCGCCCAAGGAGCCCTTTGAGACTTTTTTTTCCCCTGATCATCTAGCCCCTTGAAATTTTATTACCATAAAGGTACTGTATATTATTCATGTACTGCATGTACATTTGTGCTTTATACATAAACATAGTAAGGTTTTTTCACTCCCTAAAAACCAATTTTCTTCCCCTTGGGGGCAATATTGCCCCTGTTGAGAATGCATGCTCTAGACCAGAGTTTCTCAGTCTTAGTCTCGAGACCTAATAATTCTTGTTGCAGGAAGCTGTCTTATGTTTCATAGGGTGTCTGGCAGCATTCCTGACCTCTAACCACTAAATACAAGTAGCTCCTTTACACATCTGTGGCAAGCAAAAATGTCTACAGACAATGCCAATTGTCTCATGGTGGGGGGAGTGGGTGTAAAATTGTCTCCAGCTGAGAACCCCTTGCTCTGGACTAATAATATCAAAAAAGGGTAGAGGGGCTAATTTATATTATTATGTCCTAAACTTACTATATTTTTCCTTGCAATATTTACCATTAATAAGAAGTATTTTACCTCTTTGTCTATCTCACCCCACTAGATGTAGGCACCATGGAAGCAGAAACATGAGTCATTAACAACATATCCAAATGAACATCCAGAAAAATTTATGGCTTTCCATTTATGTTTTATGATAAATCAATAATTCTGAGTAAAACCATGCTGTCACTAATTACAACTTCTTGAAAGGGGTTTCAAAACAAATCTTCAAATTCTAAATTTTCCTCCAAAATTGACATTATACTCATTGGTCAGGCATTGCTTGAATCTCCTGGTCTATCTCTAATTATCTATGACAGTTTCTATTTTAACAGGGTTCTTCAAAAACTAGTCACTGTTTCAGTAATCTTTTTTAAAAATTCTCCCAGCAAGTTTTCTTCCGAGCCAGGAAAATTGAGTTATTAGAGGTAATTCTTGCCAATCCTTCTCATATACTGAGTTTCCATTCTCCACTAACAATAGTCATTCTATCATTTGATTTGTAAGGATTATTCTCATTGTCAGGAAACCAAAGAAAAAAATGTGGATGGAAATGGAGTTGACCAAACACATGCAGTCACTTCCTAGATTTTCTTGCTCCAAAGAAAACTGTAACTGTTTTGTTGCCACTCAGCCTCATATTGTGCAGGATTGTCTTGGAAACAAAATGGCAGGCAAGACACAGATGTGTTCCTAAGAGTAAGAAGGACATAAATGAGGCATTGTAGTCTGTTCCTTCTGGGTTTCTGGAGAAAGGACTGAGGTCAGGCAAGTTCATAAAAGGAGAGATGTGCGGGCACCTGGGTGGCTCAGTTGGTTAAAAGGAGAGATGTGCTTAACTCTGGCTTTCTCCATAGAACCATGTGTTTATACCAAGGAACCATTTTTAGCACATCCATAATTCTATCACACTGCTATGTAATCTGTTGGAATTTGGCTTTTATAAGGTAATAATCCAAATGAAAAAATACTGACCTTTTAGAACTTATTGAAGGCTTGGAAACAAGGACAACATAAATGATTTGGGAACTGTTTAACACCAAGTTTCACCTTCTTTCAGGTAGCTCCCATTTTACCATATAGTTCCATCACTGAATGTCTTCCATAAGCTTATGGAGAGCATCATCTTTTAGCTTATTTCTAGGGCATCTTGACTATGTCTATCATGGTCCCACAGGGAGACCAGTGGGGCTTTGGACATGCTGCATACCATCCAGACCTCAGCTCCCTCTTCTTAAAGAAAAATCATTTGAAAACATAGATGTACTTTCCCTGTATACCCTGTTGTAAAAAAAAAAAAAAATTAAATGAGTTATATATATGAGCTGCAGAACATTGGCGTTATGTTGGAAAGCTTTCTGGGTCAGGAGATATGTGGGCATTATCTGTGGATTTCTAGAGCATAAACAACCACTGATAATGTCATTCCATAGTCAAATGCCACAAAATGTCAAAGGACCATCTTGATCATGCTTCAAATCATGACATGTGATTTCATAAAGTTTCATAAAACTATCAAAAGTTTGCTTGACCTTCTACTCAGCCTGTTCCCAAACCCAGAGTTAGTCCCCACCACGTCCCTGCATGGGTACCATCTTCCTCTCCTGCATCACTTAATCAGATATTTCACCCCAGGATGTGGACCCAGGAGGGATGTGTAGACAAGTTCCTTGTGTTCTGGATCACCAGAAGGTGGGGCAGGGCCATCTGCTCATGCACAAGGACAGCTGTGTTCCCCATTGTGAGGCACAGGATGAACCACTCAAAAAGCAAATTTATCTCACTAGATGAGAAATACACAGAAACCTCATGGTACCATGAGGTTTTTGAGAACATAACTATAGAAAGTAATGAAGTTTGAAAGTTTTTATTGGGGTTTTGAATTGATAATACACTTATGTGCTTGGAAATAAATTTTACCTTATATACAAGCAGTTTTCACTTTGCAGTTTGAATACACACAAATTTTAGTTGCCACGATTAGATAACACCAGTCCCCCAACAAGTTCCATAACACAGTTACCACCGTACATTAGTTGTAAGTAATTGAATAGAGTGCACACTTTGGTGCTAGTTCTTTACTCTGATCACTACATAAATAATAGGTGCATGTCATGATGAGTGAGCAGTCACACCGCTTCCTTCAAAGTCTGTCAATAATTGGTCACTGTGTATCTGGTATTCAGTTCAGACATAGACAGTAAAGTGTGCAGCTGTGTTGCCTTCCTATTCTCAGGGGATAAGCCTTTGTGACATTTTATAGAGATGGATAAAAGGGAAATTGGCCCACAATGCTGAAAGTGCCACACACACACACAAAAAAGTGAGAATGGTGGAAGTGAAATTTGAATCAGATGTATTGGAGTTAATAGAAGAAATCACTGATCTGACTGAGGGAATGTTGATATTGCTGCCCTTCAACAGACTCAAAATATGCAAATTTATCAACATTAATTGGGAAAATGTTTATGACAAGAAGGATGAAGAGATCCCATAAAAAGTGATGCCAGCAAAACACTTCATACTAAAGGAACTCTTAGAGATAATTCATCACACTGAAAGAGAAAAGGAGAAAATGTTAAAAGTGAATCCAAACTTAGAAAAGAGGATGACAGTTTTCCAAGGCAGAGAAAACATGTCTGCTCTTGATGGTAAATTATACCACAGGAAGAAGGCAAGGGCACTGCTCAAACTTCTGTAGATTTTTTTTTTTAAGACTTATTTATTTATTTGAGAGAGCGAGAATGAGAGAGAGAGAGTACATGAGAGTGGGGAGGGTTAGAGGGAGAAGCAGGCTCCTTGCCGAGCAAGGAGCCCGATGCAGAACTCGATCCAGGGACTCCAGGATCATGACCTGAGCCGAAGGCAGTCACCCAACCGAGCCACCCAGGCGCCCTCTAGATTTTTTTTTTAAGTTTTTATTTAAATCCCCATTAGTTAACAAACAGTGCAACATTAGTTTCAGGTGTACAATATACTCTAGATTAAGTTTTTTATGAAGAAATAAAATACTTTAATACTCATTGTTTTTAATATCTTAATTATATTGTACAAATATTAGATTTACTATTTTTTTATTTCCTTATATATAAATAAACAACAGTAAGAGTTTTAATGTTTTGACAAAAATTTTGAAGCTAACTGGCTCTTTGAAAGAATTAACAAGATTGATAAACCTCTAGCCAGACTTATCAAAAAGAAAAGAGAAAGGACCCAAATAAATAAAATCATGAATGAAAAAGAAGAGATCACAACCAACACTGAAGAAATACAAACAATTATAAGAGAATATTATGAGCAGTTATAAGCCAACAAATTAGGCAATCCAGAAGAAATGGATAGATTCCTAGAACATATAAACTACCAAAACTGAAACAGGAAGAAATAGAAAACCTGAACAGACCCATAATCAGCAAAGAAATTGAAGCAGTAATCAAAAATCTCCCAACAAATAAGAGTCCAGGGCCAGATGGCTTCCCAGGGGAATTCTCCCAAACATTTAAGAAGAATTAATACCTACTCTTCCGAAACTATTCCCAAAAAATAGAAATGGAAGGTAAATTTTCAAACTCATTCTATGAGGCCAGCATTACCTTGATCCCAAAACCAGACAAAGACTCCATCAAAAAGGAGAATTACAAACCAATATCCCTGATGAATGTGGATGCAAAAATTCTCACCAAAATACTAGCTAATAGGATCCAACAGTACATTAAAAGGATTATTCACCATGACCAAGTGGGATTTATTCCTGGGCTGCAGGGGTGGGTCAACATCCACAAATCAATCAATGTGATAGATCACATTAATAAAAGAAAGGATAAGAACCATATGATCCTCTCAATAGATACAGAAAAAGCATTTGAAAAAATACAACATTTCTTGATAAAAACCATCATAAAAGGCATATACAAAAGATCCACAGTGAATATCATTCTCAACGGGAAACACTGAGAGCTTCTCCCCTAAGTTCAGGAACGCAACAGGGATGTCCGCTCTAACCACTGTTGTTCAACATTGTACCAGAAGTCTTGCCTCAGCAACGAGACAAAAAGAAATAAAACACATCCAAGTCAGCAAAGAAGTCAAACTTTCACGCTTTGCAGACCACATGATACTCTACATAGAAAACCTGAAAGACTCCACCAAAAAATTGCTAGAACTGATACAGGAATTCAACAAGGTCACCAGTTATAAAATCAATGCAGAGAAGTCTGTTGCATTTCTGTACACTAACAATGAAACAGAAGAGAGAGAAATCAAGGAATCAATCCCATTCACGTTTGCACCAAAAACAATAAGATACCTGGGAATAAACCTAACCAAAGAGGTAAAAAATCTGTGCTCTGAAAACTATAGAACACTTATGAAAGAAATTGAGGAATATACAAATAGATGGAAAAACATCTCATGCTCATGCAGTAACAAATATTGTTAAAATGTCTATATTACCCAAAGCAATCTACACATTCAGTGTGATCCCTATCAAAATACTATCAGAATTTTTCACAGAGCTGGAACAAACAATTCTAAAATTTGTATGGGACCAGAAAGACCCCAAATAGCCAAAGTATTGTTGAAAAAGAAATGTCAAAAAGCTGAAGGCATCACAATTCTGCACTTCAAGCTCTATTACAAAACTGTAATCATCAAGAGGGTATGGTCCTGGCAAAACAGCAGACACATAGATCAATGGAACAGAATAGAGAACCCAGAAATGGATCCTCAATTCTATGGTCAATTAATCTTTGACAAAGAAGGAAAAAATATCTAATGGGAAAAAGACAGTCTCTTCAACAAATGGTGTTGGGAAAATTGGACAGCCACATGCAGAACAATGAAACTGGACCACTTTCTTACACCATACACAAAGATAAACTCAAAATGGATGGAAGACCTAAAGGTGAGACAGGAATCCATCAAAATCCTGGAGAAGAACACAGGCAGCAACCTCTTTGACCTCAGCTGCAATACCTTCTTCCTAGACATGTCTCCAGAGGCAAGGGAAACAAAAGCAAAAATGAACTATTAGGACTTCATCTGGATAAAAAGCTTTTGCACAGCAAGGGAAACAATCAACAAAACTAAAAGGCAACCTATGGAATGGAAGAAGATATTTACAAATGACGTATCAGATAAAGGATTAGTATCCAATATCTAGGAAGAACTTATCAAACGGAACACCCTAAAAACAAAAAATGCAGTCAAGAAATCGGCAGAAGACATGAACAGACATTTCTCCAAAAAAGAATTACAAATGGCTAACAGACACATGGAAAAATGTTCAGCATAACTCAGCACCAGGGGAATACAAATCAAAACCACAATGAGATAACACCTCACACTGGTCAGAATGGCGAAAATTAACAACTCAGGAAACGACAGATGTTGGCGAGGATGCAGAGAAAGGGGAACCCTCCTACACTGTTGATGGGAATGCAAGCTGGTGCAGCCACCCTGGAAAACAGTATGGAGTTCCTCAAAAAGTTAAAAACAGAACTACCTTATGACCCACCAATACACTACTAGGTATTTATCCAAAGGATACAAAAATAGTGATTCAAAGAGGCACATGTACCCCAATGTTTATAGCAACAATGTCCAAATATAGAAAATATGGAAAGAGCCCAGATGTCCATTGATAGATGAATGGATAAAGAAGAAGTGGTATATATATTCAGTGGAATATTACTCAATCATCAAAAAGAAAAATCTTGCCAAGGGGCACCTGGGTGTCTCAGTCGTTGAGTGTCTGCCTTCGGCTCAGGTTATGATCCCAGGGGTCCTGGGATCAAGCTCTGCATCGGGCTCCCTGCTCAGTGGGAAGCCTGCTTCTCCCTCTCCCACTCCCCCTGCTTGCATTCCCTCTCTCGCTGTCTCTCTCTCTGTCAATTAATAAATAAAATCTTTAAAAAAGAAAAAGAAAGGAAAAATCTTGCCATTTGCAATGACATGGATGGAACTAGAGGGTATTATATTAAGTGAAATAAGTCAGTCAGAGAAGACAAATACCATATGATTTCACTCATATGTGGAATTTAAGAAACAAAACAGATGAACATATGGGAAGGGAAGGAAAAATAAAATAAGATGAAATCAGAGGGGGAGACAAACCATAAGAGACTCTTAACTATAGGAAACAAACTGAGGGTTGCTGGAGGGCAGGTGGGTGGGGGATGGGGTAACTGGGGGATGGGCATTAAGGAGGGCACAGGATGTAATGTGCACTGGGTGTTGTATGAAACTGATGAATCACTAAATTTTACCCCTGAAACTAATAATACACAATATGTTAGCTAAACTGAATTTAAATAAAAAAATTTTTGAAGATCCTAGAATAATCACAATTATTACATTGGTTATTAAGATTGTTTTGCCTAGCTATGGTGCGCACACTCATTTTTATGGTCCTGCACTATCATCTAACATGAGGACTGCATATATATATATTTTTTTTTTTAAAGGGAGAAATTAGGTGAAATGAGTCACAAAAGAAGTACATATCCATTTAGTGTCTACTGCCTATAAAATATTTGAGGAGCTGTGGGAAAGAAGAATGAATTAGATATGGTTATTATCCTCCAGGACTTCAAGGTCTCCTTTAAGAAGATGAGGATTTCACATAAAAGAAGTATCTGTTATGTGAGGATAATTCACATTTAAAATGTCCCTTCAAAATAAACACTCTTAAACTTGGAACCAAATTTTTTTTTTAAAGATTTTATTTTATTTATTTGACAGAGAGAGAGACAGCAAGAGAGGGAACACAAGCAGGGGGAGAGGGAGAGGGAGAAGCAGGCTTCCCGCGGAGCAGGGAGCCCGATGCGGGGCTCGATCCCAGAATCCTGGGATCATGACCTGAGCCGAAGGCAGACGCTTAATGACTGAGCCACCCAGGTGCCCCTGGAACGAAATTTTTATTGTAAATATATGAGGGAAAATTTTAGCCAAGAACTGATCTTGAAAAAAATAAAATTAAAATATACAAAAATAGGTATATATTTTCATTTATCAGCATTTAATTTAAAATTACAACAATGTCCTAACTCATACAATGCAGAAAATATGAACCACCTTAGCAATTGGCATAACTTTTCTTTAGTTTTGTGGTAGCAAAATATACTACCCTTTGCTTTATGTTGGATTCTTAAATCACAATCATAAAATGAATAATTTTTGTAAAAATATTTCATGGTTCATCAGTTTTCTCAAGGGCCTTTCTACATCTCTTGATATTCAAGATCTTGAAGTTCCTATGCAGTTGTGATACTTAATGTTTTTTTCTGTCTCTCACTGGCTTAATTCTGCCAGATTCTCATTTGTCCATGGCTAATGTGTAACTCAGGCAATTACCCCACATCACTTTTATAGATATACCATGCAGTCTTACAGTTTGCAAATTGGCTTTATACTTGCACTATGTTATAAGTCTAACCTCTGACAATCAACAGAAAATTGTCAAAGGAAAATGACATGATGGTCTACATTGTAGTCAACAAACTTCAACCCAAAAAACAAATCTGACCCACTGCATGTTTTCATAAATAAAGTATTATTGACAGGGAGCCACGCCCATCCATGTATAGATTGTCTAAAGCTGCTTTCGTGCTACAATAGTAGAGTTGAATAGTTTTGACAGAGACCATACGGCTCACAGAGTCTACAATATTTACTGTCTGGCTCTTTACAGGAAAAATTTGCCAACCCTTGGTGTGGATTGCTGCTAACATTGAGCAGATAGAGACAGCTGCATGGATGCTGATTTGATTAGGGACCAATTAATTAGTAAAGATTTGTGTTCATGATCTTGCTTTCATACCAACTCCTAAGGGTGGAAAAATGCAGTAAACATCCAGCTAAGGAGAATACCTCACTATTAAAAACAAATTCAACTTTTATTAGATTTCTAGGAGTGATACCAAGTACTATAGTATTTTTATTTTATTTATTTATTTCTGTATTTGGGAGGAGAAAGAGCTCCCCGTGGCTGCTGAAAGGAAGGGAAAGCTCCCAGAGAGAGGTGGCATGGCTACAGGACTTCAAAGGATGTGCAGGAATAAGGGTCAGGACATGTTCTGAAAAGAACAACTTGGATGGCCATTCTCTGTAGTTATGAGCAGATGGTAATAAACCACCCTGCTGAGATGACAGAGTATACCCAGCAGAACAGATGAATAGAGGCTGTGTCTGACTAAAATCTTCCTGATTTCTATGGAGTTAAGGAAGTTGACAGCAGGTCCAGTAACAAGGACACAAGGATGGTTGTGGCAAAATGGAATCAAGGCACCTGCCACCTGCCATGTTTAATGTTTTTAATGTGACCCACAAACTCTAATGGTGTTCAGTGTGGCTAGTTCCTTACTAACTATTGGTCAGATTTTGAAAAGAGAGCCTAAGTGAAATTCCTCTTTATAGTATTAGGTGATAATTGAGGCTCACCTCAAGAGCTATTCTTTCCAGAAAAGCTTTGGGATCCAAAGGAGCAAAGCCTACCTATGTCCTCAGTGGTGGAATTTCAGGAAAGGTAGCAGATCATAGAGGGCTGGGGATTTCTCTCTCATCAAATTTCAAATCTCAAAAAATTCTCATCTTCCATAAAGTTTCTTGGCTTTTCCTCCTGGAGTTACACATTTAGCCTACACCAGTCTCTTTCAAATGAAGGGTCTCTTGAAATGTACAATCGGATTGCCAACTCCTGGAACCAGGGTGAAGGCGTTCATCTCAAAAAGCCTCTTCTCGGGCGCCTGGGTGGCTCAGATGGTTGGGCGTCTGCCTTCCGCTCAGGTCATGATCCCGGAGTCCCGGGATCGAGTCCCGCATCGGGCTCCCTGCTCTGCGGGGAGCCTGCTTCTCCCTCTGCCTCTCTCTCTTTCTGTCTGTCTGTCATGAATAAATAAATAAAATCTTTAAAAAAAAAAAAAAGCCTCTTCTCAGCAAGCTCTCTTTTTAATGACCAGTCCTCCTCGCCTACCCTGCCCTCCCATGAGGCCATGGGAGTGATTAGCAATGTGGGTGGCCCCACCAGGCTCTGGAACGGGATTCCAGCCTTCAGATAGGGTCTTAAAGTTTGTCAGCTGAGCAAAGAGCCCGCATTGAAGCCCAGCGGGAGCCTGTCAGGGGAAGGAGAGGAGCTGCTAAGGCCTGTGGTGCCTCTGGGTTCCAGACTGTGCTTCAAAGGCGGCCACCAGCCCACTGAGGCCACCCCTGCGGGGGTGGAGGCAGCGTTCCCGGCTCCACTCTCCGAGTCAAGGCCACTTTGGGATTTTTAAGCTGCTTGGGGAGTGACAGCTGTCACAGCATGTGCCCCGGAGGGAATTGTGGCCGGGGAGGGCGGGGGGTGGGAACAGGATTTGGGACTAACTACAGGGTCCGTTCCCTGCTGCTCCAGTTTTTACTCTTTTTTTTTTTTTTAAGCAAATATAATTACAGACAGTAGTTTTAGGAGGCTGTGGCTGCTCCCAAAGTTGCCTTCTTTCAAAAACTGCACTGTATGTTGCTGAGAAAGCATCCTAAGTTATTTCCAGTGTGCATCAGACTTCACCTGTAGCCCTCCTTCCTCCGCTTATTGGTCAGAAGGCCCAAATTTTAAGGCACACAGGCAACTACCTTTTCCTGGCCCTTCCAGACCCTGTGACTTCTTCCTGTTCAGACCTGCTTGCCACACCTGCCATCTTCTCTGCGGGTCTGAAAGCTCTTTATGGGCAGAACTGTTTTGCTCACCTTTTTATCGCCTTTATTACCCAGCACCGGGACGTGCTCATGCTGCATGCTGTGTGACGTTGGCCAAGTCAGTTCACCACTCTAATCCTCAGGTTTCTTTACTATAAAATGAGGGACTTCAAAGAAATGGTCCCTTAAGTCCCATGTAGTGTTTATGTAGGGCAACATATCACCCAGTCTGTTCTTATTGGCTGTATTACTATATACAAGTTATTACCTTCTGAGACTATTTTCATTTTTAGAAGGAGGGATAATACCCATTCCTTATAAGCTATATGAGTATTAAGTATTTATTATTATATAATTATTAAGAGCTAATTTCCTTGAGATATATATATATATGCCAAATATATATGTGTGTGTATATGTGCCATAAAATGAAATCTATTATTTTTGCCATAATCCAGGTCAGAAAATAGGCTTAAAGAAGTAGAATAACTGGTTCAAGTTCACATGGTTCAGAAATAGACAAGCTTACGTTTGAACCTAAGCCGTCTCCAGAGCAGCTTCTGTTGCATTTCCTGAGTTTGCATGAGATCAGTACTTTGTAAGTCAGCATGACAATAGCCCCCAAATCATCAACCATTCTCTTTGCCAGGAACAAATGTTTTGAAGGACACTTCAGGTCCTTTCTGTAACCTGACCTTGGCCTAACCTTCACCTTCCATGTTCATTAAGCATGCTTTAGATTCACACCACTTATTTTTCAAATGTGCACAGAACCTACCTTTGCTTGTGCTGGATTTTCCACCTACAATGCCTCTTCTCATTTATGTATGAACTCTCCTGGTGGAAACATTTTCCCTTCTTTGTACTCTCAACTCAAATGATTGTACTTCTAGGAAAACTTGTCTCGTTGCCATTCCCTTCACTTTCCCTAAGATTTGATTCAGTAATTCTCATACAGTGAAAGATCAGCAGAGGGAGACATTGTTATAAGCTTGTAAGGACTGGGAGTACATCATGGCTGGGTAGGGACTGAGGCCAGGCTGGAAGAATACTTTTGGATATTGGCATAATTCCTACAGAAAAGAATTCTGCATTTTTTATTCCTGTTAGTTGCCAAACTAATTGGGATATAGGATAAATAACATAAGGAAAAGATCACCGGGAGCAGATTTTTCAAAGCTTTGAGAGCCAGGATAAGGAATCTGGACTTCATTCTGTGGTTCGGCTTTGTTCTCAATGGCTCTTAAGCCACCTGCCTCACCTGGAATACTTGTTAATAGTGAAGGTTCTGGCTCCATTCCAGTTGTACTGGATTCTAGCAATTCACAATTTAATAAGCTCCCTAAGTGACTGTAATATACCCTAAAGCTTGAGAAACTATGCTATAGGATTTGGTAGAATATATGAATGAGTCTTCAGGGTGGAACAGCTTTGGAGGACAAGGGAGTAGAGGAAACAGGGGACCAACTGAGGGCTCCAGCAATTGTCCTCAAAGATCATGATTCCATATTCACCTTGATGGTTGACTCTGACCACACTTTGATTGCTAGAATCCTGCCATCTCCAATAAAAGCACTTTCTCAACTTTAATTTATCTTCCCACAAGCTGCAAGGCTGTCAAGTTACTATAACATGCATGGTCTTAAGGGCTGACTTTTGACTAGAACTGAGGTCTCTTGATGCCAGGCCAGGACATTTTTTGAAAAGTGACAACCAAGGGGTTAAGGTTATGTCCTTTTGATTAAAAATAAAGAGCAAATGTTCAGGTGTCCCAGGGCACACTGCAGCTACCATGAAGCCTTTGGTTATAAGGAAAATATTCAAGTCATGCCTTGTATTTGACTAAATGTACATAAATGGGGCAGAGGGTATTTTGAAATGTACATTTTCTGAATTATACTGTGGGGAGCCTAAATAGGCTGAAGGAAGCCCTGGGTTTGCTGGTACCATAAAATGCATGTGGATAAAGCCAGCTCTGAATATATCTGCAAATGCCACTCAGTGAGTGGAGAGAACAGAATCCTGATGGAGAGTATGTATGACTCAGCATCATCAGTGTTTCCATGGGTTTAGTGCAGCCTGAATCTTTAGAGGACCAGAGGGGTGGGAGATGGCAATGAGGGATTAAGGGAACAGAGGACTAGATAATAGTGTATCTTTTCAATCTATAAAGAACTTCTCAAACTCAACACCCAAAAAACAAATAATCAAGTCAAAAAATGGGCAGAAGACATGAACAAACACTTCTCCAAAGAAGACATACGAATGGCTAACAGATACATGAAAAAATGTTCATCATCATTAGCCATCAGGGAAATTCAAATCAAAACCACATTGAGATACCGCCTTACACCAGTTAGAATGGCAAAAATGGACAAGGCAAAAAGCAACAAATGTTGGAGAGGTTGTGGAGAAAGGGGAACCCTCTTGCACTGCTGGTGGGAATGCAAGTTGGTGCATGCACTTTGGAAAACAGTGTGGAA
>NC_138375.1:41069881-41091148 GCF_054177405.1 Leptonychotes weddellii
GAGGGTGCAAGGGAGGGAGAGGTAGGGAGAGGGAAGGAGAGGGAGGGAGGAAGGGATAAGGAGGGAGAGGAAGGGAGAGGAAGGGAGAGGGAGGGAGGGAAAGGAGGGAGAGGAAGGGAGAGAAAGAGAAGGGGAGAGGGAAGAAGGGAAGTCCCTTTCCTTATCTGCTACTCATTGTTGCTCTGGTAGTTCTAAGATACATTTAAACACATCAATACACAAAACAGACCCAACTTTCTCAGCTGCTGAGGGCCATAAAGAAGAGAAAAGCAAACTAGGAATATGAAATAATGCAGTGACAGCTTCCTCAGAGTGTGTAAGCGGACAATGAAGTAAGTGACTAGCTCCTAAAGCCCAGACATGTATTGATTAATGCACTGTCACCAGGGCATATGAAGCCGCAAGGGTCAGTAAGGTGGAATTAGGCTCTGAGCATGAAGTTGATAAGTGCTGGACCCAGGATTAGAATTATGTTTCCTTTCAGAACTCACATGCTCCACTTTTAAACCATACTATCTCTAAATACAGTAATTTTGCGGCCATACATGTTGTTTCTATTAAAATTAGGATCGATAGCCATCTTTAGTCATACAACAGGCTACACCTGATTTTTTTTTTCTCTAGAAGTACAATTTCTAGGTTTCAGGATGTGAATATTTGAATCAATACTTCATTAAATTGTTTTCTGTGACAATTGCATCAATTGATAATGAGCTTAGTTCTGCATTCTTATCACAATATCTCTAACATGGAGCCTTATTATGTTGAGCCCTTATTTTTCAGCCACATTAAATATCTGGTTTTCTTTGTTTTTTTCCCCAAAGATTTATTTATTTATTTGAGGGGGGACAGAGGGAGAGGGAGAGAGAGAATCTCAAGCAGACTCCACGCTGAGGCTGAGCCCAACCTGGGGCTTGATCACACGACCCTGAGATCATGACCTGAGCCAAAATCAAGAGTTGGCTACACAACCGACTGAGCCAGCCAGGCACCCCTTAAATATCTGGTTTTCATTTGCATGTCTTGAGTACATGTGTGGCTGGACTGGACTTTTAATTCTTGGGTATTGGCTGTTTGTAATCACACTTTTGTTTTTATTTTTGTTTTTTGGTACGTGATTTTGGTTTATGGCCCTCACTCAAGGGCTCATTTATTTTCAAACAGTTATTGAATGTATACCCCATGTCAGGTATTTTGCCAGATGCCAGGACTATATTGGTGCACAAAATAGCTTCAATTCATGCCTTATTTACAATCCAGTGGAGATAACAGACATTGCACAAATAATGAGGAGTGAAATGAGAAGAGCAGGCTGCTTTGGTAGCACATATCAGGAGGCCTATTATAATTTGGAGGTTCAGGAAAGGCTTCCCTGAAAAGACACTAAGATAAAAAGTATGAATAAAATCAGCTAGGTGGAAGGAAGAAGGCTGCTAACAACATGTACAACAGCCCTAAGATAAAAGAGAAATCCTTTCTATTGGCTTTAATGGGTTTGGTGGGGAGGGGGTTCATTTTTCTTGATAGCTTAAAACTCTATACATTAAGGGTATTAATCTTTAATGTCATTTGTTATAAACATCATTTGTCCCTTTCCTTACATTCTAATTTGTGTTTTCACTCAGAAAATGTTGTTTTGATTTCTTTTTGTGTATACTTTAATATAACTGGTCTTTTTTTTCTGCTACAAAACTTAATATTCTCCAGCTAACAGATGTGTGGCATCCACTTTACTCAGTTTAATCTCCTCCTGTGGCCAGAACCATTTTCCCATTTCTTTCTCTCTACTACCACCACTAACACAGTATCTGTTAGCAATTGCTGTGTAACAAATCAACCTAATGTCTAGTGGCTTAAAACAACAATCATTTATTATTGCTCAGACGTCTAAGGGTTTCCTAGGTGTCTGTGCTGATCTGAGCTGGACTGGCAGGACTCACTTACACATCTAAGATCTGCTAAAACCCAGCTGGGGGGTTCTAGCTCAACCCCTCAGATATCTGAGACCTCAGCTTGGACAGCTTGGCTGATTTAGCTTTGTTGCACATGACTTTCATCCTGCCAGTTGGACTTTTCTTCTAGTGGAGCCCAAGTTTCAAAGGAATGAGCCAAAATGTGCAAGACCTAGTCATGAAACTGGCCTAACACAATTTCTGCCATATACTATCTGCTAAAGCAAATTATAAAACTACCTATATACTCAACTGCTGAGGAAATACGTTCTACCTCTTCATGGGAGGAGCTACAAAGGGTGCGGATAGAAGAAGTGATGAAGAATCAGGGTTATTTTTGCAATCAACTCTAACTGCCAAATGGAATTTTTGTTTCTAGTTTAAAGTCTTGCTCCTCCTTTGAATCCCAGTTCAAACTCAGTGAGTTATTTTTCATGCTAAGCATCCCACTATCTCACACTTATGCAGCACATCCTTTACCCAACACTGTGCAAATGCTTTAGGTCCTTACTTGATTTAATCTCCACAATAAATGAGACAGGTACTATTATTGCTCCCATTTTGTAGTTGAGGAAGCAGGTTCTGAAGCAGCTTTTCTCAAGGACTCAGCCAGAAAGTAAGAGCCTACACCCCAATTCAAGTATAACATAGAAGTTTATGGTTTAACCCAAGCTTCTGCCTATTTAAAAGTCTAAACTATTTATGGAAGGCCATAAAATACATTATATTAAATCAAAATAGCCATATATCACTTTCTGCTAAGTCAAATTAGATTAAATAGTATAAACAGAGGTATAGATCTGCTCTAGGAGTCAACACTGAGAGTGCTGTTCATTAATTTACTTTCTTTCTACACATTAGAAGTAAGACAACATTATTCAGTTTTTAAGAAGGGGTTCAGTCTGGGGCGCCTGGGTGGCTCAGTCAGTTAAGTGACTGCCTTCAGCTTGGGTCATGATCCTAGAGTCCTGGGATTGAGTCCCACATCAGGCTCCCTACTCAGCGGGGAGTCTGCTTCTCCCCCTCCCCCTGCTCATGCTATCTCTCTCGCTCTCTTTCAAATAAATAAATAAAAATCTTTTTTTTTTTTTAAAGAAGGGGTTCAGTCTGGTTCACAGCAGTGTAGTTAGAGAAATCCCTGCTTTAAAGGAGATAAGGCAAAGTGAGATTTTACAGTACACTTGGATTCACTGAGCTCAGACATCAGGTCTTCTATATATGCCCGGATCCCCTGGGCCTAGCACAGTGTGAAGGATGATAAGCATAACTGTAGAACTAGAAACTCTTAGAGATCATCTTAGTACAAACTTGTATTTGATAAGAAACAGACCCATAGAAGAGGTTTAGCTGACTCCCAGCCACTTGGACAACTGGGGACACATTCTGGACTTAACACCGTTCTGCCTACTCTCAGCTCTGAGCTTCCTGTCCTGTCTTTGCTTGATGTACTCAAATACTAAGGAAGAGCATTTCCTTTCCTTGAGGTTTTTGTTTTGTTTTGTTTTCTCCAACTCATAAACTTGCCGGACTCAGTGCTCCGGGGAGTGTTAAAGCAGAATGCGCTTATTTACTTTTATTTTTTTTTTGTACCATTTTCCTTCTTTTTATGATCCTGGCTTCCGACCGTGTGGCAGAAACACATAAAAATTGGCATAAAAGTAGGAAAATGTGCCCCAGCTGCTGTATTAACTATGAAATAAGTTTAAATGCCTCCAAACCGGGTCTGGTCTCCTATCCTTCAGCTTCTAAAGTGGCTCATCCTTAAGTATTCTTTTTGCCTACATTATAGAGGGCCCGGTGTAGGGGGTAAAGACACCTCCAGCTTGCCAATAGCTTCATGGCAAATTGTCATGTAGGCTCTGGCCGTTCTTTCATTGATGAGCAGAGAGGGAGCAAGAAAGAGCAGAGCTCCAGGTCTATCTTAGAAAACACAGGTGAAAACCACCTGAATATGGATTTATCATCACTGGGGCCCTAAGAGGGCCAGAGGGACAAACTTTTGGGCGGAAGTTAGGAAATGAGAAGGTCATGCCTGGTACTTGTGCTTTCAAATCCCCTTTTTGGTGAATTTGAAGAAGGGCAGCCAACCCTGCAACATTCCTAGCCCCTCTGCATGCTCTCCTCCCTTCCCCTTGGTGTAATCACAGTGGTAAGTTACGTTACATCACTGCCCTACCCAAGACTCTCCCATCCTTTCTTCCTGCCCTCAGCACGATGCATGAGCTCCAAGTCAGGGCTCACAGGACCATGCTCCTTAGAGCCTCTGCTCTTCACACACTCTCATCTCTCCCCATCCTGTCTTCCGTGGGTCCACAAATGAGCTGTGTCCCTTCTCCTCCCCAGGTCTGTGCACATGCTCTTCCTTCGGCCTGGGCATCCTTTTCTCCCATTCCCAATCCCAACCCCCTTTCTAAGTCATGGCCTAGACCTTTTCAAAAGGCTTCATGACACAGGCTTTCACTCCCTGCCCTGGGTTCTGCCTGTAATCCCACAGCATCCTGGGACCCCTTGATTATAGCACTGTTTTGTTGATGTACGAGAACGGTTTGTGGAGTGTGCCAAATTTTGTTTTAATATGCATCTCTACCACGAAGCATGGTGATAGAGATCAGTTTAGTTAGTGGTTAAGACAGTAAACCCTCTGTGCTTAATTCCTGGCTCTATCACTTATTAGTTGTGTAAATTTGAGAAAGCCACGCCTCTGTGAAATAAGAATAATCCTATGACCTACATCATCGGGTTATGCTGAGAATTACACACTAGCTCATGTAAGGTTCCTAGTAGAGTGCCAAAGGCCCCAAACATTAGCTGTTATTATTATGGTGCTCAGTGAACAAATAGGCTGAGTGAATAAAAAGTGAAGCTCTCTGCTCCAGGTCTTCATGAACTTGCTCCTTAACAATGGATAAATCACCTTGCCTCTCTAGGTTTTAGTTTCTTCATCAGAAATCTTAGAAGACTCAGCAAAATTATCTCCAGGCAGAAGACATTGGTAGTTTTGTTGTTAATCTCTCCAAAAACTTTTCATGTAGGTGAGTAATTTGACAAATGAGAAAAATAAAGCCCAGAGAGGTAAGGTGACTTGCCTAAAATCTTGTAGGAAAGTGGAAGGACCAAATCTAAAATTTTAGCACTAACAACCCAAGGCTAATATCTTGTTCCAATGATATTATATTAGGCTTTATCTTGAGCAGAAGGAATCCTACTTCATCTTTATCCCATCATGTTGTATGTAGGCAAGATAAGAATCTTCTTAAGATCATAGACTTTTAGAGCTACAGTGAACTTTAAATTTATTCTAATTCTATAGATGTAGCAATGAGGACTCAAAAAGTAAAGTTCACTCAAGGTTATATAGCATTATTGTGGGCTGCCTCTCATGGGCAACAAGCCCTTGATGTGCCTTTCTTGGCTCGAGGCCTCAGTTTGCCTAGAATGTAAATTCCTTCTTATATGATAGGTCCTTCATTAAGAGTCAGTTAAGTATAATCAACAAAGCAGATAAAATAATTTAAATTGGGGCTGTTTATAAATGGCATTTGCTGCTACTAAGCATGAATTTAATAGAGAACAAACTGGTGGTTGGTTACTGGAGGAAAGGTAGGTGGGGGGATGGGTGAAATAGGTGATGGGATTATAAGTACACTTGTCATGATGAGCACTGAGTAATGAATAGAATTGCTGAATCATTATACTGTATACCTGAAACTAATATAATGGTGTAGGTTAATTATACTTGAATTAAAAATAAATTAATTAATTTAAAAAGTATATGGGCAATAACTGACTTCAAATAGAAAAATCAAAGACTGTAGAATATTTGGAAATTAAAAAAAAAGCATGAATTCAAAGACTCCCATTACATGGATAATGGGTATAACTCAATGATGTTTCCATTAAACATTATTTATTTTATTCAGTGACATGTTTGAGTACTTACTATGTGCTAGGGCCTATTCTAGATACTTGGGATACTGAAGTAAATAAAAAAAAGTCCCTTATTTATAATAATTGATTCAAATATATTTCATCATTCATTATTTACCTTCAGATTTGGACTACTCTTGATTATTTTTTAATTTTTTTGAGTATAATTGACACACAATGTTACATTAGTTTCAGGTGTACAACAGAGCAATTCAATTTCTCTATAGTCATGCTATGCTCAGTACAAGTGTAGCGACCATCTATCACCATACAACGCTATTACAATAACACCAACTATATTCCCTATGCTGTGCCTTTCATTCCTGTGACTTATTCATTTCATGACTGGAAGTCTGGATCTCCCACTCCCCTTCATCCATTTTGCCCATTCCCCTCCCCAACTACCATCAGTTTGTTCTCTATATTATAGGTATGATTCTGCTTTTTGTTTACTTATTTGTTTTGTTTTTTAGATTCCACATATGAGTGAAATCATATGGTATTTATCTTTCTCAATCTGACTTGTTTCCCTTAGCAAAATACCCTCTAGACCCATCCATGTTATCACAAATGTCATGATCCCATCCTCTTTTATGGCTGCATAATATTCCATTGCATATGTATATAAGCTACATCTCCCTTATCTATCACTGGGCACCTAAGTTGCTTCTATATCAGATTAGTTTTTTTTATTTAAATTCAATTAGCCAAGGTAACAGGTTAATTATAAATATGTGTTACCCAAATGGTTCAGCCAATGATTTTAAAAGCTTGGTATTTATGAAATCAAGTTGTATGTAGATTCTTAGTGGATAATGGGTTGGCTGATTATTCCATGGTACCAGGCTAAGATCATCATTGCAGTGCTATTTGCTTTGGGCATTTGTTTTTGTTCTGATCCAAGCCCACAGATGCTATCCATAGCCCTGGTCAGTTATAAAATGCTCATCCAAGAAAAGGTGGATCTGCCTCTTACAGAGACACACTTAGCACATTCCATCCCATGTAATCTTAACTATAGCAATGTTCTCTTTCAGCTTAGCAGACTCTGTATTGATGGTGTTTTTATCAATATCTTCTCTGAAATGTGAGTTGAAAGGATCTGTAGAGAGTATTTCACAAAATCTGTGTTCCAGAAATGGAGAAAGAATTGTCCAATAGCACACTGTAAGTGAGATGAGTCAGACCTAAGAACAGGGTCTCCCAACTCCCTGTGATACCTTTGCTACAAATATAGTCCTCTAAGTGAACCTGAGAAATGGGCAGGAGATGAAGATGCCTTTATTTTATAGATGGAGACAAGAAGGCCTGAGAAGGGAAGTGGCTTGTCCAGGGCCACATGGCTGCAAAGCAATTGAGGTGGGTCCAGAACTCAATATTCATAACTCCAGTGATATGCGCCCCTACTGAAGATGACCTGGGGATTGTACACAAGCCCAGAAATTAGTGCCAAGGAGGCCTAATTTTAAAGTAGTGTGTCAGGTTGCAGGTGTATAGGACTGGTTTCTGGATTTACCCATTCGGGTTTAAGTTTTGGCTCCTCCACCTACTAGCCTCATGACCTCTTACCAGAGAGACTGTGACAGAGGCCTTGAAGCTACATAGAGAAACCGAGAAGCCTCACTGAACACAGCCTTCCAGCTGCCCCTACCAAGTTTCCAGAAATGTGAGCAAAACCATCTTGGACCTTCCAGAATAAACCAGCTGCCAAGTGAATACCAGAAGAATTGCCCAGCCAAGCCCTGCTCATATTTCTGATGCACAAAATCATGTGATATAATAAAATGTGATTTAAGCCATCAGGCTTAGGGCTGGTTTGTCATGCACAAATAGATAACCAGAAGGCCCTTGTATTCTTAATACCTAGCGCAATATTTAACATATGGTAGACATTCAATAAATATTTTTTGAATATTGACTGGGTAAAGGCCATTGGGACAGCCTGGAGAGAGAATAATAACTAACATTCTGTACTGAATGCTCACCCTGTGCCAGGTGCTTATTAACTCTTCACAACAACTTTATGAGGGATATTTTCCTATTCTCCTCATTTTGCAAATGTCAAAACTCAAGCACAAAATTTGAAATAATACCTAGGGAGGTCAGAGAACTAGGAATATAGAAAATAGTAATAGATGGGCATACTCTTACTATACTCATACATACTTACTCATACTCATACAAATAAGAGCATACTCTTATGCTATGCTGTCTTTAGATAGTAAATTTCAACAGCTAAAGAAGCATTTGGAAGTTCCTACAGTCAGGTGGGGAATGTATATGTCATACCATGGCCATACAAAAATAAAAAGAGCCAAACATGCTATAGATACACAGATTTTGAACCTGGCTTCAGTCAAGGTAATTACACTCCTTCTTCCTAGATCCCCTTGACCTTGGCCCTTAAGTCAAATCATGTTGCCATTTGGAATGAGGGCTTTGCAATTAGACCTGGCTTCAAATAATGATTGTGCCACATATTTCTTACTCAGTTTTCAACATTATTTTGCCTGAGTCTCAGGTTGCAAAATTCAAATAGGGATAATGATACTTCTATCTAATTAGGTCATGGTGGTTGAATGGGATCTCTCTAAGAGGAGAGTGATCTGGGAAGCATGTACTAACTCTTTAGTAAATGGTAACTAAAAACTGAAAATCTGAAAATTAACAGAATGGAAACCCAAGGAGGCAAGTCTTCTTCCTCTGGAGCTTATTCTCTCTTCAGGCACTGTTTGAAAATTATTTCCCCTGGATAGACTAATCTTATACAACATTATATTGTATAAGTCCAAAAACATGTCAAAAGAAGGAAGGCCTCAAAGACCCACAGATGGGGGTTCCAGCTCTCACTTCACCAGTCATTAAATCAATAACTTCGGGGCATTTGTTCACTAAGGCTGTTTCTCAATATGTAAAGAAAATGCTGTTCAGGGCTGCATTAGGTGAGATGATGATAGTGCTCTTAATGCCCCTCAAAAACTAGCACCAGGCTCGTGTCTCCCCTGAAACTTCACCAATGAGCAGTGATATCCTGCTGTTCTGAACCCTTCTTTTAGCCATGCCATTCCCTTACTGAATAGATCTTTGCTGTGCACCCACTCTGGGCCAGTGTTGGAAATATAGTAGTCCTTGCCTAAGGGGGATGAGAACTGAGAGAAAAGGATGGTCATCAGATGTTTGCTTACCAGTGTTAAGCACCTTATGCCCTCTTTCCACGTGTCTGCCTCCCCGCGCAGTTTAACAAACTCACTAGGACAAATACCTCTTAAATCTTTCTACTTCTCGCCATTTCCAACAGACCTCCCTGGTCTGTCTATACAACCATACTATCTTGTCTGGTTGATAAGAGCCTCCTAACTGTCTCACTGCATGCTCTTGGGTTACCCCCAAATTCACTCTCAGTGATGCAGTCAGAGTGATATTTTTACAAGGCAACTTAGATAGGATCGTTCCCCCCATTTAAAGCCCCTACCGACCCAGTGATTCTTCTTTGCCTTTTGGAAATACAACAAAATCTGTAATGTGGTCCGAAAGGCCTCTGTGGGTCAGCTCTCACTATCCCCTTTAGCCTCGTTCTATATTACTCTACCTTTGCCATAGTTCTGTTCCTCATGCACTCTACATTCCCTCCTTCCATGGGGCTGCTCTTCCTAGAATAATAGTTTGCATTCTCTAAGTCACTATCAGCAACTATGAAAGCCCAATTGGACTGACTTGATAATTTTGCTGCAGGCTGGTTCTTGGCAAAAATTGGTGGTCATTTGATCAATGTTTTTTAGAACTGAAAAATTTGAGAGCAAAACAGACCAGATCTGTCACCTTTCCCAGGCTTTTCATTGGATAATGGAGGAAACAAAATGGGAATTGAGAAGGCATATGCCAAAGGTTATAAATTGACAGAATGGTAGAAGAATAAGCATGCCAATGGAATTGATACTCTTCCTCTTCCTGGCAGGTTTAAAATAGACCCAGCATTTTCCCAGGTATGCATGCTGCTCTTGGCTGTGGTATAAATATCACAGGAAGGTGTTGGAGTCTGAGCCTTGGGCTGCAAGGCCTTGATTTGCAGCTCAGACACTGCCTGACAATTCTTTGTCACTACTTGTCATTGCTGAGCCCACTTAAAATGGATCCTACTCACACAGGAAGAAAAACAATAAATGACCAATGAATGTATAAGGAGATGCTCAAGCTCATTACTAACCAGGGAAATGCAAACACAAGCAACAACAAGAGTGCATTTTTCACAGATCAGATTGGCAAATATTAAAAAGATGAATCATACCCAGGGTACAATCTTAAGGGTGTCGAGAAATGGTGCTTTCATAAACTGTTAATGGGAATGCACGTCAGGAAAACCTGTTGCAGAGCAATTTAGCAAACTCTACTATCTTAAACATGCAGACTTTGATGGAGCAATCCCCCTTGTAAAGCTCTGTCCTGTTGGAACAGTGCAGAGACTTTCATAAGGCCACAAGGCAGATTGCATGTAATCGTGAAGAATCAGAAACAACTCACAAGTCCATCAGTAGAGAAAAAAACTAGGGTACACTGACTTAATGGGTAGGATATAATCAGTTTTTATGAGAAGATCTATAGGTACCAACAAGTTACAGAAAAAAAAATAGCATGATGTGTAAGATGAACTGTGTGAAAAGTGGAATTGGTAAGGGAGTATAAAAGTGAGTATTTCATGTTTTATTGCATGTATTCATGCTGTTTAAAACTTTTGTAGTTTCTATAGTTATTTAAACTTTAAAGCCAGGGGTGCCTGGGTGTCTCAGTTGGTTAAGCGTCTGCCTTCAGCTCAGGTCATGATCTCAGGGTCCTGGGATCAAGCCCCGTATCGGGCTCCCAGCTCAGCGGGGAGCCTCCTTCTCCCTCTCCCTCTCCTACTCCTCCTGCTTGTGCTCTCTCTATCAAATAAATAAATAATCTTAAAAAAATTTAAAAATAGACCTTAAAGCCATAAGGAGAACAAAAGGAAGAAAAATAAAGAGGATCCCGACCACTTTCCTAATTTTGATTATATCAGATTCCTGCCTTTCCCAGAAGCCAGAGGCTGCTCACATTACTTGGTTCCAGGCTGCATGTCTCTGAATTCTGCTTACTTTTTTAAAAAATTTTTTATTGTTATGTTAATCACCATACATTACATCATTAGTTTTAGATGTAGTGTTCCATGATTCATTGTTTGTGCATAACACCCAGTGCTCCATGCAGAATGTGCCCTCTTTAATACCCATCACCAGGCTAACCCATCCTCCCACCCCCCATGAATTCTGCTTACTTTGATGCATCTCTTTCTATTACGCTGACCCTTCTGCCTCCCTCGTAAAAGGACCCTTGTGATTACCTTGGGCCCACTTGAACAATCCAAGATAACCTCTCCATCTTAAGAGCCAGCTAAAGTTCCACAGTCTCAGGTCCCAGGGATCAGGACATGGATATCATTCTGTGTACCATCCCCCCTGATCTGTTAAAAGAGCCCCAGTGACTAGCAGTGTGACCCCCGATAAGCCACCCTCGTTTTCTCTCTCAGCAAATTCAAAACTGGGAACCTGTAATTAATGCTGTTTTCCCTACACCACCCCGTGGGAGAGGCCAGGATAATTTGCGGTATGTCAGACTCGAAGGTCTTTGTGTTGTGTTAGAGAAAGAGTGTCAGAAACAATCACAGGTGATGGCATGAGTTATATTCCTGGTGATGTTATCAATTTTGATTCTGCTCCATTTCTAAGGAGGCTTGGATTTAGTTCTGCTGTCATCAGCTCATCCAGGAAGGGACTACTGCATTAGCCTCTTGCCCAGGCTTTGTCCACACAGTCAGCACTCTTGGATGCTCATTACCTTGGTTTTTGCCCCCTTATATTACATGGGATAAAGTTACACGTGGGGTATTTTAGAAGAAATTCAATCAGCAGTTGTATAGTAACATAAGACATCTCCCTGCCCCCCACCCAAGAAAGTTCCCTCCATACACAAAAGCAATGATGCTGAGTGCCCTCTCCAATTACCAATGCAGTTTCAAATGTCCAAGAAAAGACTGTGAAGAGGATCTTGGAACACCATGACATAAATATAGAGTAATGGGGAGGGGGGAGCTTGGCAAATCTATTGCTACAAATGTTGATGGAATGATGCTGATGGGCAGTATTTTTGCTGCATCCAACACCAACTTGTGATACTATGCCCTGAACACACCAAATAATAACCTCAGCTATGTACATGGTAATTTGTTTTAATATACAGAAGCACATTTATTATTTATATGATCTTTGTGCCAACCCTAAATGCTGGTTGGGACTCCAACCTCCATCATACAGAGCAGGGAGATGAGGCTCTGAGTCACTGCTCAAGGTTTCACTCTCCCTAAGAGGTGAATTATGACTTGAACTTGTGACTCCTGCACCTCTATATCCTTGTCTGAGAAGCAGGGATTTTAAAAAACAGGACTTTTTTTTTTTTGAGAAGTAAATGTTAATACTTGTAAAGTACTTAGAATACTTCTTGGCACATAAGAAGGGCTCAATGAATGCCAAATTATCTAAATACAAAATTAAAGCTCTTTTCTACCTATCATCTCGTAACTGGAAATTTCTTAAATAATACAATCAGAATCAGGAAGGAGGTAGTAGTTGAGTTGTATGGGGAAGGGGTTAATAACCACATATGTACAATCTTCATCCCATTTTAACACTGTGGTCTTCCACATACTCGGAACTCCCGATTAAAGTTAGATACCCTTTGTTTGTTTGTTTGTTTTTAATTTTTCCTTTGGTGTAGTACTCATTTCAGTTTCTAATGATTATTTGTAATAATTTAATCAGTAGCTGTGACCTCCATTTGATTCAGCTCCATGAGAGCAAAGTCTCATTCTCTTTTACTCAACATGTATTTCCCTAGAACCTAAATGTTACCTGGTAGATGCTCAAATATTTGAATGAATGGACCAGAAATTGAATCTAATTAGGTTGCCATGTGCCCTGTTCCCAGATGCTACATTTTCATTTCCTGATAAAATTGTGGGATAGCAATTGGCCTCAAATGTTGGGAAAATAGTCCAATTCATAACTTTCTAATGTGTAACCTGAGTCATTGGGTTGATTGCCAGTTCCTACCTGAGGTCATAAAATGCTTTTGCAGCCATTTACCCCCTTTTTTGGAGCCTCATTAGAACTTTTGGAATTAGCTACGGCAGGTTTTTTTTTTTTTTTAAGATTTATTTATTTTGAGAGAGAGAAAGACAGCAAGAGTGAGAGGGAGAGAGAATCTCAAGCAGACTCCACACTGAGAGTGAAGCCCCATGTGGGGCTCGATCTCATGACCCTGAGATCACAACCTGAGCCAAAACCAAGAGGTGGATGCTTAACCAACTGCGCCACCCAGGCACTCCACTATGGCAGTTTTGTTGCCTTTTCTAGAGTTGATATGACAAAAGTGCCCGAAAAGAAAAGGTCTTTCCTAAGGTCCTAAAACTAGTCCACTCCACAAATAAAACTAGACAATAGGTCATTTTCATCTCTCATAATAATAATACATTTATTTTTATGACTTCAATATTCCAATGAGTTAGGTGGTATTATCACCATTTTATAAACAAAGAAAACAGGACGGTTGGTTCAAAAGTCAGGGATTTAAACCACCATACTGTATTGTCTTCCTTTCCAGTGTGATTTTATTTCTACCACAGGGTGCTGACTCCCCTGTGTCCTTCCTTGACAGTTAATGAGTTTATTGTCTTACTCCCTATTGCATGGAGTTCTATGTGTTCTCACTATTCCTATTTTTACTTTTTCTGACCTCAGGGAATAACGTTTAGCAAAGTTGGGACACCCTACCTTCCCCAGCTGACAGAAAAAAGGGAAAATGCCTTCCAATTACCATCACCTTAACTGGGGAAAGCCATGCTCTTTGAAAGGGGTTCATAATGAGTTTTCACAGGACAGAGGAAATTATCCAAAGCATAACATGTTTTGACAGTGAAACCTGCTTACGGAAACTTTGCCCTCAGCAGTTGTCAGTACAGAGCATTTAATAATCCCCACGGTACATATGTTCAGTGGAGGGCTTTTAGCATTTGTTCCTGGGAGAGTACGACACTGTTTCCATGTTCAAACCTGCTTAGGACTTGGGGTTGAGAGGCATGGCAGGATATCACAGCATCAAAGAAAGTTAGAACCAAAAGGGAACACAGAGCAGATCCAGTAGAAGACAACTCCCATGTCACAGCTGTATCCCTTAACTTAACACAATATCCAACACACAGATGGTACTCAGTAAATATTTGAAATCTATTGAATGAAAAAATGAGGCCTGTTTTGCAGATGGAGAGATAAAGGCTTGGACAAGGAAAGTAACTTGCCTAAAAGTCACTTGGAAAATCAGACGTAAAAACCAGATTTGATGAATTTTTTTTATGACTCCTTTTTTTAGTCTATTAATTTCTTTAGGGGTTGTATACTTGATTAAATACTGAGTACACAAAGGGTAAGTTGTGGTTCCTGACTTTTATATCCCACAAGGGAAATGAGATAGGATACAAAGTGTCAAGATAGAGAGTAATCAATGATCATCCTAAAGAGTCCTCATGCATGCAGACTTACTGTGTAAGATTTGTTGAAATCCTTTATGATATTAAAAAAGTATCAACACCTATATGCTTATCAACAGGTGAATAGAAGGTGCTCTATAATATATCCATGTCAGGGACTATTATACAACCATTAAAATTTATGACCTGATCTATAGCAGCTGACATAGAAAGATCACTGCAAATAATATAGAATCGGGGAAAACAAGTAAATCACAAAAACAATGCATAAAGTATGCCCCCCTTTATATACATCTGTTAATAAATCAGAGGTTGTAAACCTGTGGGCTGCATCTTGCTTACAAGTGTCTCATTTGGTCTAAGCATTTCTAAAAATTTAGAATTCATTGCCCGCATCTTAAAGTCAAAGTTTTTCACCTCAAAAAATCTGAATTTGGAGCCAGTCCTAAATTGAAACATCTGACAATGCTGGAGGTCCCCAATGCCACGCAGCCGCAATAGCTGGAACAGGCTCGTGGCTGCCCCCTATAGAGAGGGCAGGCACTCTGGAATACAGCCTGCTTATCGGATTCATCTACCTGCCTGGCCCTTTCGGGCATTTTGGCTGTGTATCTTCCTCACTTCCTAAGGAAGAGGCAAAGAGAAAACCCAGAGGTTTGCACATTGAAGGAAAGATAAGTTGTAAGTGTGGTATGGGGGATTGGGATGCTGATGAGCAGGTTTTCATGATTCATTCTAAAAACATCCACATTGCTTATTTCACATTGAGGCAATATTGCTTATATAAGGTAAGGAGACAAATTTTTAAGTACTGGGGAGGAAAAATACAACCTTTAGACAATATTTGGTCCACATCTGGAAAGATGGCTATGACTTGAATATTTTAGTATGGAGGTGGGGCATCCCAGGCAGAGGAGATGCTGTTAATAAAGTCTCTCGCTCATGTTATTTTCTTTTCACTGTGAAACCTTGCTCAACAACCCAGTCACCAGGCTCACAGGCTCTTGGGAGCACAAATTAAATGCTCTGCCCAGAGAATGTGCAGAGAGTATGGCTGTGTCTGCCAGCCCCAGTGGAATCTTTTCTTCTCCCCAAAGCAAGTGCCCATAGACCTCGCTCCTCTTAGGCTGCCAAGGGCCACTTATTAGCCAATAGAGAACTTCAGTCTCAGTTTTAGGAACTTAAAGATTATACAGAGTGGAGAAAAACCTCTGAAAAGCAACCTAGGTCAGGAGTTGTTGGGCAGAGAAAGAGAAAAATAGAAATGTGACTTGCCTTATGGTTTTGGCCTTGACTGAAGTTGCTATAGGCCTCAGTTTCCTTATCTGTAAAATGAGAGATGAATTAGATGCTATTTAACAGCTTTAAAGCTCTAAAATTGGGCTTCAGCTTCTGGATGGACCCAACTAAGAAATTAGAAATGCAGTTCAAATGGCTCAATGTTGCCTGACTTTCATGAATTTTATTAGAATTCTTATTTGAGGAGGTGAACACAGCTCTCAGGACCTCTTTCCAAAGATTGTCTACAGCTGTTATCACAGAAATTATTGCAATTGAGATGCACTCTCCTGGTCTTTTTGAATTTTGTCGCCTGGTAAAGTAATAAGAACCTGCATTTGTGCAGCAATTTTTACATTTCTAAAGTGCTATCCATCTCTGTCCTAAATTTCATACTTACATTAATACTATAATGGAGGCAAGGCAGGATTTCTTAAAACCACATTTGAACAATGGGGAAACTTGGACTTCAGTTTGGTCTGAGAAAAGCAGCAACAACGTGCCCAAAAAGGATGCTTTAGGGCTGGGCCTATCTCTCAATGTGACTGTGAGTGGCTGGCTATGTGACTTTGGGCATGTTCCTTCAGCTCCTACTCCCCAATATCCTTATCTACTTACTGGGGAAAATACCCACCCCCAGGCTTAAATGAGGCCAGGTACATGTTTGGCCGTAAGAACCAGACTTGCCTGCCAGGACTTACCTTCCATACAGGACTAAGTGAGGATCTGGAGAGGAGGACGAAAGAGAAACTGTCACAGAGAGCTGTGACAGTGCCACACCTGGACAGAATTCTACAAGAAGTCTAGGGCCGGTGTGATGCAGAAGGGGAGGATTTTGAGTCTGGCTCTGCACAAGCTGATCTTAAGTGCATTTGAAACATTCACAAAGACATATCTGAAGGGCAGAATCCTGGCTGTGCATGCTAGATGTGCTTGTCTCTTTGCTTGCTTGTTTTTAACACTTGATCTAATAAGTGTAAAAATGTTGTCTCATTGAAATTAGTACTGTCTTGGGAGGTTGCCCTGAGCAACTCTTGCAGATGGAGAGTCACCCAAGACACTACTTTTGGGTCCAGCATTTCCCAAAGTAGTCAAAGAATACTACTTATCAAGATGTTAACAGAAAAAAAAAAAATCCACAATAAAATAACTTAAGGAAATACAACCCCTATGCCTTTCATCTCTTCTTCCCCCACAAGAGTTGACAGAAACTTACTAAAAGCTTTCTGAAGTATGGTCCCAAGGCCAAGTTGTTTAATTTTAAGCCCAAAGTCTGTCTATTCTATTGGTCCAAAGAATCTCTTTCATTTTCCCCATGTCATTCTAACTGATAGCTGGTAAATTCGGTTTCGGGGAGTAGATTTGAAAGTGTTTTATTATCCAAGTCAGAAATGGAGACCCCAGGAAGGTCCACACTTTGCCCACAGTTCCTCAGTTAGTAGCGTGTCAGCGTGGAACCCTGTTTTCCTCACTGTCACTACTGCTTTCTACCTGCCTTCCCCTACACTGTGCTGTACCCTCTGTGGAAGGAAGCAGATGAATGACAGCCAAGCTCAACATCCATTCTTCACCAGGCATTGAAAAGCACCTTCTGAAATTGCCGTCACCCTGTTGCCCGCTTGAGTCATCCAGAAAACAATCCGATTCATGTTTTAATAATCTAAGTTTACACTTCTGTCACACCTATTATCTAAGGTTATCAAATCATTCTACCAACCTTAATGAATTCTTATGATGCTCCTGCAAAACAGACTAAGAGAACATCTTCCTGGTGTGACTCTCCAATGCCATGCTAATGAGGACATTGATCCCCTCGTGCAGCTCCAGCCTTCATATCGCTCTTTGTGTGAGATAGGATCTTGCTTGGCTCTGCAGTTGTTCTATCTACCCACACATCCAAAATGCGCTATCCATCCCAACCAAAAAGCCCTTTCATTTTTATAAAACCCTTCAATTTTTACCATCTAAAAAGCTCCTACATGTCCACCACCAATTCTTTTCTGCCACAACCCCAGAAGTAGGCAGAGGAGCCTGGTCACCCGCAGCTTACAGAGGAGGGAAGTGGCATTTAGCAAAAATAAAATGGCCTTCCCAAAGACTCAGCAGGCATCAGGATTCATATTCAGATTCAGTCATTCCTTCCTTTAGCAGGTATCTGAATGCCCTCTACTAGGAAGCCCTAGACTGGATGCTGGACCGTGTAGCAGTGAACTAATACATAAATGGTCTCTGCTCTCATGGATTTAGAACTCAGTGAACTGGACAGAAAACAGAAAATAAAACAAATTACAACTTTCTGAACTACCCTGAAGGAAACAAGGGGGAAACCCTTCTCCCCCATATGTTTGCATGTCTTGCTCCCTGACTTCATTTCCAGGGTCCGCTGGAATCGCTACTGAGCCAGGAAGATGAAGCTAAGAGAGCTCTGGGAAGGACTGATGGGGATTTCTTTGGGACTAACAGACATCCAAAATGAGAGGATGGAGGTCTAAGGGCATTATCAATTATAAGGCCTTGACGTTCTCCCTAGACCAATCTCTCCAGATCCTAGTTCATGTCGCAAGAGAGCAAATGAAAAATTTGAGACAGAGACAGACAGACAGATGGACCAACTGACCAACTAAAACCTCTGCCTGTGGCTCTTTCTCCAAGAAGGAAAGATATATTTTCATATGTCAGTACAAAGAGTCGAGGCATCACAGCAAGCCGTGGGAACACAGCATTTCTAGGGGGCTCTAAAGAAAAATCAATTGTGTCGTCCTCCCAACATGTAACCCTTCCAGCTTCAGTCCCTGGAAATTCACTGAGCTGCAACCTCAGTCCCAACACCACTTTCATTAGTCACGTCACCATAGCAACTTTGAGGGGCTGGATCCTCAGCCACATGGCAAACTAATTGAACTGTACAACTTATTTTGCAGCTGGGGAATATAAAAGTGAATCTTACATTTAATCATCCTCACAGCATTGACATTCAAATCAAAAGTCTTTGTTAGGGCTCCTGGAAAATGGAGTGTCATTTTGCCAGCACAATGTTTCACTCAGAGGCACATCCTTCCTGCTTTGAAGTGCTAAATGAATGGTAAAGGGAAAAAAAAAAAAAGCTTTTTGGTTTAGGGATGGGATTGGGTGGGAGGGGGTAAGGAAGGAACAAAATTTGGATAAATAACCTAAAAATGAAAATGCTTCTAAATCAAATTCAAGTTCAATGTAAATGCTGTTGAAAATCTTTGTCCTGTGATTTTTATTTTTATTTTTTTTCTTTTAAAGAGACAGCAACATTTATGGAAAGACCTTTGGGATCACAGACCTACTCTGTACTCCCCGGTGGTTCTGAGAGCTTCAGGCAAGTCACTTAACTCCCTAAATTTCCTTGCATAAACTGGAACTAATGAATACCCACCTGAGAGTCCTGTTCTGAGGGTGAATGGAATATATGTAAGCATATATAAAGCATACAGAGTCATATCTGACAGACAGTAGACATTCTATTATCATTTTTCCTTACAAAGTTTGGACCTTGATATCTAGCCCTTTGCCAACACTTAACACAGCAGAGAATGTGTTGGGTACCCTGTGCACCTTGTCTTATTTAAACACAAAACTACCTCTGGGACATAGGTATTGTTACCCCCATTTTACAAATACAGAAACTGAGTCTTAGAGAGGTTAATGATGATTGACATTTGCAACAACGTGGTTGGAACTGGAGGGTATTATGCTGAATGAAATAAGTCAATCAGAGAAAGTCATGTATCATATGACCTCACTGATATGAGGAATTCTTAATCTCAGGAAACAAACTGAGGGTTGCTGGAGTGGTGGGGGGTGGGAGGGATGGGGTGGTTGGGTGATAGACATTGGGGAGGGTATGTGCTATGGTGAGTGCTGTGAATTGTACAAGACTGTTGAATCACAGACCTGTACCTCTGAAACAAATAATACATTATATGTTAAAAAAAAAAAAGAAGATAGTAGGAAGGGACAAATGAAGTGGGGGGGAATTGGAAGGGGAAACGAACCATGAGAGACTATGGACTACAGGAAACAAACTGAGGGTTTCAGAGGGGAGGGGGGTGGGGGGATGGGTTAGCCCAGTGATGGGTTTTAGAGAGGGCACGTTCTGCATGGAGCACTGGGTGTTATACGAAAACAATGAATCGTGGAACACTACATCAAAAACTAATGATGTAATGTATGGTGACTAACATAACATAATAAAATAAAAAGAAATATATAAAAAAATAAAAAATAATAATGATTGAAAATTATCCAAAATTTGGAAATGAGGGAAAAGGATGACCTTGTGTGCTTTCAATACGGGAGCACACTGGATAAACTGAGGTTTATCTGATTCTTAACATAAGTGTTCCTTTGTTCGACTGACCATTGATTAGGCCCAGAGTCTTTCAAGTTAGATGTCAATTTGTGGCAGATGTAGTTAACAAATGCCTTTTGGCTGGTAAAGAGCATATATTTGTCTAGTAGGAAAAATAACCCCAGAAGTAAGGTTTTACTGCCCTGCCTGGGCATCTACTACCTTTGCATATAACTCATCTATCCTACTTCAGTGTTTTTATATTTCAGTGACTGTATACCAATTCTCAGATCTTCATTGACTGAGCTTTAGTCATGCTGCTGATTCCTTGGTTAATAAGCTAATAAATCTCTGATGTGTGTTCAATGTACATTTTTTTTATTTTTGAAAATTACATTTTGAGAGTAATTTAAACAAGGACCATGAAACTGGGAAGGAGCACGGTCTGGTTGGTCTACTCTAGGGTCTATAGACTTAGCTCCATCTGTCTCACAGAAACCAGGACTACAACTGAAAGGTCAGACCCTGCCCTCAGGGAGCACTAAGAAAAACCCTATCTGTGACATGGTTTCATGCAGTATGTAATAAGGTGGTGATATGAGTGAAGTGTTCTGTAAGTTCAGGGGAGGGATACTTCTGCTTCTTATTTGCAAGGGTAAGAGCCAGAGAGGAAGACCTCATAGTAGAAGAAGAATTTAAGTTAGCATCGGACAGTGAACAGATTTCCTCCTGATTTTCATCATAGATGGAAGAACAATTCCCAAAAGTCCTTGAGTATTAAGAAAAACAAATAGTAATGATAACAGTGGTGTTAACTGTGGCTAATAGTTTTATCATTCTCACCCAACCAAGGCAAACAAGAACCCAAGAGGTAGGGTCATCTATGGTATCTCCATTTTCAGTTGAGGAAACGGAGGCACAAAAGCGTAGGTGGCTGGTGCAAGGACACTGGACTGGTGAACACAGAGCAGGGTTTTGAGCTGTGGGTTCTGGCTCCAGAGGGTATGCCTTCCTGCTCCTCTACTGCTTCTGTTTCAGTATATTCACTAAGCCCCTAGCTCTCACCCCGGGGGCATGCAGCTGCTGCTTCTTTTTTTTTTTTTAATTTTATTTTATTATGTTATGTTAATCACCATACAATACATCATTAGTTTTTGATGTGGTGATCCACGATCCATTGTTTTCGTATAACACCCAGTGCTCCATGCAGTACGTGCCTTCCTTAATACCCATCACCA
>NC_138375.1:41091648-41140837 GCF_054177405.1 Leptonychotes weddellii
CCAAAGTGGCTGTACCAAGTTGCATTCCCACCAACAGTGTAAGAGGGTTCCCCTTTCTCCACAACCTCTCCAACATTTGTTGCTTTTTGCCTTGTCCATTTTTGCCATTCTAACTGGTGTAAGGTGGTATCTCAATGTGGTTTTGATTTGAATTTCCCGAATGGCTAATGATGATGAACATTTTTTCATGTGTCTGTTAGCCATTTGTATGTCTTCTTCAGAGAAGTGTCTGTTCATGACTTCTGCCCATTTTTTGACTTGATTATTTGTTTTTTGGGTGTTGAGTTTGAGAAGTTCTTTATAGATTTTGGATACCAGTCCTTTATCTGTAGTGTCATTTGCAAATATCTTCTCCCATTCTGTGGGTTGCCTCTTTGTTTTGGTATGCAGCTTCTAACTGAACCCCTAGCTGCTGGCAGGCTTGGAATTCTTAATTTTTTTTAAAGATCTTATTTATTTCAGAGAAAGCGAAAGAGAGTTGGGGGAGGAGAAGAGGGAGAGGGACAAACAGACTGTGTGCATGCTGAGTGCAGAGCCCTATGCAGGCCTCAATTCCACGACCCAGGAGATCATGACCTGAGCCGAAATCAAGGGTCAGACGCTTAACCAACTGAGCCATCCAGGCGCCCCACAGGCTTGGAATTCTTATTTCTGCCTGACCTATGAGGAGTCCATGGAAGCTTAAAACACAGTGTAAGTGACTTGTCAACTGGGAAGAGGGGAAAAGGGGAAACTCAGACAAAAAGTCCTGCCTTTTAAGACACTACACTGTTCCTTTTGTGGCTGGGCAGTTGCTGACTTAACTTCCAATCCCTGTTAGTGATCCATCTGCACCTGATCCTTGTGCTGGCTGGAGAGAAGGCTAAATGACCTTCTTCAGGCCATCCCTCACAGAGAGAGATGGTGCAACATGGGGCTGTGTGACACCAATGCAAGATGACAAAGGGTAACTGAAAGAAAAGAAGGATGTTGAGAAAAACTATATGACTTATCTTCACTTTAGACAGTCAATAATTCACTGTTTAGGCTCTATGGAGATGATTTCGCTTCTACTTTATCCATTTGTTGCCCTCACCCCATCATTCCTTCAGCCCTCTCTGTATCTCTACTGTTCTGTCTTTGCAGAAGATGAAAACAGGGCTGAGTCATCAATCTTGCAACAAAATGGGACAATGGAATGTGCCTTGGGTTAGAAAACAAGAAACTTGAGGACTAGTCATAGCTCTGCCTCCGATTTGGGTAAGTCCCTGGCCCCTATGCCTCAGTTTCCTCATTTGTACACTGAGTGGGTCGGAATAGTATTCTAGGATTAGAAGCAGTATCTTTGGGCAGTCAGTGATGGAAGAAAGTTTCACTGGTGAGGCAACTCAGTGATAAGGAACACCATCCACCCTCTCACATACACACAGCCTGGGAGAAGGCAACCACATGGTGTGGAAGGAGCCATCCAACCCCTCCTAACATGGGACAGAGGTGGTAGCTTGGTATGAAGAGAAAGTGCGTATAAAAACAGATGGGAAGGCCATGTGAGAAGCTCCTGAGCAGACAGGATCCATGCTGATGTGTTATCTTCAGGTGGTTCCAGTGAAAAGGCATGGGGAATGAGTAGTTACTTCATGATGTACCCATTCTTGCCTGATTTCCCACACTTTATCCTCAAAGAGGGGGACTGGGACAAAAGGGCCCAATTCAAGTTGTAAAAGCTCTCTGAGCCTTCCCTAATCTCCCCTGCCCTCACAGTCCTCTTCATCCTTGCCATCCAGACACAGGGCTGCTCAGGGAATGAGAAAATAGGAGTCTGGGGGTGCCTGGGTGGCTCAGTCAGTTAAGTGATCAACTCTTGATTTTAGCTCAGGTCATGATCTCAGGGTTGTGAGATGGAGCCCTGTGTCAGGCTCCATGCTCAGCGTGGAGTCTGCTTAAGATTCTCTCCCCCTGGGGCGCCTGGGTGGCTCAGTTGGTTAAGCGACTGCCTTCGGCTCAGGTCATGATCCTGGAGTCCCAGGATCGAGTCCCGCATCGGGCTCCCTGCTCGGCGGGGAGCCTGCTTCTCCCTCTGACCCTCCCCCCTCTCATGTGCTCTCTCTCTCTCATTCTCTCTGTCTCAAATAAATAAATAAAAATCTTTAAAAAAAAAAAAAAAAAAGATTCTCTCCCCCTCTCCCTCTGCCCCTTCCCCCATGCTTGGTTGCTTTCTCCCTCCCTCTCTCTCTCTCTCAAATAAATAAATAAATCTTTAAAGAAAAAAAGAAATGAAGGGAGGGAGGTAGGAAAACAGGAGTCTGGTCTAGGTCTTGCCAGTAACAAGTTGGGTGGTAGAGCAAAACCTGTTCTTTATCTGGACTTGAGCTTGCTTCTCTGTAAATTGAGAGGTGAGCTAAACAATGGCTCACACCATGGAACATCTGTGTTGCAGATAGAATGCTGGCCCTGTGACACAAGTCTCCATGAGATCCTTTTCCCCACTTGAAAGATGAGGAAGTTGACACCCCAGTTAAGTGACTCGCACACAGTCAAACATCTTGGAAATGGTATTCTGGCCACTAGCCTGAACTTCCTCCCAAGGTGAGGACCCTGGCACAGGTGTCCTGTACATCCCAGCACCCACCCTACTCCCAACCCGAGGCACACATCGTCTAGCCATCTCAGCACTCTCATTCCGACTGACTGCAGGGAAACTGCAACTTATCAACCTCTCACCTTACTCTTGCTACTGTCCATTCCCACCACAAAAGCTAAAGTGATCTTTGTAGAGTAAATCAGACAAGGCCACTCCCCAGATTAAGCTCTCGAATGGCTTTCCAATACACTCATTTATAAATGTAAGTTCTTTCTGTGATCTTCAAAGCCCTGCAAAGTCTGGCTCCAGGCCATCCTTCCAACTTAATTTCCTGCTTCTCTATCTTTTGTTCATTCTACCTCAGCCACTCTGCCATTTCTGCTTTGCCAGAACACCAAACCTGGCTTGTACCAGCCTCGGGGTTTTTCCACCTGCTATTTTTAATTCCTGGAAAGTTTTCCTCCCAGACATTTACCTGATGCCTTGTTTCTTCATTCAGACCCTGTTCAAATGATCTTTCCTCAAGGAGGCTGTTGCTGATCCCTATCTAAAGTGACACCTTTCTTCCTTCTTACTGGTCTATTTTTACTCTATTTTTCTTTATTAACATTCATTACTGGCTTAAAACAAGGTATATATTTATTTACCCATTTGTCTCCCTTCTCTATAATTTGGCTCCATTAGGTCAAAGAAGTTTTTGTTCACTGCTATACTTCAGTCCCTCCAATAGTGCCGTTCACCTAAGAAGAATCCAATAAATGTGTCGAATTAATGAATATTAACCATTATACCTATCCTCATTGAATATAGTAATTTATCCTGGGCTTTCACTGATATAATTTGATTTACTCAATAATAAAGCTGATAGTAACAAGGAACCTAGGCGGCCATTCTGGGAAGGAAGACATATTGGGAATCCCATGCTCTGGACAAATGGTGGCAGTGCTCTGCATCTTGCATCTTGCATCTTTGACATTGTAATGTCGATTTCTTTGTTTTTCTGCCTCTTGCCAAAATAACTTGGGGACCGGTTCTAATGAAGAGCAATAGTTGGTTCCCTGCACGGCACAAGGGATAGATGCATTCCTATAACTGAAGTTGATTAGAGCCTATTGGCTGTCAAAATCATGCTCTCTTACCATAGCACTTTGTAACAGGACTGCAGAAGGCATGTAGCACACTCTGACATTATCTGTGTCTGGAATAAACTTCCTGAGTACAGGGACGTAATCTTGCTCACATCTCCACTGTTCTTAACACTAAGCCTGGCAGAAAGTAGGTACTAAGTCAATATTTATTTAATGAATGGATAAAAAGCTAAAGGAGTTGAATAACCAAGCTCAACTGTTCTTCTCTTTCTACTCAGATGGGTGTTGTGTTTTCCTAACGTGATACTTCCTCACCTCCATACTGGCACTAGTCATTCAAAACCTTAGGGGATGTCACCAAGATAGTGACAAGGTCATTCCTGACTTAGCTCTCCCTCACAGAAAGAACAACTAAAAACTATTCATGGACAAGACATCACTGAGAAAATCCTAGAACATGGGGGCGAGGCTGAAGAACCACTCCCCCTGGCACCACACAGACCAAGACAGGCCACATTAGAAGGATAAGAGGAGCAGCTACTGGCTGACTGCCTGGCTCCTCTCCCAGGCCTGTGCAGCACCATATGGAGAGGTCTCCCCTGAGTCTCTGATTCCTCCAGTGGGAAAAGAGAGCCCTGGACATCCAGCTCCCCCAGTATTATGGATTGCTTCTTGGGAGCCCCCACTCCAGTCCTGTCTCACAAAGGTTGCAGGATGGAGGGGTGGAATCTTCAGGGCCTGACCACTGGGAATCTGATTGTGATGAAGAAGGGGAGGGAACCTTGCAACAGTCAGCACTCAGAGGTTGGCAAACTGAGGTCCTCCCTGCAGTACCCAAGTAGTTGTCCCAACCAGTGGTTTTGCTCATCTGCAGAGCCAAGATGGTGACACAGAATGACCAGGAAACTCAGCAAGGTGTAGTCTGCCTGATTTTTGTCCCTAAGCAAAGAGATTTGCTGGTCTTGGAGCCTGGTCTGCACCCACCCAGGCAGAAGAGCTGAGTTATAGCCCAGACTACTGCTTAGTGTAGTGGACCAGGAACACCTGGGAAGCTGAACAAGCAATCAGATTTGAAGTTAACAAAGTCAGGGGGGAGAGAGAACTGGATGAAGGTAGTCAAAAGATACAAACTTCCATTTATAAGATAAATAAGTACTAGGGATATAATGTGTAACATGATGACTATACTTAACACTCTGTATGGTAAATGTGAACATTACTAAGGGTAAATGCTAAGAGTTCTCATCACAAGGGAATATTTTTTTTCTTTGTTTTTTTGTATCTACATGAGAAGATGGATGTTAACTAAATGTATCGTGGTAATCATTTCATAATATATGTAAGTCAAATCATTATGCTTTATGGTATAAACTTATACAGTGCTGTATGTCAATTGTATCTCAATAAAACAAATGAAAAAATAAATAATCAAACAGAAACAAAACCTTACCATGAGTGAAAGCAGAGAGGATTTCCCCCCCTTTGCAGGCAGAGCAATGGAAGCTCACAGCAGTCTCATAATTTTCCTAAATTGCCAAGGCAAAGCACATCAGAGTAGCACCTGGCTTGCAAGGCTGCTGGCTGCTCAGCCCAACCAGACGAAGCCTTCTGGGTCTTGAGTCCAGCCCCATGGATAGGGTATGATTCTGGGCTGGACAAGCAGGCAGAAATGTGTGAGCATGAACCTGGGAGCACTCACTACCACACAGGACTCAGCCCGATTCCAGAGAAGCAGCAGGCCTATCCTGTACTTGCCCACTGGCCTCTCTTCTTTCTCCCTCCCTCTTCCTTATGCCACCAGGTTTTTCAGCCTCTGGGAGCCTTCTGACACTAAGAAAAGTGATCTTACAACATTCTGCACACTGACAATACCAAACGCCTATTTGTTGCGCCCTAATGAGGTACCAAGATGGACAACATGGGGCTCAGACTCTGGAGTCAGACAGCCTAGGTTTAAATCTCAACTCTGCCATGTATCTGGGGACCTCTGTTTCCTCATTGGTAAAATGGGAATGCTGACAGACCCTGCCTCATAGGGTAGTAGTGAGGATTAGATAAAGCAGTGCATGTAAAGACACACAGAATGTGCCTGGCACATGCCCACACCTCTCATTTCATCCTCACAACAAGCCTAGAAGGTAGATTATAATTATCCCATTTTAAAGATGAGGAAACTGAGCTTCAGAAACACAAAGCAGCTATTCAACAGGCTTCGCTCTACTGCATACTGGCTCTCTACATAGGCTGTTTCTCAAAGGGCACCAGCATCTTGAAGAGGTGTCTGAGCATGTTTCTGGAGTAGAGCATGCAGAAAACAAACCAGTTAAATTCTCAAGGAGAATTCACAGGTCAATGTTACATGGGTAGAGCAGACATTTTTAGGAGCAGGGAGGGAGTGTCCTTCCCAATTTACTGGGGGCTCAGTATCCCCAGGACACTCGAGCATTTAGCAACACCTGTTTTCCCAGGGCCTTCATCCCCCTCCATCCACAGTTCTTTCCACTTAGATGACTAAAGGGCTTGCTCCATTGCTGAGAAGGGAAGGTGCCATGCAAACACCTCTCCAGCGAAGGCAATTTCCTGAGGTTGTTAGCGTGCACTCCTCAGTACCCAACTGCCTGTTAGCCTGAAAAATGGAGCCTCTGATGATCCCGGAGGGAACTCTACCCGCACAGTCCTCAGCTCTTCACTACCTTACTGAAAGTTCTCTTTCCTGGAGGGAGATTGGTCACTCCCTTTGGAAACACTGAGCAGCCTTCCGTTCACCTGCCTCCTTGGTTGAGATAGTTAAGGAAGCACTTTTCTGGGGAAAGTGATGAGAAAGCCTACAGAGCGTGCACCGGGAGCCTTATAAAGTCAATGAACTCAATTGTGTTCACTTTAAAGTGAAATAAACTTACCTTAACACACTGAAGCAGCCAATTCTGTCCTTCTTAGTGGGAAAGAGAACATGAGTGGAATTGCAGCCAGGGGACAAGGATGGTGGATTTGTGGCAGGGAATTTCTTTGTGGTTTGCACTTAAGAAAGCAGAGCTTTGAAGCTGCAGCTGGGGTGTAGGCAAAGTGCCAGGTGAGCATCCTCATCCCTCATACATCCCCAGCCATGGTCAGAGCCTCCTCAGCTGAATCACCCACTCGCTCCTCAGGGCCCTCCTCTGATCCATCCATAACTCCACCTCCCAACCCTATCTCCACACCCCCTCCCTTCCCAGCATTCTAGCACCCGCTCTGAACCCTAAATCACTGTTATACTCCTGCCACTTCAAGTCCTTTCTCTGACCTCTCAATTACCACCACTCCCTGAATTCTTATTTTACACACTCTTTCTCTAAAAACCTTATTCCCTCCTCCAAACTAGAAAGGATCCTCTTCTCATCCTCCAGACTCAGGAAAGCAATTTTTTTTTAAAAGATTTTATTTATTTTTCAGAGAGAGAGCACAGCAGGGGGAGCGGCAGACAGAGGGAGAAGCAGGCTTCCCGCTGAGTGGGGAGCCTGATGTGGGACTTGATCCCAGGGCCCTGGGATCATGACCTGAGCCGAAGGCAGACGCTTAACTGACTGAGCCACCCAGGAGTCCCTGAGGAAAGCAATTTAGCTTTACTGTTCTTGCTGTGCTTGTTACTGTCTATCTTGCAGGGCAGGGGACTGCCCCAAGGTCATGAAGTGATTTGAGGCCAGGTGTCTTGACTTTCTGTGATCTTTGTAATGCATCAAACTTTCTCTCAAAGTCTGGAAGTTATGAAGTCAGATTAGAAGCAAAAGGAATAGAATAGAAGCCTTTGTTTCTTGGGGCGTCTGGGTGGCTCAGTCGTTACAAAAAAAAATAGAAGCCTTTGGTTCTTACACCAGTTGCCACAGAGGCAGACAAGAGGCGTGATCAAAGTCCCAAAAGCTTTGTTTCAGCAGCGACGCCTACTGGGAGTGACTCAGAATGGCTTATTTGTCCACCACGTCTACCTCTGACAAGAAAGGTACTCTTTCTTGGGCCCCTAGGAGCATCTATCAGATGTTCACGTATCACTGGAAATATAATAAGATGGAGAAATTCTTATTCATTAAAATTCCTCCTAGGTTTAGTAGAAGGGATTGGAAGGAATATTTTGATCAAGTGCTTGGGGTTAAGGGTTACATGCCCAAGGATCATGTGTGGCCCTTAAGAGATGTTTTCTAAACAGCCTCAAGGGACATAGCTGTTTGCCTTCTCATCATCCATTTTCCTTTTCTTCCTCCCCAAAGAATTCCTGATTTTTTCAAGTATGAACTTTTCCTCCATTTGACCTTGAAGAGGGACACCCCTTCCCTGCCTCTGGAAGGGCATCCTGATTAGTCTAAGCCAGAGGTCACCAAACTAAGGCTCATGGACCAAATATAACTGGCCACTGCTGCTCACAAGCAAAGAATCGTTTTTACATTTTTAAATGTTTGGCAGGGGAAATCAAAGAGCAGCATTTCTTGACTTGTGAAAATTATATGAAATTCAAATTTCAGTATTATAAAAAAAAGAATAGAAAAGAAAAAGGAAAGAAAAGGCCCAAAATGGAGTCACTTGTGCTAAGCCTCATGTCAGCAAACCAAGACTAATTGCAGTTTCAGCCCCTTCCAGGAATGTAATCTCAACTGCTCAGCCTAGAGTTTCCTGTCAGCACTAGTGTGGTAATCCACCTGATAGACCTCTTTTGTCTCCTAAAGGAAGGCGACCTTGCCTGAAACAATCCACTCTTTTCCTTTAGAAGGACCCCCATAAAAGCCTTCCATTTTGTGTAGCTCCTCAGCACTCCTTTCTATTTACTAGATGGGATGCTGCCTGATTCATGAATTATTGAATAAAGCCAATTAGATCTTCAAATTTACTCAGCTGAATTGTTTTATAAGTGTCCATAAAGGTTTTTTTAAGTTTGTTGATATATAATTCATATAACATACAATTCATCCATTTCAAGTGTATAATCCAATGGCTTTATTCACAGAGTTGTTCAACTATCACCACAATCAATTCTCCCCATGCAGTGTTCTCTCTCTGTAAGCAGATTTTCAGAGAGCATGGGGCAGGCAGAGAGGGGCAAAGGGAGAAGATAATCTTGAGCAGACTCTGCACTGAGCACAGAGCCCCACTCAGGGCTTGATCTCATGACCCTGAGATCCTGACCTGAGCCAAGACCAGGAGTCAGACACTTAACTGACTGTACCACTCAGGTGCCCCTGTCCTTGGCTTTTCATCTAGCCTGCCCAAATTTGAGATTGCCCTTGAGCTTATCTATAAACAAATAAAATAGATAAAAGCTGAATTGCTCTGCTTAGAGTAGAAGTGTTATGTTGTAGGGTGGGGGCAGAGCCTCACCTATCTGCTTGAGGGTGTTCCATAGAGCATGTTTAATAAAGCAGATAATAGAAGATGTGAAGATATATTCTTCTTCCCTCCCTCCCTGCCTTTCTGTAGTGGGCATACATTAAAGTAGTACTTTAAGAGATTTTGTTATTTTAAATCAAGTATGCTGTGATGATGGGATTTCAGGTAGTTCTTCCTTATGCTTTTCTGAATTACTGCCCTTTTTTATGTTCCTTTTTTTAAATTTGAGTGCAGTTGACACAAAATGTTACATTAGTTTCAGGTGTACAACATAGTGATTCCACAGCTCTATACATTATGCTGTGCTCACCACAAGTATAGCTCCCATCTATCACCATAAACGCTATTACAATACCCTTGACTATATTCCCTAGGCTGTACCTTTCATACCTGTGACTTACTCATTCCATTACTGGAAGCCTGTATCTCCCATTCTCTTTCACCTATTTTGCCCATTTCCCTGCCCTTCTCCCCTCTGGCAACCACCAGTTTGTTCTCTGTATTTATGGGTCTGTTTCTACTTTTTTGTTTGTTTTTTTGTTTTGTTTTTTAGATTCCACATATAAGTCAAATCACATGGTATTTGTCTTTCTCTGCCTTACTTATTTCTCTTAACATAATACCCTCTAGGTCCATCCATGTTGTTGCAAATGGCAAGATCTCATTTTTTTTTAAGGCAGGGTAATACCCCATTATATACATATACCACATCTTCTTTATCCATTTATCTATGGGTAGACACGAATTATTTCCATATCTTGGCTATTGTAAATAATACTGCAATAGGGGCGCCTGGGTGGCTCAGTCGTTAAGCATCTGCCTTCAGCTCAGGTCATGATCCCAGGGTCCTGGGATCGAGCCCCGCATCGGGCTCCCTGCTCAGTGGGAAGCCTCCTTCCCCTTCTCCCACTCCCCCTGCTTGTGTTCCCTCTCTCGCTGTCTCTTTCTCTGTCAAATAAATAAATAAAAAATCTTAAAAAAAAAAAGATTTTAATAATACTGCAATAAAGATATCTTTTCAAATTAGTGTTTTCATTTTCTTTGGATAAATACCCAGTAGTTAAATTATTGGTTCATATGCTATTTCTATTTTTAATTTTTTGAATAACCTCCACGCTGTTTTCCACAGTGGTTTTACCAGTTTGTATTCCTACCAAGAATGCACAAGGGTTCCTTTTTCTCTACATCCTCGCCAACACCTATTATTTCTTATCTTTTTAACACTGGCCATTCTGACAGGTATAAGGTGATAACTCATTGTGGTTTTGATTTGTATTTCCTTGATGATTAATGATGCTGAGCAACTAAATTATTGCCCTTTTGTAATGAAATGCACATTTCTGTAAAATAGAAATTCAGCTGATTTTGTATTTTAAAAAATTTAGTCTAATTAATATTTTCCCCCAAGTTGTCCTGAAGCCTCCATTGCTCACCAGTGTGATTGTTCACCATCAAAATGGGAAATCATCTCATAGTCAGTGAAATGGATAAAATCAAGATATTTCTATACAAAAAAATGTTTTCAGTAATTGATAGAGTAGCAAGAACAAAGCAGTAGGATAAGGCCCTAGGGTTGAAGCTTTGATCTTGTCACCAGATTGTTATGTGGCATTAGCCAGTCAATTCCTTTTTATTTAACTTTCTACTCCCTCCTTGGAGACTTGATCCCTGGGCTCATTTCTTTTGAAAGCATTTCCTGAGGTCACCCAACACTTCCAGAATTCAATTAGATATATTCTTAAAGTGCTCTAGTATATTCCTCTCTTATAGCTCTTATCTGGCTGACTTTTATAAGTTCTTTTACTAAATTCCTCAGCTATATGATAAGTTCTTTGTAGGAAAGGACTGTCTCTCTACATTAGATTCCCTGAACTTGCTATATCCTGCCTACTTGGTAGATGTTTTTTTTAAAGATTTATTTATTTTTTTGAGAGAGAGCAAGCGAAAGAGAGAGAGAGGGTGTGTTCAAGCAGGGGGAAGGGGCAGGGGGAGAGAGAGAGAGAATCTCAAGCTGACTCCTTGCTGAGCGAGGAGTTCAAGGTGGGGCTCAATTTTACAACCCCGATATCATGACCTGAGCTGAAACTAAGAGTTGGACACTTAACCAACTGAGCCACCCAGGTGCCCCAATTCATGTTTTTATTTATTTATTTATTTTTAAAGATTTTATTTATTTATTTGACAGAGAGATAGAGAGCACAAGTAGGCAGAGGGAGAGGGAGAAGCAGGCTCTCCACCGAGCAAGGAGCCAGATGTGGGGCTCGATCCCAGGACCCCAGGATCATGACCTGAGCCAAAGGCAGCCGCTTAACTGACTGAGCCACCCAGGTGCCCCTTAATGTTTTTTTTAAAATGAGTTAATAACTGGCTTTCATTATTTCAGTCTAAAGAATAAGAACAAACTAGAGTTTCTTCCATCTCCAAAATTGCATTATTTTTCTATAATTGCTCAATGATCTATAATACAAGTGTTTATGAAAACTGTAGTATATCATTTATGAATTCTTTCTGACTGATAGTAACAGATACCCCAAATAACAGTGTCTTTAATAAGACCCAAGTTTACTTTTCTCTCATAGAAAAGATAGAGATGGGCAGCCAGTCATCAAGAACTCAAGATCCCACTTTTCCCTGTTCTACAACCCTTATTGAATGGCTACTCTCCTCTAGGTTGCTTTATGGTCCTTAATGGCTACTGAAGCTCCTGTCATTAAATAAATATTCCAAGCAGCTGGAAGGAAGAAAGAACAAAATAAGCAAAAGGACATTGCTCTAGGGAAAATCAGCTTCCTTTCATGTCCCAACCACTGACTTGCACATGTGACTCACACCTGGGAGGGAGGCTGGGAAATACAGACTTACAACTGGGCAAACTGCCAAACCCTCAAAATACAGGGGTGGCCCACTGAGGAGGAAGAGAGAATGGGTATTGGGTGGTCCGAGGGAAATCTCTACCATCCTTGGTGAGTGCCCTCTTGATGTCAGCATCTTACAGAAGATCAGGACTGGCTCTTAGAGGCAGCCCGTCTTTGAAATTTGGTTCTTTATGTCATCTGCTGTGTGACAGCATACAAGTAACCAATTGGGACATCAGAATACACACACACACACACACGCACACACACACACAAATGATGGCCCATGCAGTAAGTCTGATCTTAATATGGGCTAAGTATCTAATCACTGTTAAAAGAAAACCTTGGACTATTAGAATTATCCTTAAAAATCTTTTAATTTGGGGCGCCTGGGTGGCTCAGTCGGTTAAGCGTCTGCCTTCAGCTCGGGTCATGATCCCAGGGTCCTAGGATCGAGCCCTGCATTGGGCTCCCTGCTCCACGGGAAGCCTGCTTCTCCCTCTTCCATTCCCCCTGCTTGTGTTCCTTCTCTCGCTGTGTCTCTCTCTGTCAAATAAATAAATAAAAAATCTTAAAAAAAAACTTTTAATTTAGTCATCAAGATTGAGCATTTTCTCACCTGCTTTTTCCTGCGTTGAGCAAAAACATACAGGTTTTCACCCATTAGAATCCCAGTGTATGAAGATGTTCCCACCATGAAAGCACTAGAGGGCCCAAGACCCACCTGGCAGCACCACATGGATTTCTCCCAGCTCCGCTCTGACCCCTGGACACACAGAAGGTGAACTGAAAACTAACATTTAAAAGGCAACCATTTGGGGCACCTGGGTGGCTCAGTTGGTTAAGCGACTGCCTTCGGCTCAGGTCACGATCCCGGAGTCCCGGGATCGAGTCCCACGTCAGGCTCCCTGCTCAGCAGGGAGTCTGCTTCTCCCTCTGACCCTCCTCCCTCTCATGCTCTCTGTCTCTCATTCTCTCTCTCGCAAATAAATAAAATCTTAAAAAAAAAAAAAAGGCAACCATTTTAATCCTTAGCTGCTCTCAATCTTTGTAGTTTACCACAATAGAGGCCTCATGCCTTCCTAATAGTGGCATTTTGGACATATCAGGCAGTGGAAGAGAGATTATTTTTAAGGGACAAGCATACTCATCACCCTATACAAAATCAATCTGCTTGATTCTATAGAGATCTTGGACTTTAAGAGAGGTTGATATTCTGGGTAGTTTTTCATTTCAGTTGCTTTTATATTTTTAAGAGAATATTGAACTGTTTCCACGGTGACATTTCATAATCACAGCGTCTGGAGCAGAAAACGCCATAATAGCGAAGCTGGAGGCTTTCTACATAAATCACCAAGGAGTTTGGATGGTGCTGCCCAGCTCGCATGCACCACCCACTCTGAGTCTCATGGACAGTAACCAAGACCCAAAAGACAAGCGACATAAGCCCCAGGGAGCTTTTATGTTCTGGAAAACCCAGGCAATAATAGCAAATTATTTATGTCTTTGGATAATTTTAAAATCGTACCTCTTTCTTCCCTTTATTTTTTTTTAAACCTGGAAGAGCTATTATTTATGGACTTGTACCATCTTCCTTTCTGACCCTAGAACAGAAAGAAAAAAGTAGTAAGGATGAAAAGGAAACCTGAATTTAAACATGATACATTTTCATCCCTCCAAACACACACAAAAAAATGGTTTGTCAGTTCGAGTAAGGACGTGTGAAAGGATCAGGGCAATGCCTAAAATCCATCCTGAGTTCTCAGATTCTGGTCCTGGCTGTGCCAAAAATTGGCAATAATCTTGGGTAAGAGAAGAGCTAAGTCTCTCTGCCTATATACCTGTGCATGAAACAAGTAGCTTGGAATAGGCTCTGTTACAGAAATTGTGTTCCAGGAAAGAATATTATGTTCCATTTTGCAGCTAAATAATTTCAGGAAAATCTGTGTATTCTTCCCCCCCACCCACCCCTGTTGTAGGGTCACAGTCTCAGTACTGCATTACAGGCTATAAGAAAATCCATAATGGTTTAAAATGAAAGGAAGTGTTTCTGGAATTTATTTGACCAAATATCTGATTTTCCTCCAGTTTACATCTTAACTTCTTATAGACCTAAGTTTCTTGTGGAACACAGTTTCACAAATCCTTAAATTGATTAAAATGATAATTAAAGACCTTGGTGGGTTTAAAATATTGGCATTTTATGACTTGATAACACTCCATTAAATAGCACATCAGGGCAGTTACCCTATGTGATAACTGACGTTCATTATGATGACCTGAACATTTTTAGGATGCTGAAGGGCAGTCTGAACCAACGAAGAAAGATTAAATTTATGTTCCTCATGGTTTGGGACTGGGTGCCTTTTAATACCTGAATCCTTTAAACATGAGCAGTGTGTGTGTGTGTGTGTGTGTGTGTATTCTTTGTGTATTCTACTAAAAGTTGAAAATTTTAAACTGTATGTATTTTTGGTTGCACACACAATCTACAGTTGAGGTCTAAACAGAATCCTGCTAAAGGGGAAAAAGTAGGCTGGCACCCAAAATCCTTCCAGTAAGTTTTCACACAGGGTTCTGATTAGAGGCATTGAGTTATATGAAAAGTTCATGGTTTGGCAATCCACAGCGATGTAGCTTCCAGGTTCAGACTGAGGACCCTGTAAGTCATCTGACTGAACCTCAGTTTCCCCATCCCTAAGATGGGAATAACAAGAGCTACCTCTTAGGGTTAAACAGCAAATGGAAAGCATCTGACACAGATGAATTCTATAAAAACCTTCGGTGGGTTTCTGCCTTTCAATGCTTCCTCACGACAGGATCTATAAGTTCTGAACTTGGATTCTGTACAACCTCTAGTACACAGTGCTCCATACTGGTGGGCGTTAACTGCTTTATGGATTAATTTGTTAATTATAAAATTTAATTTTGAAATAAAGTAGGCATTTCCTCTTGCAATGCCCCTTCCTGCTGAGGTCCATTGGCAGAAGAACTGGAATGTTCTCTTCCTCTGCCCCATCCTAGTTTTTCCTTGGAAACTTCAGATTGGCACCTCTTCCGGAGGCCTCCTCTGACCACCTTGACTAGTTCATATTCCCTTGACAGCACTGGGTACTTCTCCTTTGGAGCTCATACCAAGTTTCTCTCTGTCTTCTCTCTCATTTTATGAATCATTGTTTTGTTTATTTGAGTATAGTTGACACACAATGTTACATTTGTTTCAGGTGTACAGCATAGTGATTGGACAAGCCTATATGCTATGCTGTGCTCCCCACAAGTGTAGCTCCCATCTGTCACCATACAGCACTCTTACAGTACCATTCACTCTCTTCTCCATCCTGTGCATTTTATTCTCATGACTTTTCATTTTATAACTGGAAGCCTATACCTCCCACTCCCCTCATTTTGTAAATCTTTTATTAATATCCCATCTCCCCAACAAATCTGTATGATGTCTGAGGGCAGAGGTCACGACTGCTTTTGTCCATCAGTTTGATCTCCAGTTCTTGGCACAGTGTTTGGCACACAGAAAAATGCTGAAAAAACAAATGAACAAATGTCCCCTTCCCACTTGTTGTAAAGACCTCACCCCTTGCAGATTTTGCCTCGAGACTGAGCATCATAAATATGCCACAGCCAGAGTTCCGTATGTTCCCTGCTCCAGCATGGGAACATAAATAAATGATGGCTAGAAGGTAACATCCCAGGGGCTTTTGGTCAGGCTTGCTTACAATTGGCTCTCACTGGGACGAAAAGAAATGGAGAGCAGGTGAGCCTGGCACAGAAATAGTCTCCATGCTGGGGTCCTTTGCTGGCTGCTGACACAATACAGCTGTTTGCATGGCTTGGTTCACTTTCCAGGTTCTTTACCTCACTGTTGAGCCACTGAACTTCATAGACTTCATTTCTGGTGGGTTCATATATGCCCAAGCTCTGGCCGCCCTACATTATCTATCCTGGAACACCTGTGACTTGATTGCCTGGCTTCTGACCCCATCACTCCCCCGACACCCGAGTCTCTGCTGTGCCATATTTCCCGGTCCTGGCTCTGTTCCCAGTCCCCTCAACCTGCCACCACCCACGGTAGAGCATGAGGGAATGACTCGCTCAGTAATATTTGCCTTTGGAAGCATAGCCCACAGGCATGATATGCCTGGATTTAAATATCCAAACTGTGTTTTCTGCTGCAGGAATTAAGGAATTGCAGTCTCCAGCACTTTTCCAAACCCAAGCTATGGTGTATTCAGTAGGCTTGGTGCTTTTGTCAGAGACCGTGGATGGCTCTGGTTTTATTGGTCAGCTACTCCCTATTTGACTATGGCTCACTGCCCTGTGTCCTGTCCCCTTCTCTATACCCGAGTGTGGAGATCTTGGGAAGGGCGATTGCTAAATAAAGACCAGTGGTGGCATTTACTTAGAACAGATGGTGACAGAACCCCAAGCTTTCTCTCCCTGAGCATTACTCCAGGAGGATTTTCTAGGTTTGATACAGCTGAGAAAGGATGAATTCAGCCACATTCGCTCTCTAGGCCTATCTACAAAGAGCGTGTTAAAAACTCATTATTCATTTTTAAAAATAGAGACCTATGCAATGAATTCCACTGCTAGGCTCGTAGTGTGTGCAAGAGCATCGTATTGGAGAGAAACCAGACTAGGTGTCTGGAGATTTGCATTCTACTTCCAGCTTGAAAAAGTTACTTAATTTCTCTGGTCTTATTTTCCTCATCGATTCAGCTGCCTCTAGGTTTACTATTCCCTATTTTACTATGTGCCTAATACTATGCCTAGCTAAAAATACCATGGATAATAACAATTTATCTAGGGCTTATGTGTGCCAGATACTCTTCTAAGCATTTTGAGGTATTCAACAATTCTCTGCACAAATAACTCCGAAACAGTAAGATTAATCCAAGCCCCTTTCAGAAACTTTTTTTAATATACACCTTTTCCCACATATTGCTAAGTTTGTTACCCTCTCTTCCACCTGTCTCCAAAACATTCCCTGCCACTTAATAATACGGTGATCTGCTTGAGTTCTGGGTCTCACTAGATGGTAGGATCCATGTGTTCATTAGTTTTTGTTTTCCCAGCGCCTGGCATAAATTCTAGCAGATAAAAGATGTTCAATCAATGTGAGACTGATCAATCACCCAAGCCCATTAACACGTAAGCTCCCTGAGGACACTGGTGCAGTGGCTTTGTTTCCTGAGTTATTCTTATTCCCCTATGCTTAGAATTGTGCCCGGCAAAAGTAGATAAATGCTTAGGAGCTATATTAAATCAATTAATGAATGAACAGTATAGGATCTGTTGACAAAGCCAAGTTTACTTCGTTTGAGAGTGCAAGATGACTTGAGGGTGTGGAGCAAGAACAAACCTTGAGGCAAGGTAGGTTGTGAATTTCAACACCTGGTAGGCACCAGGAGCCGGGAGGGGCTGTGCAATGCAGCAGTTTGTGTTTAGCTGGATGGCTTGTTCATTCCCTTTAAGTACAGCAACGATGAAGGAGAATTGGATCTCAAGCTGCTGCAAGGAATAAACATTGATATTTCTTCTCCTTGAATAAGCAAGCCTCACTCAAAGCTTTGATTCTTTGACTATTAGAAAGCCCATGATCAGTCAGTCAGGCAAAGCCCACGTGCATGTTTAGGGAGGGGGCAGGTTGCAAGTGAATCTGGGAAAGGCTGCCGCCGTCACGCAGATGGTATCTCTGCCCGCCGTTGTGAATTGTGGCAACTGCTATGGCTCCAGGCTCCTCCTGTCCCGGCCCCCTCTTTTAATCTACATCCTTTTATCTTTCTCATTTCACATTTGTTTTCTGCTCTGCTTGGTTCTGATGCTACAAATTAAAAACAAGCAACAAATCGTATTTTAGATCTGCACAGCCCAATCTTCAACCTGTCATTGACTTTCCCAAGAGGATTCCTGGGGAGAAAAGTCCCCCAAGAGAACCTTCTGGGTTCAGAAAACCAAAGGGACCATAGATATCAGGAGCTGCTGATTGGAGTCCAGGCTGCTGGAGCCTTTGGTTACATAACAGAAAGAAAGAAGTAACAAAACCAGCAATTCCTAAAGCTGCGTTGCATATTTGGAGACTAGATCGTTATATCTTAGGCTATTTTGCCAACTTCTGCATTTTGATTGGGATATCACCTTGAAATGAAGAAGCATAACAAGACGTGCAGTGTGATTAAAAAAATATCCTTAAATGGGGAGTTAGTAGACAGGCTTTGTGCTCTGCCCACTACTTCCCTAGTGACCTTGAAAAATTCACCTCACTTGGCTCTTGAAAACGGACACTAACATATCGTATTGTGCGTATTGAGACTTAACCACATGAGGCCCAAGTAACTATAGCAGGAAAGGGAAAGAGACTAGCACTGAGAATCCCCTGACCAATGTCTCTACTTCCTTCAGGTGTCCGTGCAAACACCTCTCACATAGAAGATGAGAAGAATGATCATGGTCATGATCGCAGCCACTACTAATATTTGAGAATGTTCTTTGTGCCACACACTGTGCTTAGTGCTTTATAATCATCCAATCATTTAATACTTACAACACCAGCATGAGGTGAGAATGGATATCCCCAAAATATCAGTAAAGAGATGTGGTCGAAGAGGGACTCAAAAATTGACTCCCCAAACTAGGCCAGGTTCTGCTGTTTTACCCTGTACTTTTCTTCATATCAGTTATCACAGCTCATAACTATATATTGATGTGACTTTTTCCAGTGCCTGTCTTCTCATTAGATTACAAAATCCACTAGGAGCATGAGCTATAACTGTTTGCTGACTGTTTTTTGCATGCTAGAATACCTAGCAGATAGTTGGGACTCCATGTAATCACTGAATGAATAACCTGGATTTACTCACTGTCATAGCAGCTGGGAAGACAGGTGCATTTGCAGGAGTTGAGTATCTGAGGTCACGGGACAGGTACCAGCTCCTAGTGGAGACCATCGGTGAATTTTGGAAGCTTCTTTATGGGGTAGAGGGCAGTCAGTGGTAACGAGAGCTCCAAAAACAAGTGAACCTCTGAAGTGTAGACACATGTCATCCAAGAAATGACAGGTAAGTGATGGGGTCCCAGTTCCAAGACCGCAATCCAAAAAATAAGATTTCAATTCCCAGAAGGCAGAATAGTTTAGTAGGTAAATGTACTGTAGAAGCATTGCATGGAAGAAAAACACAGGCCTTGGAGGCAGAAAAGATATAGCTTTGAACCTTAGCTTGACAATTCACAGCTGTGTGGTGTTGTATCTCTCAGTCGGAACCCTTTTTTTAACATCTTAAAATTACCTAAAATATGGGAATACATCGTATTTTGGAAAGCTGTAGTGACACTTGATAACTGCCTTCTATTTGGCACTTTTATAAGGCAGATGTGTGTTAACATTTTGCACACATTAGCTCACTTACACCTCACAATTGTTCTATTACATGGGTACAATTATCCCCATTTTGCAGGGGAGGACACTGGAAGTCAAATGCTCTTGGCTGGGTGGAGATGCAGACAGAAGGAGAAGAAACTGGATGGGTACAGACTGTGGAGATCCAGATGGGGAAAAAAATGGTGTATGTGCGTCCATTCCCTACTTCCATTAACAGACCTCATCATGATTTCCGCAGTAAGAATAGGACCGATATCCTCCTCCATCCTGTGGGCCAGGCTGTCAGGATCACTTTGGGAGCTGACATGCCAGATGAAATGCAGTTAACTTCCCGACTCTAGATGGTCCTCAGGTTTGCTTCTGATATTCTCATGCTATCATACAATTGTCCAGTTCAACTCCTCTATCATGGCTTAAGAAAATTCTCAGAAAAGTAGAGGAAATGGTAGGAAGCCTCTAGGTCAGAGCTTAACTGAGTCAGGTAGAAGGTGGTTGACAGAGCTTGTCTGTAGCATTTTCTCCTTTAAGGGGACTCCTTGACTTCCCTCAGGCATACAGAGGCCATCCACCTCTTTCCCTTCCATGAGAAAGCCTGCATTCAGAAGTGCTTCCTGTCCTCTCAGCCTGGGCTCTCAGTGACTGGGAATGACCAAGTGCAACTCACCCATGGGGATACTAATTGTTTCAGAGACCAAATGTTTGAAACAAAAAGAATGTTGTGAGCATCAAATGGATATTAAAAATGTATTTTTTATTTTTTAAGTAGAGAGGGTAGGGGATATGATAGAATCCTCAAATCCCTCTAAAATTATGTCATTTTGATAAAGTACTTAATCTCTATGCAAGGCTAGCCCTGTCCCAGAACAACCCTAAGTTCAAAACTGAATGCTGGGTCCTGGACATCTTGGTTGCAGCCTTATGATTTACACAGCTTAAGGGCTGCAACTGATTTTTTTTCACTCATTCTCAAATGAAAACAACAACAATAGCCACAGAATTTTCTGCCCATTTGGGCAAAAAGAGATCTGACTTTCATAACATGTAGTTTAACCCCTGGCAATTTGAAAAGCATGATCTAAGAAATGTTCGCATCAAGCAACTGTATTTTTATCTTGTTCTGTCCCTTTAAACAGGGGGTCTAACTCCTCCCTACCAAGGGTGGTCTCATGGCTTTTCAAAGGATTAAATGCATGGTCTCAATCCAGAGAGTAAAATATCTAGTTCCACGTAATAGTCAAAATTTCAAATTTAAAAGAAAAACTTCTCTCCATATGCAATCTACATCTTTATAGGTGGAAAATTTCAAATGCTGGATTGGGACACAGAATGCAGATGGCTTCCAATCTCCGTCCCCACCTTGTGCTTCAATTCTTCCTCCATTTTGCTAACCCAATATGTCTGACTCTTCGGGATTGAGGGTGTAGGGTGTAGTGGAGTAGGGAAGTTCTGGCTTGACTCATAGGGTTGTGAGCTGACATTGTACTTCCTGGGAGATGTTCACTGCTGACTGTCTTCTTTGCTGGGGGGGAAAGGATGGCGGTTTCAGAGAGCTTTGATTTTATTTTTTTTGAAGTTTTTATTTAAATTCCATTGAGTTAACATATAGTGTTATATTAGTTTCAGGTGTACAGTATAGTGATTCAGCACTTCCATACAACACCTGGTGCTCATCACAAGTGCACTCCTTAGTCCCCATCACCTATTTCACTGGTGCCCCTGCCCACTTCCACTCTGGGAACCATCAGTTTGTTCTCTAGAGTTAAGAGTCTATTTCTTGGCTTGCCTCTCTCCTTTTTTTCCCATTTGTAATGATCTGGATGGAGCTAGAGAGTATTATGCTAAGTGAAATAAGTCAGTCCGTAAAAGATAAATACCATAATTTCACTCATATGTGGAATTTAAGAAAGAAAACAAATGATCAGAGAGAGCTTTTATTAATGGGTATCTATAGATCTCTTGAAGGTTAATGCTTCTCTATTTTGTCTTATTACTGTAGCTCCTTGCTCAATCCCTGGGAATTGGGTACTATATTCCAAGCCTCTTTGGGGGTAAGACCTTTTTAATCTTTCAGGCAGCCTTCCTAGAAATGTCTAAGGTGATCTCATTCCAGTGTCTATCCTACTTGGCCCACATTTGGTCCACTAGAATGGTTCGGGGATCTCTGTTCCTGAGAACCTCCCTATGGGACCACTGTCTGATCTCTACCTCCATAACCTCTTCTTTGCTCTTCCATTTAAGGATCTGGCCAACCAGTTTCTCAGGAATGATAAGCAAGCAATCCACTGCAGCATCCCCTTCTCCTACTTCTTAATCCTTCGGAGTCCAAGAAAGACAAAGAAACTTTCTACATAGTCTCCTTAAGGGCCCTCTACCTAGGCTTCAGGTGGGACAGGCTCCTGGCAGGGCATTCCCCTTGGCAGGCAGGCTCCGGGCACATTACCATTTCTCTCTAAAAACCATCTCTTGGTCTCTGCTCTGTTTCTCAGCCTCTCCAACTTCACAGTCTGAAGTTGGGGAGGGTTCGGGAGGGGTTGACTGGGGGGAGGAAGTAAAAAAACTTATCTGCCATCTCCCTTTTGCAAATCCTGTCTTACTTTAAAATGTAGTGCCTATTTTCTTCATGCTTCAACCAAAACTGACAGGACATTTGAATGTCCTTTTAAACCTGGGATCTTCCCCATCTAACCCTCAGGATTATTTTTCAATCCTGTCATATCTTTTAGGTTTGTCTTTGGAAGGCGTATCTCAACGTGGTATTTGTAAAGATGAGCTAATTTCCCAAAGTGTTTTAATATCAATGTTTCATTTGATCTCTTCTCTCATATGTCCTGCACAACTCCCACAGGTGGGCCTCTTCATCTGATTAGGACTTGCATTTAGTGGGTAGTGGGTTCAAGGTTAAAACCCAGGCCCCTTCATCCTCAGTGACCAGCTGCTTTCTACTACTGTTGATGATAATACAAATAATAACAATAATTTTGAACATTTATTGTCTTGTAGACACTGCTTTTAAGTGTAATAGGTATATGAACCCAACAACTTCTACATAGATGATATTATGGTGCCCATTTTATAGATGGGGACATCACCACCCAGAAAAGGTTAAGTCACTTATTCAAGATCACATGATTCGTAAGGGGCAGAGCAGCTGGGGTCAGAACATACATCCTTAACCTTCATAAAAGAGAGTACACTTCACATTCAGAGCACTTTGATCTCCACTATCTTGTTGGGTATCTCTCTATGATAAGAGGGGACAAGGATTACTTTCTTTATGGACAGATAAGAAGTACAAGCCATGCAACTGGGTAGGAGACTGATTTGAGGTCACAATGCTAACAGGGGACAGAACCCAAATGTGAACTCAGGTCTCTCAACTCCTCTTCCTGGTTCCCCCTCCCCCCCATATTATGTGGCCTGATGTGACCCTCTGTAGCTGACAGTCCTAACACAGGAAAGAAAGTACTGCCAGGGACTTTTCCAATTATCTAGCCCAGTACTTTTCAAATTAATTTATAGAGCCTCAAGGGGCACAGGAGGAACAGGGAGTAAGAGAGCTTCGAACTAGAGGGAAGCCCTGCTCCAAGCTTAACTAGAGTCTCCACTTCTGTTTTATACATCAGTTTCCACTTAAGATTTTGTCTGAATAAAGAGACATACTGCCTTTATTGATGTAAACTGCCAATGAAGACCAACCTCCAATTTAATAAATGGAGAAATTGAGGCCCAGAGAAAAAGAACTCACATCACACAGTAAGTTAGTATAGAGCTGAGTCTAGAAACCAGTCAGTACCCCAGTACTCTGTGAACCAGCACTTGGCCCCTGGTCCCTGCTGGTCCCCTGTGTGACCAGTGTCACATACACTGGAGGCAGGCTGGCAGCTGACATATAGGCAGCGTGATCTGTACCCATACCCTGGCAGTAAAACAAATTGATTATGTTTCAATTAATGATACATGCATATGTATGCCAGAAAGAAACACCCTGCCATGCATATGCATATATTATTAATTATGCAACATGCTTTCTTACATTTATATTTTCATAGCTTTTTATAGCATTAATTACTTGGTTAAACTGAAGAAAAATGGAAGGGATGGCATAAACAGGTTTTACTGCCAGGAGGTAATCAAGTGCCAAGTGGCGTGGGGCTGTCTATATGTCAGTAAAACACTTCTTCCGACCCTATGCCTTTGACAGTTGACACATCCACTCACCTCGATTTCTGCTGTGATGTCAGAGTCTGCTATGGTGTCAGGTGCTCCAAAGCCCTGGGTAACTGATGTTTTGTCCTGCCATCTCGGTGTGCAGAGGTATTGGACTGAGTTTGGAGAACTTGAGTTAGAACCTCACCTTGATCCCAGCTAGCTGTGTGACTCTGGGTACTGTAATTCCTTGTCTAGGGAGGAGATGTTTTAGCCAATCAGATAAAGAAGACAAGGAACTGTAGGGAAGGTTGGCTGGGGGTCAGAAGTAAGGAGGGAAGAGAATCTATGCTATAGGAACAATTGTGACCTGTTCTCCACTCCTATCGTTCCTTCCCTGAGGATCTCCAGGCCATACTGCCCTTCTTTCTGTTCCTTAAATATGCTGCATTCTCTTTCCTCTGAACCTTCTCATACTCTGTTCCCTCTGTCTGCACCCCACTCCCACACTGACCTTTAACTGGTCTTACTCCTATTAGACCTTCAGATCTCTTATAAGCCCCTAAGTTAAATCTTTCTTGTATAAACCTCCTTCACAGCTTCTCCTCTTATAAAAACACAACAGGATTTATTGCAATTATTCAATATCTACTTGGTAGACTGAACCTCTCTGATGGCAAGAACTATGTTCAGTTCTTGCCTGTATCCCTAGAGCCCAAGTGCTCAAATATTCTTAAAGGACTGGTTTCTAAAAAGAACAAAAACTATATGAATCTGTTTATATGAAATTGTAAGAAATGCAGACTAATCTATAATGAAAGAGCAGGGGACCTGGGACAAGGAGAAGAGAAAGAGATTACAAACAGGTACCAGGAGGCTTTTAGAAGTAATGGATATATTCCATCGCCTGGATTTTGTGATGGTTTTCACAGGTGTATACATGTATCAAAATCATCAAATTGCTTACTTTAAAGAGGTGCCACCTATTGTCTATAACTCAGTAAAGCTATAAAAATATTAAAGCACACACACAAAAATAAAAATGCCACTATAGGAAAAAAAGAAAAGACTGGTTAAGACATTGAATGTTGCAGAGAGCCAAAAAAAGGTCAGAGTGAAAAATGTCCACTAGATTGGAATGTTTTGAGGTATCTGGGGTAAAATCTGTAGATAGAAACTGAATAGTGGTGAGCAGGCTTTCTAGTTGGCTATTTTTCTGCCTAATCCCTCCCACAGGACAGGGCATCCTTCCCCCAGCCCTAGTGGCTCCCTACACTGTGTATCAATCTGAGAAGGACATTTTGCTTGCAAGGAATGGAAATCACCCTGTGCTAGCTTAGATGGAAAGAGGGAAATTATTACAAGAATTCACTCACGTGTGGAATATAAGAAACACGGCAGAGGATCATGGGGAAGGGAGAGAAAACTGAATGGGAAGTAATCAGAGAGGGAGATGAACCACGAGCGACTCTGAACTATAGAAAACAAACTGAGGGTTGCTGGAGGGAAGCGGGTGGGGGATGGGGTAACTGGGTGATGGGCATTAAGGAGGGCACATGATGTGATGAGCACTGGGTATTATAGGCAACTGCTGAATTACTGAACTCTACATCTGAAACTAATGATGTACTATATGTTGGCTAATTGAATTTAAATTAAAAACAAAACAAAAAAGAATGCAGGGGGGCACCTGGGTGGCTCGGTTAAGTGTCTGCCTTTGGTTCCGGCCATGATCTCGGGGTCATGGGACCAAGCCCCACATCTGGTTCCTGCTCAGCAGGGAGCCTAATTCTCCCTCTCCCTCTGCCCCTACCCCCAGCTTGTGTGCGCTCTCTCTCTCAAATTAAAAAAAAAAAAAAAAAAAGAATACAGGAATGTCTGAGAAAACTCCCAGGAGTGTCACTCCTAGACATTAGGAAAAGCCTGGAATGAAGATCTGAAATGCTCGCAGAAACCAAGGCACACCTTGGTCTCTAGTTCTTAACTCTTCTTGGAACTTGTGCTTCATCCTTTCTCTCTCTCCACAAATTAGATTTTAGGACTCTTCAGTTGACTTAAAAAGCAGGACACACCAGGGCTCGTGGGTTTCTGCAGTCCACCAGCACAAACGTGAGGTCACCTTTAGAGCACAATCCAGATGTTCTGAAAGAGTGAATGTGATTGGTCCAGCTGAGATATGGGGTCCACCTTGCCTGCTCAACCTGGTGAGGAGAATCATTAAGAGGACACACAACTACTTGGGACTCACTTACTGGCTGAGGGGGGGAAATGGGAGGACATTTCTTAGAGAAAGGGAGAAGTGGTGATTTGGACAGACTTTCTAAAACTCTCTATTAAAGGTTGCTGTTGGGATCAGCCAGATGTGCAAAGTGGGGATTAGAATCTCCAATTCTCAGATAACACACTTGCACCCAGAAAAGTTAATTCATCTCCCCAAAGCCACGTAAGTACAAGGCAGAGTGTAAGGCCCCCAGACCTTTGACTCTGAGCCCTACCACCTTTACTAGAACACCAGATGGTTCTCCTAAAGCAATCCTGCTCTCAAGAGATTCTAAATCTTATCTGAACTCAGGTGTAAATGAATGCAAATAGCTTAAGGCACATCCCAGCACTTTTGAGAGGAGAAAATGGAGAGGAGGAGAGATGGATTTTTCTTTTAGCAGGAACCAAAGCCCTAAACTGAAGAATACTGTACTAATGGCGATATTTAAGTCATCCTTTACTGTATATGTATTTTTAAAGGACATCAGAACCTTCTGAAACCCATGAACTACACTGCACACATAACAATAGATGCACTAATTTTGAACTAGCTATTTCTCTTTACCTCCAAGGTCTTAAAGATGACAAAGAATGTATTTAGTAAAGCATTATCAGAAAGTTCTGCACTCCACAGTTACTTGCAACTTTTTGAAACAGAATGTATCAGAAATCTACTAAGAATACAAACTTTTTTTTAGTGCCCATTTCAGGCCAATCCATCCAATCAAAGAAGCACAAATACTACAGATGGTCGAGAAATAAACAACCATTTTCTGTGTGCTCACCTCAGGTGAACCAAATCCGGAAGCCAGCTGATGTGAGAGCCAGGAAACCAACAATGGATCCTGGAGTGGAAACAAATTGAACTGCTTCTCCCAACCCGGCCTCAAAGAACCAGATTTGTCCATTTCACTCACTGGGTCCTGGTGTCCTTGTGCTTACTTGATACATAGCTCAGTCCTGTGTGCTTGGTGGTAGGAAATTGGTGTGTAAGATGAATCAGATAAGATTTCTGCTCTCAGAGCTTTAACAATCAAACTGAAGGGGCAGGCATGGATGCAGACACAAAGTACAGAGAAGCGTATTATCCAACAAGAGATGTGTGCACTCAAATATTTCTGATTTTTCATGCCTCAAATTGAATCCCCTCTTCTACACCCACCTAGAATTGCCTTCCTTTATCAACAAGGGCACTACTGTCCCTCTAGATGTTCACATAACTGGGATTATCTTTGAATTTTCTCTCCTTCACCTCTCATATCAACAGTAATCACGAGTTAAATTGAATTTTGCTTTTAAAATGTATTTTGTAGCTGCCCACTTCCATTCAGCCCCCTTCCGAGTTATGCTTTCACGTTATACCTTCTCTTTATCTGCCAGCAATGGAGGTTTCCTCCTATTTCTACCTGCATTTACATTTACTCCTTTCAAACTCATCCTAAACCCTACTGCCAAAGTGATCTTTACAATGAAAATTTGAGAATATTACAAAGAATCTGACTTTGATCCCCTTGTCTTTAGGCTCAAGATAGCAATCCCTGAGTCTGCAGAGCGTTCACTGATCGGCCCTTGCCCGGGCTTACCTCTAGAGTCTCACCTCCTGCCACTCACTTGCTTTGTCTCTCCCCTCAGGTGTACAGATCACCTTTGGTGTCCTGAGCAAGGCCCATTCTCTCTCACATGAGGGCATGTGCACAAGCCATATCCACTGACTGAAATGCATCCTGTCCTCATCTGCTGCTCATTTCCTGGATGAATCTAGGTTAGGTTCCCCGATGTACATTGCTCCTTCATAACATTCACTCCAGTTGTAAATTCATTATTTAACATCCTTTTCCACTAAACTGTTAATCCCATGAGGACAGGGATTGTCTGTTTCATTTACTGCTGCACTGAACTTTTGGCACAGTACCTGACACTCAATATGTGTATGTTGAGTGGAGCCCCAGAACTCAAATGAAGAGTCAGAAAAGTGAGAATAGGGGCACCTGGCTGGCTCAGTTGGAAGAGCTTGCAACTCTTGATCTCGGGGTCATGAGTCAGCCCCTCATTTGGTGTAGAGATTACTAAAAAAAATTAAAAAATAAACTTAAGAGGGAAAAAAAAAAAGAAAAGTGAAAATAAGGTCTAATTGCAGAGGGCTCCAAATGTCAAGCAAAAGTGAGAAAACTTGTCGCCCAAATCCTGTTTGCAAAGGCTTTCCTTCACCCCTTTTGCAGCTGCTCTTTTTCATTGCCCCTGGTGTGAGACCTCGTCTCTTCCACCTTGTCCCTCACCCCCTGCCACCTTGAGGACACTGAAGGTACTTTCTTCATCTCTGTAGCCTCAACAGTTGGCACAAGGCCAGCTACAGAGTGATGCAAATGTCACCCAGCTTAGGCTAGGTTACACTCCATTGGAAAACGACACCCAAATCTCAACAATGGCTTATTTCTTGCTCACACAAAGTTCATTGCAAGTGTAGCTGGGTCTCCAAGGCAGCTGGCTTCCATGCCATGGGCAGGTACAAGACAACTACTGTTATGACAACACGTTTCCAAGCTCAACATGGCAGGGGACAAGTGAGATTGGCAGATCAAATTCTGGCAAATAAATATTCCCTTCTAGCAGCCCATGTCACTTCTGCCCATACTTTATTAGCCAAAGCAATTCACATGGCTGTGCCTAACATCGAGGAGGAGCCATACATTTGTGTATGTGCATGTGTGTGTGTGTATATATATATACATGTCATTTCTTTCTCCATTTTTCTAGAAATAGAGGTGAAATTCGTATCAGTAAACAGTAGTAACACCTACCCCAGGACTGAATAAACAATTCAATTGAAAATAAATAGTTAGCAGTGAGTGGTCCTTGCTCTGGAGGAGATGCAGAGCACCTGATAAGGAATGCCATTCTAATTCCAGTTTCGAATAATGGCCCGTCACTTCAGACAATGGTCATCCAGCACTCTAGCCCACAGTTCCCTAACTTCCTCCCCTCTAATGGTCCTGTCCTTCCTCATCTACTCACCATCATGGTCATAACCTAGACCTCATCAGTTCCTCTCATTTCAAATCCCCCCAACTCTCAATTTCAAGCCCATCTACCACCTCCTATATTTCCAGCACATTCCCTTAGATTCCCTGTCTCCAGCCACCCTTCGAATCCACCTGGATTTTCAATCCATTGGTCATGTTACAGGATTGGTCATGTCTAAGCTGCAAAACAGGATGCTGGTGCAGTTTTATCTCAGCTGTCCCAGCTCCCTGTTTTCTAGTTGGGGATCCTGGCCCTGACTACATAAGTGTCCAACTAATCCTAACACTCTTGCATTTGTACTGTTCTTAGTCCCTTGCCCTATGGCCTCACTTGCCTCCCTACCTAGCTTAAATTATACAATCCATCATTATACTCCTTCTCTTTGGCACATCTTAGTTCCCCTTCCCATGTCCCAACCCCCCCAGTGCATATTCTTTCATCACATTCACCTGCCTAAGCTACAATCCTGGTTAAATGGAACCCTTCACCTATTCAGGGGCAGAACTTGTACAAAGCCACAAAATAAACTCAGCCACAGTTACCGGCTTTTCCTTAAACTTGTGATCACTAAGTAAGTTCTTAATGCTGCCTAGAAATCCTGCTACATTTCCCCTGTCCCTTCTCCTTCCCACTCTTCCTGATAATTATTTCACACTTCCTCATTTCTTCTCAAACCCCCAACACCTTCTCCATCTTTACTCACAGCTCCTGACCTCACTTGCTACTTCACAAAAATGAAGTCTTCAGAAAAGAGCATCATGAACCTCTCACCTATGCACGGACTTGATTCCAGTGCAGCTCTCTCCTGTGCCACGCCCCCTCCCCAGTGGAGCCAGTGGCATGTGGACAAGCTGTTATTACTCAGGCTTCCCCCTCGTCGTTATCACCCTTTTTCTAGCTCTCCTGTCGGAGCCTTCCCTGAAAGACATAGCGAACCTGCCCGTCTTCAATTTCTCTCCTTCTGTTCAACCCACACCAATGAGATTGTTTTCTTCTCATTTTGCAAAAACTCTTCTCACTAAAGTTAGCAGTGACACCCCCACACACACACCTTGAAACCCAGTGGCCACTTCTCAGTCCTAATACTGCATGTTCCCACCAGCAGCATGTACACGGGGCTTCCTCCTTTTCTCCTTGGAGAACTTTTCTTCACTGGGTTTCCAGGATGCCACACTCACCAGGTTTGCTCCCACACTTCTGGGTGCTTTCTTTGCCTCTTGTGCTGCATCATCTGCATCTCCCTGACATCTGAATGTTGAAGTGCTCCAGGGCTCAGTCCCTGAACAGCTTCTCTTTTATATCTATGCTCACTCTCTAGTTGATTTCATCTAGTCTCCTTGCTTTAAATATCATCCTTATGGAGGCGCCTGGGTGGCTCCGTCATTAAGCGTCTGCCTTCAGCTCAGGTCATGATCCCAGAGTCCTGGGATCGAGCCCCACATCGGCCTCCCTGCTCCGCCGGAAGCCTGCTTCTACCCTCTCCCACTCCCTCTGCTTGTGTTCCCTCTCTCACTGTGTCTCTGTCAAATAAATAAATAAAATCTTAAAAAAAAATAAATAAATATCATCCTTATGTAGCCAAGTGCATATCCCCAGCCTAGATTTCTCCCATAGACTCCAAAGTCACAGAGTTAACTTCCTACCTGACATCTCCACTTGAATGTTTATTAGGCATTTTAAATTAGGCATACATCTAAAAATGAGCTCATGAAATTTCTCCCCGCCCCTAAAAAAACATGTTTTATCAATGGTAATTCGCTTGCTCTAGTTGCCTTGGTATAATTCTTAACTCCTCTCTCTCATTCTTTGCTTCCAGGATTTTCACAAATCTTATCTGTTCTACCTTCAAAATATATCCAGAACTCAATTACTTTTTATCAAATCCTGTACCACCCAGATCCACCATCAGCGTTCGATTATCACAACATGATTCTAACCAATCACTGAGCTTCTGCCCTTGTCCCCCACTTTAGCCTATTTTCAACACAACAGACTGACCAATGTCACCTGGCACTGCCCCTTTACCATGAGTTCTTACTTTATTTTTATTTTTTTAGATTTTCTTTATTTGCGAGAGAGAGAATGAGAGACAGAGAGCATGAGAGGGAGGAGGGTCAGAGGGAGAAGCAGACTCCCTGCTGAGCAGGGAGCCTGATGTGGGACTCGATCCCGGGACTCCAGGATCATGACCTGAGCCGAAGGCAGTCGCTTAACCAACTGAGCCACCCAGGTGCCCCCATGAGTTCTTACTTTAATCAAAATAAAAATCCAGGTCCTTACTTTAACTCACAAAGCCACACATGGGCTGGACCCCCTTTTCTCCTCTGACCTCATATCTTAATCTTTTCCTCTTCATGCTCTCCAGGTCAGCCACACTAGCTTCCTTGCCATTCTCCCACACCCCAGGCATGCCCCCATCTCTAAGCACCCCCACTCATCTCCCTTTTGCCTGGGATGCCCTCTCCTGGGTATGTGCATGGCTAGCCCCTTCACCTCCTTTGGGTTTTAATTCAAAAGACATATTTACAGTAAGATTTCCCTAGGCCACTCTACCTAAAATTTCGCCCTACCCATGATACTTTATATACCCTTACCTTGCAATAATTTTTATCCCTAAAATGCATCACTATTTAACATACTCTAGACTATACCTATTTATCTTGGTTATTGCCCTTCTACTAGATTAAAAGTTCCATGAAGGCAGGAATATTTGTCTACTTTGTTCATTGTTGTTTTCCCAGCTGCTAAAACAGTGTCTGGCATAAATGAGCCTCTCAACATGTATTTGTTGCATGAATCAATTATTTTCAGGAATATTACTCTGGGTGCACTGGGCAGACTATGTAATCTAGAAAGGATAGGCTGGCCCAGCAGAAAGAACACTGACTTAAGAGTCTAGGAGACAAGGAATTTAGTTCCTGTTCTTTTGCTAATTTGCTGTGTGTCCTTGTGCAAATCTACAGAGGTCTATTTTGTCTTGTAACATGACTGAACTGGGCTGGATGATTTTCTGTGTTCCATTTAGCTCATAAAGTAGCAGAAGGTGAAGGCTGAAGTAATAGGAGAGCTATTTGTTGCATGGATTTAATGAGATGATTTATGCTCTAGGACTTTTCCATCTTTTTGGTCTGTGGCTTATAGCAGGTACGTCAAAAATTCATTTGGATGTCAATCCCTCATTTTCTTCTTCAGCTGGCTGTATGCACAGACCAACTTGGAAATCCCAGACCACCCCCCTTGAGCCTTGGATCTTGGTTAGCTTTGTTACCTCTCTAAATCTTTGGTTCCTCTCTACACCCTGTGTCTGATCTTAGCATATAAAGTGATTGAGAGAAGAGTCAGAGTTCAGAATAGGGCTCTTAAACTTCAACTACGTTGCCACCCAGGCTGCCTCTTCCACGAAGGTGTAGGTGGTTGCTCTCAACATGACTGTGATTTGTGTGTTGCAGGCCTTTTCAACAGGGAACAGTGAGTGAATGCTGTCCATTCAGCATATCATACTGTCATTTCTGAGTTTTGCATCAATCACTTTGCAGACCTTGGCTGTTATTATGGCCTTGAATTAAAAAGGGGTCATGAGAACACTGTGGAAAGCTATTCTTGTAGGCACTCCACAAGCATTCAGTAATGACCGGTAATGGAAACTGAGTTGGGTCTGGGCTTCAGAATCTCCTCTCCTACTGGCTAGCTACCTGCATGAACTTCAACATGGAACACAAAGGTTCTCAATCTCTATTTCTTATGCCAGACTTGAAAGTCATTCCTGACACCCCTCTCTCTTTCCCTTATACCCTAAATTTGTCAGTCACCAAATTCCGTTGGTTAAATTTGCATCCTGAATATCTTTAGATTCCACCCACTCTGTCCTTTGCTCTCTTGGACTTCTGTCAGGGGCTGTCTAAGCATGATGTTACTTTCTTCCTTAGCTTTCCCTTGCCCTTAGGCTATAGTCCCACAACATGAAGAATGACTGCAGAGGGAATCTGAGCTGGCCCCCTATGCTCATCAGTCTTCCCTCAGGGCTTTTGAGCCCTCTGGTCTTTAACTTCTCTCTGTCAGGAATGTTCTTCCCTCAAGTCTCTTCACCAATTTACTGTTGCTCATACTTCAGGTCCCTATTTCAATATTATTTTCTCACAGAAACTTCTGAGAAAGTTAAGTCTCCTTGTTGTAAACTCTCACAGCACTGTTTTACTTTTGTGGCACTTCTCACAAATACAATTAAACACACACTTTCCTGTTATTAATTCTTTAGTTTGTCACTCCCATTAGATGTCAAGCTCTATGAAGGCAGGAATCTATTAGTCTTATTGACCATTGTCCACTCAATACACTCAATGCCTGGCATACATTACTGTCTTGAATGTATTCTTGAATAACTGAAGGGATAAAATGAAGGTGATACCACTTCTCTTATACAGTTGTGAGGATTCAGTGAATTAATGCCCATAATATTCTTAGCACAGTGCGTGGCACATATTCACATATTCAGTGAGTTATAACTATTTCTTGAATAATAATATAGACACTAGTCATAAAGTACATGGTTAAGACCAAATATTGGGGACATTAAGGAAAGGGAAAAAGCCATCAGGATAAAAAGAGTTAGGAAAATCTGATATTTTCTCTACTCTCTTTTGTTGACTTTAGGGCTTGGTGCTAAAGTCCTAACTGTGCTGCCCCGATCTAAGTACAGTCCATGCTCTTTCCTCTCAGCAGAGACCCTCAGTGCTCTTCCACAATCTTTTATTTCCATTCCCAATTGACAGCCTATTGCTGTCCTGACAGAGGATCCTCTGAGGCTGCTCTGCTTAAGCTCCCAGATAGAACCACTTCCCATATACTAGCTGATGTTTGTGCCTTCTGCCTCTCTGAGTCCATGAGAAACCAGAACACATCCCTCCACTTGTTCCTGGTCTTCTGTTCCCAGTGTCCATTCTTCTATCTCTGAGGGTATTTTATTCCCATTCGCTGAAGCAGAATTAACATGAGACAGGGAAGCATCAAAATCCTAGAGGAGAACACACGCAGAAACTTCTTTGACCTCAGCTGTAGCAACTTCTTACTAGACATGTCACCACAGGCAATGGAAACAAAAACAAAAATGAACTACTAGAACTTCATCAAGATACAAAGCTTCTGCACAGCAAAGGAAACAGTCAACAAAACTAAAAGGCATCCTAAAGAATGGGAGAAGATATTTGCAAATGACATATCTGATAAAGGGCTAGTATCCCAAATCTATAAAGAACTTATCAAATGCAACACCCAAAAAACAAATAACCCAGTTAAGAAATGGGCAGAAGCCATGAATAGACACTTTTCCAAAAAAGCCATCCAGATGGCTAACAGGCACATGAAAAGATGCTCAACACCTCTCATCATCAGGGAAATACAAATCAAAACCATAATGAGATACCATCTCACACCTGTCAGGATGGCTAAAATTAACAACACAAGAAATAAAAGATGTTGGTGAGGATGTGGAGGAACAGGAACCCTCTTGCACTGTTGGTGGGAATGCAACTGGTGCAGCCACTCTGGAGAACAGTATGAAGGTCCCTCAAAATGTTAAAAATAGAACTACCCTACTATTCAGCAATTGCACTACTAGGTATTTACCCAAAGGATACAAAAATACAGATTCAAAGGGATACATGCACCCCGATGTTTATAGCAGCTTTATCAACAATAGCCAAACTATGGAGAGAACCCAAATGTCCATCGACCAATGAATGGATAAAGAAGATGTGGTATATATGTACAATGGAATATTACTCTGCCATCAAAAAGAATGAAATCTTGCCATTTGCAATGACATGGATGGAGCTACGGTGTATTATGCTAAGTGAAATAAGTTAGTCAGAGAAAAACAAATACCATATGATTTCACTCATATGTGGAATTTAAGAAAGAAAACAAATGAATATATGGGAAGGGGGAAAAAAAAAGGTGAGGGGGAAATAAGCCATAAGAGAGACTCTAAACAACAGAGAACAAACTGAGGGTTGATGGAGGGAGGTGGAAGGGGGATGGGCTAGATGGGTGATGGGTAGTAAGGAGGGCACTTGTTATGATGAGCACTGGGTGTGATATGTAAGTGATGAATCACTGTATTCTACCACAGAAACCAATATTGTACTGTGTGTAAACTACCTAAAATTAAAATTTAAAAATAATAAATAAATAAATAAATTATAAGATTATTGGACAGGAAATAAAATAATACTGGGGCACCTGGGTGGCTCAGTCGTTAAGTGTCTGCCTTCGGCTCAGGTCATGATCCCAGGGTCCTGGGATCGAGCCCCACGTCGGGCTCTCTGTTCGGTGGAAAGCCTGCTTCTCCCTCTCCCACTCCCCCTGCTTGTGTTCCCTCTCTCGCTGTCTCTCTCTCAAATAAATAAATAAAATCTTTAAAAAAATAAAATAAAATAAAATAAAATAAATAATCTAATACTTCCTTTCAAAAGTGCATTTCTGATGTAGAGTGAGATATTGAAAAATGAAGGATTTGGCCTTCAAAGTTAGTGAGCTGAATTTGATTAGTACCTAAAGAAAAAGTGAGAAAAAAAAATGTATATATCATTTTTCCTCCCTCATTTCAAATCTTGATGGTATAAACAAGAAATAGAAGTTTATCCTGGGACACCTGGGTGGCTCATTAGGTTAAGCTTCTGCCTTTGGCTCAGGTCATGATCCCAGGGTCCTGGGATTGAGTCCCACATCAGGCTCCTTGTTCAGCAGGGAGCCTGCTTCTCCCTCTGCCTGCTCTGCCTGCCGCTCCCCCTGCTTGTTCTCTCTCTCTCTTTCTCTCTCTCTCTCTCGGACAAATAAATAAATAAAATCTTAAAAAAAAAACTCCATTTGACACTTATTTCAGTAGATAAATATGTTCAATATTTCCTCACTCCACCCCAACAAAAGGAATACAAAGTATATCCATGATAAAACACATAAGCTATGATCTCATTCAAATAAATGTAGATATGTGAATGTCTACATATTGTTAACCTTAAAAATAAAACCGTCAGTTATTTCAACAGCAAAAGATGTGTTTATTAGGGAGTATCAGAGAATTGCAATCTGGACAAGCAAGTTATAGCAAAACTATAGGCAAGTCCACCAAACAAGAGAGGAACGTTATTTTACAGAGAAGGAGGAAATTGGGAGGGGTCGTTTTGAACAAAAGTCCACTGGAAAGAAGCTAGAGTCCAGTTGATGGCAGTTTTCTCATTGGGTGATTTGCAGGGATAGTTATTTTTCTATAGAAATTGCAATGTACACCTTTCGCTTTTGGGGGCTGGTACTTGATTATTCTTTCCTGTTGAGATTCTTCTGTAAGGAGTCTGTAATTGACAGTTTTTCCTGTAATTGACAATTGAGTGGTAGAGCTCCCCCTATCAGCCCTGCTTCTAGTATCCTGAGTCCCTTTTGGTGAGATTTCCCTTTATTAACTTTCACAGTATGTATAAAGAGATGTGGAAACAAGTAGCCACAGAAGTGTTGATAGTGGTTGTCTCAGTGGGTAAGGTTTTTAGTGGACTTGAACTTTCACACTTTCATGTGTTAACATTTGCTGTAATGAGTAGGTATTTACATAATCTTAATGTGTGGCTATTTTTTGAAATGAGGAAAATAAAAATCCTAACTATCCTACTTCCTCTCCATTCCTGATCTATTTCACAACTTCTCTTTTGTTGAGTTCTATTTCTCTTTCATAAGTTCACTTTCTTGAATAAATGATTGAGATTCATTGATTTTACATTTTTTCATTCAACAAATGTTTTTGAATATTTGCTAAATCCAGATACAAAGATTTAAAGCTCTGGGCTGCCCTAAACAAGTGTGTTATAAAGTAAACCTGAACAAGCTGAGGCAGTCCTTCAGTCCTGGTGGCTCCAGTCGCCCCTGATGAATTTCAAAATAAAGTCCAAATGCTACATTATAACATACAAAGGTGGTCCTGATCTGACCCTGCACAACTCACTACAGCTACAGCTGATCCTTTTCCACTCCAAACACTCTGAACTACTCTAGCTCTTTTTTCAAAAAGATTTATTTACTTATTTGAGAGAGAGAGAGAGGAGGGGCAGAGGAAGAGGGAAAATCTCAAGCAGACTCCCCACTGAGCAGGGAGCTGATGCGAAGATCCATCTCAGGACCCCGAGATCATGACCTGAGCTGAAGTCAGGAGCCCGATGCTCAACTGACTGAGCCATCCACGTGACCCTGAACTACTCTAGCTCCTTGGACTCACCATGATTTCTCTTGGCTCTAAGACTTTGCTCACACTGATCTTTCTGTTGGGAAAAGTATTTCCTTTTTTACCAACTCACATCCCCAACTCACATGGCTGACTCCAATTCATCCATCATCCTTTAAAATTTATCTTGTATTTCACCTCCTCTAGGAAACCTTCCCTGAGGTGATTCCATCACATCCCACGCATGCTTCTATCACAGATATAATGAATTGCCACATTACATGCTATTGGTGTGTACATTTAAGCACCAGACTGTGAGCTGCAGGAAGGCAGGGAACCCTGTTCTAGCACATTCTCTCATATCCTCACACTGCATCATGACATACATGTACTCCATAAGTAGATTTGAATGCATGAATGAGAGGCCACTTACTTAGTGACAGTTGCTTTCTTGAGACCTCCCACTGTATCATCAAATCCAGTGGCTCCTTCTCAGCCCAATCTCCTCCACAGGCTTTAACACCACTGTCCACCTTTTCCTTCTCAGAAATCCTCTCTTCTTTGGTTTCCATGACAACATATTCTCCTTGTACTCTTCTAGCTCCTGGAATCTCTCCTTTAACATATCTTTTTCTCCCTAAGACCCTAAAGTATTGATAGTTTCCAAGGTTCAGTCTTTAGGCTTTGTCTCTCTTCACTCTATATCTTCCCTTGGAAAACCTGGCCAAGTAGATGCCACCCAAGACTCAGAGGCTCGCCCTGACTTTTGATCCTGAATTCCTGACCTAGCTTTCTCATGGCCAAATTTCCACAAAGATGTACTATAGGATAGTGAGCTTAGCATATCTAAAAGATTACTCCTCTTTCTTGGCAATCCCTCCCCCATCTCCAGCATGTGCACACATGTGTGTGCACATGCAGGTACACACATACACACACACACACCTTTTTCACTTTGGTTATCATTCCTATAATTCTGCTGTATTAGGCCTAAAACACCAGCATAAAATATTTCACTCTTCTTTTTCTAACTTCAGTAAATTGAAAATGTTTGCCAATTCTACCCTGTCAAAGTCTAATATCACAACTCCTTTCCTTGAATGAAAAAATTAATATGAACATTTCAACCACATAAAATTCAGAAAATATTGCAACAAACAATTCTGCTGTACCAGAGTCAGTTTTTTTTTAAAAGATTTCATTTATTTATTTGACAGAGAGAGACACAGCGAGAGAGGGAACACAAGCGGGGGAGTGGGAGAGGGAGAAGCAGGCTTCCCGCGGAGCAGGGAGCCTGATGCAGGGCTCGATCCCAGGATTCTGGGATCATGACCTGAGCCGAAGGCAGGCGCTTAATGACTGAGCCACCCAGGCGCCCCAGAGTCAGTTTTTTTTTTCTTCAAAAAATAAAATGTAATTACAGCTAAAACAATCCTTATGCTGTCCAATTCCCTTACCCTTCCTTAATGTCCCTTGCCCTCTGTCCCTAGGTGCCAGGAGGAAACCTTCCCTCCAAGCTACGATAATCAAGTGTCTCCAGACATTGCCAAATATCCTCCAGGGGGCAAAATTACCCCCCTCAACTACTGCTGCTCACTATCAAGTGAACTATACTGTTTTAAGCCCTGACCCTCACCCACATGTTGAAATCACCCCCCCCTCACACACACACCCCTTAGACTCAAGCTATAAGGAGCTGCCTGATTTACCCTGACTCCCCACCTTATGATCATTACCAAGTCTGGGACTGAATCTGTGGAGGCTGAGTTTCGCCTTGACTAAAAGCTACGTTTGAGCAGAGGCTAGACTTAAAGTTCAGAAAAACAAAGCTATTTACTGCAAGAGAAGAGGGTACACCCTGGTTGGGAGAGAACAGCTTCAATATTTTCTTCTCAGAAACTTCCGTGGAAGTGGGTGGTGCAACTCAGTAAGAAGCAAGCATGAGGAATGAAAGGCTCTGAGAAGGAAAAGAGGCTACAAGGGTTGGACTCATTGGCCCTAATAAGGAACATCTGAGTATTTACTATGTTTCAGACACTCTGTTACAGTTACTAACCTCAAAACAGATTTCTGATGTCCACATTATCACCACCACCCTACAGGTGAAAAAATGACTGAAAAGATGAGGTGATTTTCCCAAGGCCCCACAGTTCATGATGAGCAGAGCTGGGATCCAAACACAGGGATTTTGGCTCTACAGCCTGAAATCTCACCTCTGCTATCACACTCTCTCTTAGGAAGAAGTGCTTTCCTGAGCTCAGCTTTCTCAGCCTAAAATAAAGGGGAGCTTGGCTGGATGGGCCTTCCTGCAAGGGATTAGAGCATTCAGAACCAGTTCTCCCACATATTCCCAAACCTGTGGGGCTAAACATGATGCAGATTCATTTTGAAGCTAAGCTCTAGAAGGTTTGGGTTAGCAGCTCTGTCAAGGATGTCCTCAGGCAGCCTTGAATGTCTAGTCTCTTCACTGCCCTCCTGCTTTGGGTGAAAGGGTCTTCTTTATAAGGCTCCAAAGATTCCTCTTTGAATCTTCACATTATCTTCCTGCACTGACCTTGGACCTTCCTGTTCACTCACTGGTATTTATCTCCCAGGTTGCGTAGACATCTCCACGTCCTCCCCAGATTTATTTTATTTCCCTCAGTAAAGAAAACAGGCTAGAAGCTGCTTTTCTCATCCTAAGTATACAGTTAAGTGCTGGCCCAAATATGATGCCAGCTTAACTAACGTAACCATGTACTGCATGTCAACTGTTTATGAGGCATTGTGCCAAATACTACATGCAGCTTCTCCTGTAGTCCTCACAAACCCCTCTGAGGTACTTTTATCCCCATTTTATGGATAGGCAAAAGGAGGCTCAGAGAGCTAAAGTACCTTGCCCAGGGTCACATGCTAATAAGCCTCTAGCTAGTCTTCCAATCCAAGCATTATGACTCCAGAACTCATGTTCTAAATATTAGCAGGGAGAAAAGTTATCATGTGGGTTACATTTGGCAAACATGGCTTTGACACCTACTGTTATAGACTAATTTCTGGGCCATCTCCAAAGTGGTCAAAGTGTCCTTGAGAAATAATGCTAATTACCTGTTGCTACTGCTCACTCCAGAGGCAGAAGTCAGAGGGCCCCTCCTCATTCTTCCGGGCAACCTGTCCATTTCTTGTTTCAACGCTCCCGCCCTTGATGTGGCCACTCCTTCCGGTTCCGGCGCTGTGTCCAGGACGTGCCTCAGGTCCTCCCTGAAGAGAGCATGCAGGAGCTAGACTTGGGGAGAAAGGCCACGGAGTGCTAGAATTGTCCTGGCCCCTGGGTGAGGAAGAGTGGCGCCACCCCGCGCGTGCTGCTCAGCTCCGTCCCCGGAGGTCAGTGAGGCGCCGGACCGGCACCGGGGACAGGGAGCTGGCAGACACCCTGGAGGCTGGCTCCAGCCTGCAGCTTCGGAGGTTGCCTGCTGCTTCTTCCTCCACCGCTCCTCGATGCGCCTCCTTGGGAACATGAGGAACTGGAACAGGTGTGCCCTCCCACAGTGGCCAAGCCCTCCTAGTGGCTTTTTTTTTTTCTTCAAAGTGGGCGCCACACCCAACGTGGAGCCCCGACCCCGAGATCAAGACCTGAGCTGAGATCAAGAGTCCAGCACTTAACTGACTGACCCCCTGGGCGCCCCTCTAAAGGCTTTATGAAGAGGAAATAGTTCAGGCCTCTGATACCCTGGCTCTGCCCCATGAGGTCAGGCGTGACGAACCCCCCGTGAACCACCTGCTTGACTTATTCCCGTTATTGTCTTTGACGTCAGAATGGAAGAAGCGCTTCTCTTGTGCTCTGGCTACTCGGTGCATGCGATCTCACAGCGTGGGAGAGCGAGTGGCTTTGCTTCCCAGTCAGCCCCCTGAGGCCCTCATTTTCAGGGCTCTAATCCTGGGCCAGGTCATTCTTCTCCCCGTGGTGAGGTCACCGCACCTAGTGATGGGCCAGCTGCCCCTTGGACTTCCCCTGGGAGGGATGGCTTCAGAACTTGGAGAGGCTGAAGGTAAGTCTGAGAGGGGCCTTTGGGAGGCCCATGCAGGGATGACAATGCAGGAGGGGCTGGTCAGTTTTAGAGGGTGCAAAAGGAGGTTAGCTGTTCCTACTGGGGTGTCTGGAGCAGGGGTCCACAAGGAGGAGGAAGTGCTCTATAGCAGAAGGACCCTCTAATACTGTAAAGTGAAAGGGTTCATAGAGAAAGTATGATGATATTCTATGTCCCGCCTTCCCCCAGATCTTTCCAGTCTTGGGTTGTAGTGCCTTGCTTGACCATCACATACACACAAATAACCACAGCTCTACAGGTGTGTGGGAGAAGAGCACAGCTGTGGTGAAGGAGAGGGTTCCCTGAGCCCCACTGTGGAGAACTTTAAAGCAGAGGGCTAGATGTCTGACATCCAGGAGGACCTATACCTTAGGCCATAGATCTTAACTGTCTCTGCTTCTCAAGATGCCGGCCCTGCCAGAAGCTATCGCAGGAACCCCGAGTAGCTGTGCATATCCAAATCAGCGGGAACACAGAAATCTCCAGGGCTGCCTTTTAGACTCTGCCTCCCCAGTTCTGCCTCTGTTCTGATTTCTCACTTCTGCCCTTTATTAGGACATCCTGGTAACCCAGAACAGAGCTACCATATGATGATGGGACTGATCATCGTGCACCTGCAGCGCATCCATTCAGGGGGTACATTGGCCCTGAGAACCTATCTTGGCTGCCAGACTAAATGGTGCAGCTGGTGGGGGTTATGTCATCCTAGTGTGTCTTGGTCTGACCCTACAGAGTTGAGGTTGGAGAAGTACATGTTCACATTTAACTTCCAGAGCAAAGGCAGGCACCAGTGGTTGACACTGAGTGAGGACAGTCATTGCAGGGTGCTTCCAGATATCATTTGCTCTTTTGAAGCACTTTCCTATCTACTTCATCCCTCTGGGGTCAGAGTACCACATTGCTCCCACAAACTATGGTACCTGCTGGTGTCAGGAAGGCGACTCTAGAGACCTGTCCTATTGAAAGAACTCTTAAGCCCTAGTTTGCCACATGATTTGCAGTCCTACTCTTGGTTTGAGTACAGGGAGTACAGGAGCTTCATGGCATCACTGACCCTGCCTGGGAGCCTCATTGAAAGAGTTAGAGGCAGGAATCCCTGCCTTTTGCCTGATATCAAGGGCAGAGGGAAGGTGGAGTGGGGAGCATCGTGGGAAGCAGAAACTGGCAGTGAGCAATGGGCTAGTGGGCAGATCATGTTCTCCAGGGACTCCCATCGGCCTCTTATAAAATATCAGTCTAACTTAGGCCCCCTTTCTTGAGTTTCTATGGGCTGTAGTTTTGATCGCCATTCCTTGAACCCCTTTAGATGAGCCTTGTGTCAGATTTCTCTCACTGTGACAGGACATGAACAATACTCCCATGCAGTAGAGCTTGGGTTTCAAGTTCCTGATCTGCCACTATCTGCTGGATGACCCAGGGCTAATGACTTAACCTTTCTGAGATCCTATTCTGTTTGTGAAATGAAGGTGTTGGGCTCCATTGTCTCAAAATTTCCTTCCAACATTCTACCTGCTTCTCTTCCACATAAGAGATGTCCCACTCTTAGCTTTTTTTTTTTCCCCTTCTGCATGATTTTGTCTCTCTTAGAGTAATAAAGGAGAGGCTAGAGGTTGGGTAAGCAGCAAAATTTAATACTAGGAGTATGACAGTCAATTAGAATCATTTATGTTTCAAGTCTCCTGAAAACTGATTAAAATCCCCCTTTGGCTGTGGAGGTGGGTGGGGACTACAATAAGCATGATAATTACTGTTGGGCCTCAAAGAAGGCTACCAGATATGGGGAGAGAAACAATTATTCATTTTCTTTCTCAAGACACATTTGCTTTTTGAGGCAAACCCCAGTTTTGTTCATGCTTTCTAAATGGCTTCTTAGGGCCCCTTCCTGATAATTCTGTGGCTGAGCTACTACAGAAAGGTGTTTTGAGTATGAGGACTCACTGGGCCAGGTCATCTCTTGGCCATGTGTCCTGGGGCAAAGCCCTTTACCTTTCTGGAAGTATAGTGCACATTGTCAAGAGCCTGTGCAGTGCAAATTGACCAAATTGATGAGCATGGCCCTTGAGATAGTATAGGATGATGGTTAGGAGAACCAGCCTTGGAAACCAGGCAGATATGGATTGAAACCTCAGCCCTGCCTCTAAATAGCTATGCAAGCTTGGCAAGTAACTTAATCTCTCCAACCCCCCCCCCCTTATCCACCTGTAGTGAACCTGTAAATGGAATGATAAGGGTTCCTACTTTACATGGTTCTTGTGAATATCACATGACATGTGGCAGATGTGTAGCCTGGCACATAGTAAATACTCAAAACTAACTCTTATTATATTATAGGCATGATTCATGCCCCCTAAGGGGCTGAAAATCCAGTGGGAGGGGCTAAGTTAAAATACCAGTTAAAAGCAGTGAGTGATAAGTAACACAGATATTCAGGGAGGTCCAAATGGGTATGGGAGGGCATTGTGGGAAAGATGGGAAATGAACAGGGTCTGAAAACATCAGAATGATAAGGACCATCCATTCATTCTTTCACCAAGTTATGGAGAACTTACTTCTGTTAGAGACTATACCAAGTACTGGAGTGAACAAGATACATTCTTATAATGGACCAAATGATAAACAAATAAATATATGGTATATTTAAGTAGTAATAAACACTGCAAAGAAAAATGAAGCAGAGTAAGAGAAACAAAAATCATGGCAGGAGGTGGGATAAAGTAAGAAACTTTCAAATAGAAGCCTGTATGAAACAAGAGAGGAAGCAATGTGCAGTTCTGTGGGAGGAGTTTCCCGGGCAGAAAGAAGAGCAAGTGCAAAGGTCCTGAGTCAAATGGTGTTTAGTGCCTCCACAGAACGATGAGAAGGCTAATGTGACTGGAGTAGAGTGAGCAAGGGAAGAAGAGTATAGCAAATGGGGTTGAAGAGGCAGCCAGCAGCCAGATTTTGGATTTTATTCTAAGAATGATGTGAAGCTTCTGGATATATAAGAGCTGGGGAGTGACAAAATCTGACTTCTGTTTTTTAAAGTTTCACTCTGGCTGCTGTACAGAAAACACATTATGTTGCCATGGTGGTTAGCAGGGTGGGGGAGGTAGAGAAGGAGTGGAAATGAAGTGTTGGTAAAGATTGCCATGATCAGATGCGAGGCGAGGGGGGACGAATGGAGAGGTGGTGGGAAGTGGTAGATTCGGCTTGTGTTTCAAAAGCCCAGCCCATGAAGTTTGCTGATGGGTTTGGATGTGGAGTCCTCAGCTTGATGAGCCGGCGAACGCAGGTGTCCTTGAGGGAGATGGAAGGAATGACGGGAGGAGCGGGCTGGGGGGCTTTAGAATCAGCAGTTTGTGTGTCCCTGATAGACAGATGTCGTAGGGTGTGGGAAAGTGACACAGAGGTAACGGAAGCTTGGCAAACTGAACTACAGAAGATTTCAGAAGTAGCCTGGAACCACGGAGAAGGCCTCCAGGGCCAGGATGCATCTGAACTCCAACCACTGGGCAAGAACGATGACATTGCCCATTCCCTGCCGTAACGGTTGGCAAAGTCCTCACTGAGTGTTTGGAGATTTGCCAGGCCCTTTGCATACAGCGTGTCATTAACCCTCATGCTAGCCTCAGGAAGTAGGCCCTCTTACAACCCCCGTTTCATAGACAAGCCACTGAGACAAAGGGGTGGCATGGCTCATCCAAAATGAAGCATCCAGTGAGGATGCGCTGAGAGTCTGGCTGTCTTGTCTGTAGACCAGAGCCTCTCGGGAGAGCCGTGGGATAGTCCTGCGCCTTGGACAGCTGCCCGGGGGCCACCTTTCTGCAGGTACTGCTGGTCTGGAGGAATAGTCAGAGCCTCTGATTTCTACCAGTAACGATGGTGCTGCGTGGGAGCTTCCCCCTTGGAATAGACCTTTTCTTTTCTTTTTTTTTTTTTTTCAGGCATTGATCCTGCCCTAGGGTGTTTTCCAGAACTTGCACTGCTCCCTAATTACCTAGTAATGCTGAGGGCTTATGAAAATGCTGTCATTTGTTTGAGAAGGGGAGGGAAGACTGAAAGAAGAAAAAAAAAAAAAAGAAAGAAAATGCTCTGAAACCTGGCAGAACTCCAGGCCGGGTAATTACATTCTTCGGGGTGGTGTTCTCACCACACACAGTCTGTGGAGTATTTTGGGAGCTTTCTGTAGGAATTGTGCTAAAAACATGAAAAATATTATCGTTATTATTTTTCTTCTACATCTTTTAAAACGGGGCCTTTATAAAGCCGCGGAGGCAGCCTCTCTCTGATTGCGTTTTTGCCAATTTGTTAGCTGTCAGCGATCTGTTCTCAGATCATAAATTTGATGGCTTCTCCCCCTCCTTGAATTGTTTCACACTAGAAGCCCAAAATCTTCAAGCCAGAAGAGACCTTGGTACAAGCCCCACATTTTACAGATTGAGATGCAAGCCCAGGGGAGGGGAAGGAACCTGCTGATCTCCCCTGCAGGCAGAGAGCACAGATCCTCCCAGACCCATCTCTTGTCCTTGTTCTTTCTCACTGGGTCCCTGCCCTCAAAGGGACTCACCGTGTCAGAGCCAGAACAGTCTATAGCCATCACCTAATCTAGTCTTGTCATTTTACAGGTGGGGGAACAGAGGCCTAGAGATGAAATGAACTTGTCCCCCAAGTTGATATTGGGTGGGTGGTTGGACCCTTGAGTCTACCTTCCATTGACGGAGAACTGGCACTCTGGGGCCTGTGGGCCAGCTCAAGCTCAGAGACAATTTCCTCTGCCCCCACCCTTTTTGTGCCCCTTGCAGGGAAGGTACACTTAATATTTTAAAAAATCCTTATTTCTGCTTTCTCTTAAAAAAAAAAAAAAAAAAAGACTATTTGGCCACATCAAGCCGATGGTTCCTTACAAGAATTGGCTGGCATCAAGGCCTTGCAACTACCTTTTGAAAGGTTATACACCTTCTAGTTCACTTTGTCCTCATTGTTCTCTCCCCCATGTGGCTGATTTCATTCATTTTCTTCCTTGGCCCAAAGAGGCATTTGTATTTGAAATCCCTGCCCAACACCACACTCTTTGATTTGTGGTGTAAAACCAAAGCCAAAAAAAAAAATCTCAGGCTATTTTAGCTATATGGTAATGAAACTTAAAGAATGCCAAAGAGGGACACCTGGGTGGCTCAGTGAGTTAAGCCTCTGCCTTCTATTCAGGTCATGATCTCAGGGTCCTGGGATCAAGCCCCGCATCGGGCTCCTTGCTTGGTGGGGAACCTGCTTGCCCTCTGCCTGCCACTCCCCCTGCTTGTGCTCTCTTTCCCTGACAAATAAATAAAATCTTAAAAAAAAATAAAGAATGCCAAAGATATGAACCACGATAGGTCAAATTGATCATAGGGGTAGATGCCATGCCATCTCTGGGGCTCAGTTTGAGCAGCATCACAAGGCCTGTCAACAGCCTGGAGTCCCTCCAGTAGATACACATCCATTTGGACTTGGAGGAACACTCATTTTCAGGTGTACTATTTTAAATGTGAAAAGTCTTGAAAGAATTTGAATCTAATCTTTTTCCAATGTAATATGATGAAGGGAGAGACTAGGATCAGGGACCTGGTGTCTAGTCCCAGGCATGCCAGTTGCTATGTCCCCTAAGAAAGGTGTTTCAATCTCAACACTATTGATATTTTGGGCCAGATAGTTCTTTGTTGTGGGGGGCTGTCCTATACATTGCAGGATGTTTAACAGTATCCCTGGCCTCTACTCACAAGATGCCAGCTGCACCTGCCCAGTTATGAGAACCAAACATGTCTCCAGACATTGCCAAATATCCTCTGGGGGAGAAAATCACTGCCAGTTGAGAACCACTATCTTAAGCTGACCAGCTAGGCACTCTGCGTCTTACTTAATCTGTAAAAGTAGGTTCTAATTCCTGTCCTTGGGGATTTGGGGTGTGTGTGTGTGTGTGTGTGTGTGTGTGTGTGTGTGTGTGTGTGTGTGTGTGTAGGAAATGAAATGAGATGATGGATGTATAAGTATGTAAATCCCAGTGTGTGACATATTGGTACAGGGTTTGGTTGCCATCAATCACAACAGACTATGGATAGTCAAGCCTTCCAAGCCTGATATTGGGGATGGCAAATAGGCTTCAGAACTAATGGGGGAGACAGCATGATGTACTAATGACGGATGACATCAGAATAGGCTATTAAGGCAAGGTATAGTATGTCAGCCCAGCCTTTGAGGCTAAGGAAATGAGGAAATCCCTTTCTACTCGTGGCCAGTTTTTCTTTCTTATGTACACTCCTGGTCATGTAAATATTGTCTTAAAAATGTCCCATCACTCCCCATTGCCTGCAAGAAATTCAGTGACCTCCAACTCCTGACCGTGACTGCTAGGTTTCACGTTCCCCACTCTCTCTTCCCAGTCTACACACAGGTGCCAGGCTCCCGGAGTATACGGTGCCCTCTCCTGCCTCCAAGCCCTTGCAGGTGCTCTTCCCTTGGATCGTGTGTCTTCCCTCTGCCCTCACTTTCTGCCTTTTGAACCTTGCTGGCTCCCCATGGTTTCTTCCTTCTTTGCTCTCCCAGAGTTGTGTTTACATCTCTATCAAGCACGAGTCATGGTCTGCTTTGGATGACAGATGGCAGGATTCATCTATCTTCCTCCTCTACTATATTCACCTGCCTGGAGGCGGAAACTGTGTCATATTCTTTTCTATATCCCCCAGCCCGTGACATCCTATGGGATACAGAGTAGGTTCTCCACCCATATTTGAAGAGACTTTCCAAGATAAATAGTTGAACCTAAACATAATTTGACCTAGATGCTCAAGTTTGAAATATGTAAGCTCCATGTTTATTTAATCATTGAACAACTATGTATTTAATAGGCCAAGGGGAGCCATTGACCATATTTGAGCAAAGCAATGACATAGTTCGAGCTATATTTTAGGACAACCTATCTGATTATAGGATTTCTGATGATCATAGAAAATGCCTGGTTTTGACTCCTTAAAGCCCCCTTCCCCCAAAGTAAGCAAAACAAATCTTAACTATTACAGGTAGGCGTTGAGGTTTTGCTAATTAATCCTTGTAAAGGACTTTGAGATCTTCCTCTGAAAGGTGACAGAGAAGTGTGAAGCTTTCAGTGACAGCCTAATTATTATTATTACCAGGCACAAAGCTCGGGGAACTTAAAAGATCCCCAGGTACCATTCAAAATAGCAAGAGACAAAAATATGCAAATGGAGAAATTATATTATAAGAAGGAATCCTGGCATTACAGACTCCTAATGTTGTCAGGGACCTTAGAGGTCTTTCCTGATCTGTTGTCTCACCTTCTCAAGCTGATGCTTGCACTCCCTCTGGAATGTTCTTGCTCAATACTTTCTGCCATTAGAGCCTGAGGGTTAAGAGCTTGGGCCTCAAGGTAGAGTTTTCTGTGTTCAAATCCTCATTCTCTTCCTTGTTAGTAGTGGCAACTTGGGGAAATTACTAGATTTCAGTTTCTTTATCTGTAAAATGGGGGTGAGATTATCTACTACAGGCATCATTGTACAATTAAGTGATGTGTGCACATTGCCCGGCACATGAAAAATGAATAAACACTCTCATTAAAAATCACTTGAGCTAATTAATAGATGTGAAAGTGCGAAGGAAATTAGAAAGCATCTGACCTCCAAGTTGTTCCTACTTTCAGAGCTCCATCAAACATGGTGAGCTATTTCTTGCAAATCCCAGCCCTCGTAGCGTCCTGTGAGTGTGTGTAATTGAGCAATCTTGGTGAAGGAAGCGAGGAGCCTTGGGAAGAAATGGCCTAGTCAAATGCCAAAGCAAAATCAGGTCTGTTCTTTCTAATTATGGAAAGGTAGAACTTTCCTTTTCCTGTGTCATCATCTGTTGGGTGGGAGTTCTGACCAGGGTCGTGGGTCAATTGGTAATGCCCAGAACATTCAAGTTCACAGGATGGACCATATGTTGGTCCTGAGGGTCCAGACTCCATCTTAGTATGTCTGTATTTTTATGATTTAGTCCGCAGAGCCTCCGGTTTTTCATCTGTAAAATAAGGGTGGTGGCTACTTCACAGGGCTGGTGTGAGCAGAGAGTGAGGTCACACTGTAAAGCTGCTTCAGAAACTGCAAAGTGCTCTGTGATGGTTCGTGACTGTCACTTTGCAGCCCACACTATTTCCCTGAACACAGTTGTTCTCTCTACAGGTTATTTCAGTAGAAGCTCCAGTCCAGGAGGGTCTGTGGAGTTTCGTTTACATTGGGCATGA
>NC_138375.1:41140937-41161867 GCF_054177405.1 Leptonychotes weddellii
TGGGTGGCTCAGTTGGTTAAGCGACTGCCTTCGGCTCAGGTCATGATCCTGGAGTCCCGGGATCGAGTCCCGCATCGGGCTCCCTGCTCGGCAGGGAGTCTGCTTCTCCCTCTGACCCTCCTCCCTCTCATGCTCTCTGTCTCTCATTCTCTCTCTCTCAAATAAATAAATAAAATCTTAAAAAAAAAAAAATGATTTACATTGGGCATGACCAGCATCCAGAGATAACTGAAAGAAGCCTGAATCTTCTCACTAGAACCCCTGCAAAATGACTCATGTAATTGTTCTAAGTATCCTTAACCTTTGTTGTACACCCACACGATTCTGATGCTATAGACTCCAGTGGCATGCAGGGAAAGTGGGAAGGGGGCCCGTTTTAAACGCCTAGGATTCAGAAGGGACCACCAATTCCACTTGTAAAAGCAGACAGGGACTGCCAAATGTCCAAGCCGAGGCACCTGCCAATCACTCCAGACCCTCTGGTTTGCCTTTCTGTCATTCCTCCCATTAGGGAGGAAAAGCCTTTATTTTCCTTTAAAAGCTCCTAGGAGGGATTTCTAGGGTCTTCCCCCTTAGGAATTAGTTGTAGGAATAATTGGGCCAGTGGAGTGCAGGAGATATATCCAGCACAGCCCGTGCGCTCCTAAAAGAAGTGACCTAGATCAAGCAGCGGGTGGTTGGAGGACTATTGTGGGGACCCCCTGCCACCTACTGACTTACAGCTGAACCCACATTTCCAGTAGCATCTGTGGGGCTGGGAGCTGGGGGATGGGGCAGAGAGAACTGGGGGAGGCGGGGGAGGGTGATGGGGACGGGGTTGTTCCTTTCAGGACCAGGCTCCCTGTATCATCCCCCCCAAGCCCCCTCCACTCCCCATCTGCACACACAGAGAGGAGGAGAAGGTGAGGACTGGGAGACGGGGTGGTAGGGAGAGGAGGTCAGCCGTGAACTTGAGCTGGCTCGGTTGGGTATTAGCGCCACCCGAGCTTGCAGCCTGTGTGAGTGTGAGGGGGAGACCGAGAGCAAGGGAGGGAGAGAGAGGCAGGCTGCGAGAGGAGAGAGGAGAGGGGGAGCAAGCGCTCCGCCAGCATGAGGACGGGCTTCTCTTTTCTGTGCTCAGTTAATCTGGCTGTCAGTTGGTGTTAACGCTGCCGTTTAAGTGCTCCGATTCCAAGGGAAACAGACAAACCTCCCAGAAGGAAAGAAGGAAGCAGCAAGGAAGGCAGGAACTGCAGGAGGAAAAGAACAGGCAGAACAGAGAGGAATCAAGGGAAGGGGGGGAAATACCAAATCTATGACTGGACCTGGGCTTCTTTTTCGCCAATGCAAAAAGGAATATGCAGCACATTTTTGCCTTCTTCTGCACCGGTTTCCTAGGCGCGGTAGTAGGTGCCAATTTCCCCAACAATATCCAGATCGGTGAGTGAGAGGGGCAGCCTGGGGAGGGACTTTCTGGGTCTGGCAGGGGTTTTTTGGGGGAGGGTTGTCTGTGTCCCCCAAACCCCCCTCCCCCCGCTAGGGACTGTGCTTGGATAGAAAGCTGGGTGATGATGGAAGGCAGACTTGGACTACCAGCTGGGGAGGGGGCTTCTCTTGATCAGATGAGGGGCAGAGGGAAGCGTGCACACACATACACATACAAACACAGATCCACACACACCACTCACACTCCAGGCATGAGCATGTGAAATGGAGGAACCACTGCTTTGAAAGAAAGAAAATTCAGGCTGTAGCGAGGAGGAGGAGAGAGGTGGTGGGTGTTTAAAGGAGTTCACTCCATTGCTTGATAGATGGTGCCTGATTTCATTTATTTATATAAATATGTGTGGTGTATTTCTGTGTGTGGTTAGGTATTAAATATGCACATATGTATTTAACTGACTGAGGAGATGATTTCTTGGCTGGGGGAGGGGAAAGAGACCCTCTGAAAGAAGGAGTGTAGGGTGCTGGGTTTATTGCAGCCCCTGACATAATGCCAGGAGGCCCCCACTCTAAGTCAAGGGGGGCTCTCATTCCTGCGCTGGACGCCCCCAGCTGCCTTCTGTCTGCTGTCTGCCATGCTGGGCTGGTGGTCCCCAATCCCCCGATTCCAGAACTTCGTAGTCTGCCTTTCTTCCTTTCCTTACCCCCTCCTCTTAGATGTTCCATCCACAGACATTGTCTACCTTTTATACATACAAACACACACAGACACGTTTCCCTTCCCTCCTCTTAGCTGTCCCCATCACTAGGCTCTATCCTCTCAACTTAGAGGCAGGTTTCAACATGCTTTTTGTCCCCCATTTCCCCCTCTTGGTTGTCATGCTTCTAAAAGGACCCCTCACCCTCCCTGTATTTGTGGGGCAGCTGATAGATACTGCTCCTCCTCATAATAATGGGTGAAAGCAAAACAATAGGAGCAATAACACCAGTAACAATGTGTCCACAAGGGCTCGGGGCTCCAGTGTGACCAGCGTTCCAGTGCTGTGTGTGACCCGGAATGGAGCTGGCGGCTTTGCTCAGAGGCATCTTGGATGGTTTGGGTTCTGTTTTCTCTCCCTCATGGGGACATAGCTCCACTAGGGAAAGTTCCTGTTACTGGTAGTTTGTGTTCTTTGTGTGAGTGTGTATTTGTGGGGGCATATGGTACAGGTCCTATTTTGCTGGGCACACGAGCCCTGCAGTACCAGGCTCTTTCGGCCTCTCCAGCACGCTGGCTCCCAGGGTGGTTGGAACCGCCGTGGAGTAACTTGCTTTGTTTCCTGACACCTGTTAAACTATATTCTGAAGTGGGTCTGTGTTAGTGTCTTACACGCAAAACAAAACTTCCTGCCTCGGGAGACGCTTCCTTTGCAGCCCCATCTGTAGCCGCCTACCGCCCCACCCCCACCCCTCTCTTTCATTCATTACGGAGGAGGCAGGGGACAACGAAGTGTTTGGGGTGTGGTCATCTGGGGGGTGGGGAGGGAGGGTGGAGCATCAGAATCCAGCAGGAGTTTTTTGTTTTTACTCTTTAAAATGGAGGCATATGAACATGTGTAAATCACTTTCTCTTATGTGTGGCGTTGTTTATGTTGGTACTGATGCATTGCCCATACTTTGCTGATTGGAAATGCTTGTCTTGAGATATGTGGACTTGCTTTCTCCAAGTGTATTTGTGTATAGCACTATGGGTATAAACGCGTGGAGGTGGTTTGTGTTTTGTGTACGTGTATGTGATATGTTCGCCCGTGTATCTCTGCAGATTTTCCATCGTATTTAGCCCCAACTTATTTGTTCAACTGGGAGAACCATTATTTGTTTTCAAATAAAAGGTTGAAACATTAAATTCCAGAACAAATGCTGAAAATATCACCGCCATCAGGTAGTACTTGATTCTACTTGTACAATAGCTAATAAAAGCTTTACAGTCCATTTATTGGTTCTTAAAAACAAACACATACCAACTGTATAAGAAGTTATAAGTACATTATGTTGGGACTGTGATTCCTGTTGAATCTGAAATAAGCTTCTATGTAAACATTCATTATAGTTCAGTCTCTGGAAGTAGCTGATTCTAATCCGTAGAAATGGAATTTAATTTCATTTTACATGTCCACAGTAAATACAAAGGTAGGCCATGTACTCTTGCCCCAACAGGCACCTTTGTTATGCTTTTCACTAGAATAGAATGTTCATACCCTCTTGACATTCTTAAACCCCCACATCCTTGAAGTCCAGGGTTCTACCATGCAAATATACACCAGGGCAATCTCTTATGTAACAAGCCATTCCTAGGTAGCTGGGATCATGAGTGTCAAAGAGGAAGCAGAATACTGTTTGTAAAAATCCAGGGTTTTCAGAAGAAATGAATAATATACCTCAGAGGTGATAGAATAGTTAAATTGCATTCAGGTCTTGCCAGGTCAAAGACCAAAAATGTCAAAGCAAAGGGTGACAGTGTTGAAGAAGCCCACAGGGTCCCAGTGCTAGACTTCCCCCTGCAACATTTGTTACTACTACTTCCTGTAAGGCTTTGTAGTGAGGAATGGGTCCAGTACAGGAAAAATTAGACACAACGAGGGTTTACATGCACACAAGAGCTTAGGCCACCTGGATGGTTGCAGGAGGGAGGAGGAAGAGAAATGCCGTTCTCCTGTTTTCTCTGACCTGATCTGGGTTGCGGAATGAACAACCAAATGTTTGGGCAGAGTGGTAGAGGCCCTTGTCACATAAAAGCTCATCTGTGGAAGTTTAAGCCTCCATGTCCACTTGAGTCTATTTGAACTCCCCTCCCCACCACTGAAGGCTACAACTAGTGGGTTTGGCATGGAGAGAAGAAAAGGGCCCATCTGAGGTGGGCTGTTGGGGGATTAAACCTGCCTCTAACCCAGACAACATGTTGCATTTTCTTTCCTCGTAGGGGGATTATTTCCAAACCAGCAGTCACAGGAACATGCTGCTTTTAGATTTGCTTTGTCACAACTCACAGAGCCCCCAAAGCTGCTCCCCCAGATTGATATTGTGAACATCAGCGACAGCTTTGAGATGACCTATAGATGTAAGTAATCGCTGCTATTCCTGACATTCCTTTCTGCGATCGACCAATGAAAGGACGGCCTGTGAGTGGGTGGTAGTGTTGCAAAAACCACTTGAGTTGTCATTCATCTTCATAAGATAAAGCCCTCCAAGAAAAATTTCCAGGGCCTTTTGAGTGATTCTATCAGTTGGTATTTTAGATCCTGGAATGCTTTAGAAAATGGGTCTGCTTTTTCACTGTCAGCTAACTTTAAATGCCAGTACGATGGGCGCTTGGGTTGACTGCCTCTTTCCTACCTTGGCAAAGGTTTTCTTCTTCAGCTGAGAGAGTTTCACACATGAGAAACTTCTGAGAGATACAGAATTAAAGTTTCTGACTTGGGAAATGTGGTTTAAGATGCTTATGCCTTTCCTGTGCACAAGTTAAAAGGAGAAAATATACCTGTATTTGATTAGAAAGGATATGTGACAAGTTGTCTGTCCGGTTCCCCACTTTGGGAAATGGCCCGTAACTATTGTAAAGTTGGTGCCTTGATTATTTCCAAAATGCTTTGAAGTGATTGATTGCTTAAGACATAGTTTGTTGGATGGCCTTTGAGAGGTGACCTCGAGAAGGAAAAGGAAGAGAGAAGTCTCTGACATATGAATTGAATACATAAGAAAATATGAGCAACAAACACCATTTTGAGTTTTTCTGACAACTAAGACTGAAAAGGAGATCTGTGTGGTTGCATGATTGCTATTTGATGACAGATGGAAGCATAAAAATTAATCAGTAGGGACATTTTCCCTTCAGGGATTAAGCTCAAGTGGGAATTTATGGAATGGAGGTGTGAGCTGAATGGGCAAGAACAATTGGAGACCCCGAACTGGATTAAATTGGCACCAAAGGCTTTGTGTGCCCCTGTGGACTTGGTGACTTCTGAGCTTTGCATAGTCAAAGACATAGATCACATTTCCTTCATCTCTTTCCCACATTCCCTCATGGTAGGCTCTCAGTGGTTTGAACAGAATGTGCATTATGCATAGAAAGCTCATACTGAGAATTTGGAATTCTCCCTATCCCTAAGACCACTTATAATATAAGATAATGTTCATACAAATTCCAAGAATTACAATTATACCAGATTCCACTTATTGAGGATTTACTGTGTGTTGAGAACTATGACAAGTATTTTATAGACAGTTATATTAGCATTTATTATCACTTATTGAGCATCACAAAGGCCCATGCAATGCACTAATTTTCATGTGTTAGCTGATTTAATCCTCACAGGCACCTTAGGGGGGGCACTATGTTACCTTCTATTTAGGAAACTGAGGCTGCACCAAGTTATATAACTTGCCCAGGGTTGCCCAAGAAGTAAATGGTGGTCCTGTGATCCCACAGTCCATGTTCCTGGCACTGTGATAGATATACTGTTTCTTATGGTAGTCTGATCAATTCTGCTTAGATTACCCAAGAAGCAAAAGGGAGTTTTCGGAGACTTTTAAGGCAGTGGCTTGATAAAGCACCTAAGGAGAAAAGCTTATAGTGCTTCAAATTATAGCTGTGATTTTACACAGGAGTGGCCCATTGAATAAATAAAATAGCAATTTTGCATTTTGGTAGTGCTGAGGTTGAAAATCTTGTCTACTGTGTTACTCACTATCCTTAAAAAAGAGCTGGAGTTTTAATTGTTGAGGTCTGTGTTCTGTGAAACCATCTCCCTGGAAAGCTGAATAATGTTGAATAGGTAACCTCCATTCCTTTTGATATGGCTTAGACTAGGGTCTTTGAAGGGAGGATTTGGGTGTGGGCATCAACATATCTAAAAACCGCCTATGATTATGCATAATATTTTGCATTTATATGCATATGCTAATTTATTTACTGAGGAGCGGCTCCATAGCTTTTGTCATACTCCATAGCTTTTGTCATACTCTCAAAGGGGTCCATTACTCAAGAAGGATTACTTGCTTAAGGAATCAGGAAAAATAAATGGCTGGTGTGCATATTCACTCATACTGCTGAGAATTGTCTACAGCAGAGCTTGATGGAATGAGATGTTAACTGCTGTCCTAGTGTCAAGATGTTGACTGGCAGGACAAGATAATAAAAGACAAAAAAAATAGGAAATGTTCAGTGGCAAAAGGTGGTGCTTCTGTATTGTTAACTACCTAACACTTGATCTGTGATAGGGTTGTTGGCCATTTACTGGGGAGATTGAAATACGATACACAGTGTTATCCATTGTGGTTAGTGAACCTGGAGTGAATGTATCTGGGTTCTTGAACTTGATTCCTGCCATATACCAGTGTACAGGTTTCTATTAATTTGGTCATTCTTTAAATGTTTCTTCAATGCTATGAACTGAGATGGACCCTGGGAAAACAGAGATGATAAAAGGACCTTGCTTTCAAGTAGCTTTTGGTCCAGTGGGGAATGTTGCTGTGGGGATTGTCTCAGAAGCAATAATACTATCTTGTGCTTAGATCTTTATTTTTTTCTCTTTAACTCCAAGATCAGAGCCAGTACTGGGCAATTTGGGTGGCAGTAGAAGCATTGTAATTCCCAGCCTGCCTGGAAGATTCTCTGTTAGCTTTAATATGAGGCCAGGAAACCTTTTGGGGCTATGTTCTCTATGGTTCGTTGGTTTAGGAAAACTGTACATTTGTACAGTGAGTACATCTGTACTCATTACCGATTTGAATTGAGTAAAAAATGTCAAAGACAGTAGACAGGTTTTCGGTGGGCTACATTAACTAATCATTTATGGAAAACCAAGAAAAGCATCTTATTCAGGTTTAATTTCATGTGCTCTTTTGAAATCTGGACTAGTAGTTACCTTAAATTAACCGCCTCAGTCTTACCTCCAGAAAATAACTAAATATTTGTTTTTCTTTCTTTTTTTTTTGAATTTTATTTATTTATTTAGAGAGAGTGTGTGCATAGGGGGAGGGGCAGAGGGAGAGAGAATCTCAAGCAGACTCCCCACTGAGCATGGAGCCCTACACACGGCTTGATCCCAGGACCCTGAGATCATGACCTGAGCCGAAATCAAGAGCAGGACGCCCAACTGACTGAACCACCCAGGCACCTCACTAAATACTTGTTTTTCATAATTTTTGCTGTTATTTGATCTTTTTTCCAGCCCATTTTGCTATTCACTGTCCCTCCACCAGAGGGTAGAGAAGGGAAGGGAGAGGAAGTGTAACAGGAGCTATTCCTGCTGGAAGTCTTGGCATCAGGGATTCCAGAGGCAAAGTGATGCTTGTAGGGTAGGGGATGCAGGGAAGATGGAAGAGGAGTACTGCTAACACCAGTAGCCAAGATGAGAGTTCTGTATGTTTTTTTGCATTCAAGCTTCCTTGCTTTCCTTGTCTGCAGTCATTAAGGGATAAAATCATTGAATCGGCAAATGCCTTATGTTCTCCTCTGAGCACTCGTCCAAGCCTAGAGGGGCAGGAGTTGAGGAGACTGTCCATAGAGATAGTAGTTACTGACCAGCTATTCAGCCTATCTTGGTGCCTTTGTGGTAGGTATAAATAAAGGGATGGATGAGATGCAGATTGGGGTTTCTGTTAGAGGTGTGAGGTGCAGTTACAACTTAATTCTTACCTTTTCATTCATTCATGCTGCACATATATGCCAAATGCCTAACTTTATTCCTAGTGCCATACCAGGTTCTAGGAATATAATGGCCAACAAAGAAGACACCATCTTTTTCCTAGGGGGGGTTACAGTTTAGCCAGGAGGACCTCAGTCTTCAGTGCATATAAAATTCACCCAGGGAGCTTATTTAAAGCAAGACTCAGGGATGGATTCTGGACTTAATGAGTAAGAATATTCAAGAGCTGGCCCTGCGGGGATTCCGTAGTAGTTGGTATGGGGATCACACTTTGAGAAACGCTTTAATCTAAAAAGCTTTCCATTCCCTTAGCAAGCATGTTTGAGCCCTTAATCAAGTCCAGACATGGTATTAAGCACAGACGTACAGACAAAAGTTAAGACATCTTCCCTGCCTGTAGGACTTTATCCCTAGTGAGGCTGACCGTCCTGTAAAGAGAAAATTAAAATACAATGTTGTGTTGGAACAGCAATTTGTAGGGAGTGTTAGAGATGCCCTAAGGAGTGGGCGTGACCTCTCAGAGGGTGGTGGTAGAATTGAGTCTCAATGATAAACAGAAGCTTTCCAGGAAGATGAGGTAAGGGGGAAGAAGGGGGTGAAGCAAGTGTGTTCTGGGCAGAGGGAATGACAGATGCAAAGGAAAAGAGGATAACTTTACTGTGTTACTCTTTTGCTCTGGCCTCTTGTGGCATTCCAGGCTGGGCCTCTCATCCATTTGTGCAATACTGCAGAAGGAGTCCCCAAATGGCCATCCATAAGCTAGGTGCAGCACAATATTTGAGAATCATGGAATTTCACATCAAAATTTGGGTATCTTAGGTCTCTTTGAAATTTTAAAAGATGTGGCAATATTGGATCTCACATCTCTGTGGCCCTAATTTGCTAGGATAGAGGTGGGAGTATTCCATCTAGATGGTTTCTTTCCCAACCAGCCCATTTCTCTCATTTTATTTAGCTGCCTGGCTCCTGGAAGCATTGTGTTTTCAAGCCCCAGTTGGTTTGTCCTGCATTGTTGCCTTGATGTATGTTTATAGGTCAACTCTACCACCAGAATGTGAAACACTGTCCAGAAAGGTCATGTATCTATTGTTCAGTGTTGCTGAGAACACCCAGCAAAGGGCTATACCCCTAATACAAATGAACAAATATCTCCAGGAGTCAGGGAATCACACAGCATAAAGATGCTGAGAGCCGGGGCGCCTGGGTGGCTCAGCTGGTTAAACCTCCAAGTCTTGGTTTGGGCTCAGGTCATAGTCTCAAGGTTGTGGGATCAAGCCCTGCATTGGGCTCCATGCTCAGCATGGGGTCTACTGGAGATTCTTTCCCTGTCCATCACCCCTGCCCTCTCCCCACTCGTGCTCTCTCTCTCAAATAAATAAATAAAATCTTGAAAAAAAAAAAAAACACCAAGATGCTGAGAGCCTAAATGGCAATCAGGTGGGGGCCAGTTGCCTAATTATAGTGGGTTTCCCTCTGTTATAGACCCACTCAGGAAGCCCAAGGAGGATCTAGCCAGACTTTAGGTGTGGATAGCAGACAGATGGCATCTTAGCTCTTGCCTAAGAGTCCCTCATCATTTTTAGAGTTGCAGACTAATAGTCCAGTGAATTTAAAATGCACAGTGCTTTTTAAAATATGGCATAAAAATCCAGATTTCTGGCTTCTCTAAAAAAAAACAGGGCATCAGGCAACCCTGGACCTACATTCCTGCTAAACTTCTCTTATCTAGAGCTGAGAAGGGCTGTCCTCTTTTTTTTTTTTAAAAGATTTTATTTATTTATTTGACAGAGAGAGCGAGAGAGGGAACACAAGCAAGGGGAGTGGGAAGAGAGAAGCAGGCTTTCTGCCAAGCAGGGAGCCAGACATGGGACTCGATCCCAGGACCCTGGGACCATGACCTGAGCTGAAGGCGGATGCTTCACCAACTAAGCCACCCAGGCGCCCCTCTTTTTTTTTTTTTAAAGACTTAATTTATTTGAGAGAGACAGCACGAGCAGGGGGAGGGGCAGGGGAAGAGGGAGAAGCAGGCTCCCCTGCTGAGCAGGGAAACCAATGTGGGACTCTGTCCCAGGACGCTGAGATCATGATCTGAGCTGAAGTCAGACACTTAACCGACTGAGCCACCCAGGTGCCCCAGTGCTGTCCTCCTTAAGCGTAAGGCATAAACTCTCAAGTTTACCCAAGTCTTCAGCACTCCCTTTTGTACATATGGCCAGTGTAACAAAATTACGGGGCTTGCCCAGTCTGCTCACACCTAATTTATATCCTTCAGCACCTGTCATTTCATTATTTCATTCAAATAATATCTCTTCTTCACTCTAATAACTAATAGTAGAGGACACAAAAGGTGTATAACTTTTGCTCTCAAAAAATTTGTACGTAGTAATGAAGAGAAGACCAGCTGGTGCTGGGTAAACAAAGATCATTTCAGAGACCTACCATGTGACAGATAACTTCACATATGTTGTCTTTGAGTTTTATAACAATCCTGAAAAATCATTATCCCCATTTTGTAGATGATGCTATGGAGACTGAGCAAGAGTAAGTGTCTTCCCCATATTCTACAGTGGAGAAGGGCTGAGCCAATATTTGAAGTCAGCTTTGGGGACTCCCAAAACTCAGTGGGCTTTCCCACTTCCAAAATGCATTACTCTAGGGACATAGAAAAGAAAAAGAGCAGTAGAAGAGTCCAACCCAAGAAGTGCCCCAATGAAGTTTATGATTCAGGGTTAAGAGCTAAGACTTCTGAGGCAGAGCATGGCTGTGGATAATAAGCAAGACTCCTGGGGAGGTTGCGCAGGCCCTGAAAGGTGGAGCGTGTGTTCATGGTTGTGAGGTGGAGAGTTCAGAGGTGGTCTCTTGCATCCACCCTGTGCTCTCAGTTAAATGGTAGATGTCTGTGTTTCTCTGGTGGATGTTACAAATCTGACTGTGGCTTCTCCATCTTCACCCATGCCTTCACTTTAAGACATGCAGGCATCAACTTGAGTCTGTTTTTCACTCTGCATTTTTTTTTATAATATTGATAATCATAAGCTTCTTTGTGCTGAGGTTTGTGAACATTGCTTCGTCTGACTAGTTTGAAGACTCTGAGATCAGTGAGATTACTGTTCTCCTCTCAGACACTCAAGATAAATGGTTAAGATTCATTCATTTGTCCATTCCTTCAAAATCTTATTATTATTGCCCTCCATGGAGCCTATGTACCATTACTGCCCCCTTCCACACCCTAGGAGACCGCAGTCATTGACTACAGAATTCTTTCCCACTGAATGTAGACATGGCCTTAAATTCTTTTTCTCTTTTCTTTCTTTTTCCTCCCTCCCTCCCTCCCTCTTTCTTTTCTTTTCTTTTCTTTTTTCTTTTCTTTCTTCCTTCCTTCCTTGCTCCCTCCCTCCTTTTTTTTCTTTTCCTTTCCTTGCTTTGCTTTTCTTTTTTCTTTTTTCTTTCTCATCATAGCATTCCAGGCAGCTACAACAAATTGCTCAGAGTTGAAATTGATGCAAGAGTTAAAATCCATTTATCACGACAAGGCATTACACTAGGAATAGAGGAAAATAAAATGCATTAGGCATTGATTCTCCCTTTAAGGGGCTCAGGTTCTTAAAGAGGAAATAGGTGTGCACAAAAAACCTGATATAATGGAGAGGTTCTCTCTCTCTCTTTCTTTCCTCATATCTCCCCCTCTCCCCCGCCCCCACACACACCAAGTTTGAGGCAGTGAAAAGTATGTGAATTGGGATTTGAAGACATGGGTTCAAATTCTGGACTATCTATCACCTGGAAACATTCCTGTGTGTGACTTTGGAAAAGCATCACCACCCCAACCTTATTTATAAAATAAAGCTCAGATGATTTCTAAAAGTACCTCTAGGGCTGTATTTCTATGGTGAGAGTGTATGGAAAACTCAGGGACAAACTGTTTAGAAAAGAAGCTCTTGTATCAGCCACTAGTTCGACTAAGAATCTAAGGAAAGCTCTGAACTTTCCCCCACCATATTATACATCTGGGGTACATTTTGTATGCCAGGGCAAGAGCACTAAGCGTCCCATGGGTCTCAGGTGCATTCATTCAATATTCAACAAGTATTTATGGAGCGCTTACTACTGTGAACGAAAACAGAAGGCAGCCCTGTGCTCATGGAGCTTACCAGCTAGTGAGAGATGAAGATATTAGTCAAATAATTGTACAGATGAGTATATCATTATAGGTTGTGATAAAGATGTGAGTGAAAGGGCCATGATTCAATGGAAGCATATTACAAAGGAGTCAGCTCTGGGCACAGGGATGAATAGGTGTTTGAGCTGAGAACTGAAGGCTTTTAGTGATGTGGGTGCTTGGAACAGGAGGCATATTCTAGAAGCTTCCTGGGCAGAAGCCTGAGAAGAGGGGAAGTGAGGGATGAGGGGAGTGGGGGGCTGGAAAGAATGGCAAGGGCTAGGCCTTGTGGGCTCTGTTACAGGGTTTGATCTTTAGCCTAAGAGCTGTGGGAAGCCCACTGAAGGGTTTTAAGCAGAGAAGTGTCATGTTCAGATTCCTGTTTTCTCACCAGGAATCAGACGCTCAAGAGCACTTTGCCACTTTCATGTTCCCTGAAGACTTTCTGCCTATGTAGCAATGATCTTTGTGCCTTTACTCCTGTTACCAATTTGGGATGAAGCCTGGCAGATGGGCAGAGGGCTGGGGACAGATGCTGAGGGGACGGGGAAGCTGACAACTGGGTGTAGGGGTAAGCTGTCATGTGTGCTCCGTGGTGTGCTCGTGGGTGTGCTCATGGGGACTGGAGGCTGATCCAGCACAGGGCTGGTAAGCTTGGGCGTGCAAGGGAGGACTCAGCTGGAGTCCCCACTTACTTCATCAGCAGGAACCTTGATCTGCAGTCAAACTGGACAACTCAATGCTGTTTCTTCCACTTGCACCCGCAAACTTTTCCTTCCATGTTCCCCTGTTGAAATTCTGTCCTTCTGGTTAGTCCTAGCCCTTGTATCACCTTCTCCAGGAAGCCTTCCTTGCTTTCCCATGTTCACACCCTCCTCCTCTGCCCCTTGGCCCTTTGAACCTTCCCCAGAGCAGCTGTCACACATAGCGCTGGGGTTTAGTCACCAGGACCCTTGTCTTATCTGACCAACTGGTCTAAGCAACTTGGGAGCAGTGGCTGCATTTCTTTAGCTTCTTATCACAGTGTCCACCACAGAATAGTGTTCAGTGAGGCTAGTTGAATGAAAGAATGAATGAACAAATGAGTGCATAGCTGTGTATTATGTAACATTGGGGCAGCCATGAGAATAAGCCTGAATTCCTGCCATTTATGGGGGTTGTGCTTTAATATTATGAGTTTTGAGAGTTCCAGTAGGCTGCATTGTAAATTCCTGTGGAAGGCTATGACAACTAGAAAGTGTTGCTAGAAAGTGATAGTTGTAAGCCCAATCAAAAGCTCAATCTGGGTCTTTCTGGACTATTGTCAGTAAGGGTCCTAGATAAGGTACAAGACTCCACTTTCTAGATCAAGGATTTCTGGTTCAAGGCCTGGCTGTGCCACTGAGGCCTTGTATGGCTTGGACAAGTCAATTCTATTTTTCTGAACCTCAGTTTCTTTCAAGTGAAGGAAATAATTCTATCAATGACATGTGGTTATTATGAGAAGGAACAAATGGTGGTTGATTTCAAATCCACTTTCCACTCAATGCAATACGATGAGACGGCAACTTTTATTCTCCCTTTTCCCCAGGTGAGAAACCTGAGCTCTCAGAGGAAGTGAGCAGGGGCAGTGGCCTGTGTGTGTCTAGTTCCATCCCTAGACATCTGCAGGCTGGGAGGGCTTTCTTCATTCCACGGATGGCTGTGTCTACTGCTCTTGTGTGGACCCTGTAGTTTCCCTCCCGTGGCAGTGGCCTGCTCCCCTGCTATCAGGGCTTGCTGCTTTGGTCACATAGCCCTTTGTGCTTTCAAGTGGCCTATGCTGCTCCATGGCACCTGCAGTCAAGGTGTGCAGTGCACTGAAGATCCTCCTTCCACCCTGATGGCTCTTGTGCCTTTGGGGTGTCACAGCCCGCTGTTCAAAGAGCACACGGAAGCCCAAGGTCATGGGAGGTCCAGACCGCAGAGGATACAGGCAGCATTGGGGTTAATGAGGCAGTTGGAGGCTAGTGAAATTGACACCCAATGGTTAAGACTGTTTCTGTGTGTTCACTATGTAGAGTCTTTAGGATGGAAATGAACTTCTTAAGAACAACATTTATTTTGTGTATAAAAGTGATATGGGTATTATAGAAAGCCATGGGGACATAGACACCAAACAAAATAAAATTTGTGTAATTACAGTACTAAGGATAAACTTCCCATCTTTCTTCTGAACATATCAACTTAAAAATTAAGAATAGATTGATATTACTGTCTTACAACATGATTTTTTACCCAGTGTTACATATGTTAGTTTGAATATTACACATTTATTTTTAATGTCTTTTTAAAAGTGTATTGTACTATGTACAACTTACATATGTACAATTTATTTAATTTGTCTCCTTTTATTGAATGTCTAGTTTATTTCCAAATATTTTCCCACAAAAAATGCTATGATGATCATCCCAATAAAAGTTTAATCATTTGTATATATTATTCTGATTTTAAGAGTATTATAGACCAGTATGACAATTTCCAATGAGATTTAATAGAATAATTAGTGTATACAAAAATTGAAATAATTTGTTCAGTGTTGGTACTGACTTGCTATATGACCTTGAGAAATCCTTGTGCCCATTTTTGTTTCCAGATTTATAATATGCGGTTATAATACCAGATTCTCAGGGTTATTAAAAGAGGCAAATGTCATTACTCATATGAAGGAGCTTTGAAAAATCAGAAGTGCTAGGGAAATGCAGGGTAATATAATTAACTAGGCTTCTTATCTATTAACATAAATGCACCACAAGTACAATGTGACTAATTAATCTTTAGTGTTTTCCTATGAGGGTGGTCATTATCTACGAATGAATCTATTTTGTGGATGGGGAAAATTGAAACCTCAAGAAGGCTAAGTTTACCCAGGGTCCAAATATGCAACAATGCTAAATCTGAAAGCATGCCTTTTCACTTATGATTCAGTCCACAAGCTGGACTAAATATGTGGGCCAATGTCTTTAGCTTAAGAAGTTATTGCTTATAGAGAGAAAGGGCAATCCCATTTCGGCAGTGAACCATCAGGACTCTCTTGGTAGCAAGTGACAGAAATCTAACCAACTGCATAGTTTTGACTTTGTGTACAGGTAGGTTCAGGAGCTTGAATAATGTCATGAGGACTGAGATATACCCCCTGAATTTTTAGTCTCAGCATTTCACTAAGTTGGCTTTATTCTCAGACAATATATATCATATGCCAGATCTCAATTGTTAGATCCCAGCACAACCAGCCTTTACCTGCCCATTTGAAGGTCCAATGGAAAGGGAACTTAACTTCTCTTTTTCCCATCCATTCTCATCAGAAAAAAGTCCTGGGCCTGATGTCACTGAATAAAAATCAGGACTCATACTCATTTCTGAACATGAGATGGTGAACAGGATATTGATATCTTTAGGTTGGTCTAGGTCTAGTCACATGACCATTCTTAGAGTTTGGGGTGGTAAGAAGGACCAGACGGACTGTTAGTTTCAGTCAGCCCCCGTGCCAGACTACAAGGACATTGGGAAAGAGTAGTTCTCCAAAGGAAATCAGGATACTATTCCTCAGTAGGAAAATAATAATAACAATAAATTAAAAGAAATACAGATGTTCTTCCATCGTACCTCTCTGCAGAAAGGAAAATTCGGAGAAGCTGGAACTAGACCAAGTGTCGGTATGCTGAGGCACAAAAGAGCCACCAATAAGAGAGGAGCCTACAAGGGATTCTGGTGGGTAAGGCAAGATCAGAAGTCATTGCAGGCAAAAGGTTTGAAATCCAGGCAGTTCATGAGTCAAAGCTGAGGACACTTTGATAATCCATGCTCAGCCAGGAGCAAACCTGTGTTCATGGAACAATTTTTGGAAGTGTAGTCCACCCAAATGGGTGTGGGCTGGGGGATCTTTATAGATTACTCTTTGACAGAATGCTGGGGCTCTCAGCCCTAAGATATCTGGTGATTTTGAGGCACCCATACTCTCTCCCAGTGACCAAGACATTTCCTGCTCTACTCAGACACTCAAGCTATTGTGCACAAACTCTTTAACAGTCCCGGTAGGAATCTTGGCTGCAAATTTGATGAGCCCACACCACCAGATGGTAGGTTCTTCTAATTGGTTCCATCCCTCCTAGTTTTTGGCAGGGATGAAGGCTTCCCTATGCCTGAAGAGGGGGACAGAGAGAGCCAGGATGAAATGAAGGAGGTTTTAACCTCTGTTAAACAGGCAGAGTTAAGTTAGTTTCTGTTCAAGGAGAACAGGGTGGTATGGTTCTTTATTGCCAGGTCATGGATTAACAGTGGACTGAAATCCTAAAACTAATACTGATGAGACACAGGATTATAAGGATTAGAAAGTGGTTTGCTTAACTAGAAAGGTCAACTGATCTAGGGGAGGGATTTCATTTATTCAGTTATTGATATTTATGCAGCATTGTGATAGATTCAATTATTATTTGGTAATTATTCATCTCTTCCCCCAAACTCCTTGGCAAGAGTATATCTCCCTGCTCCATTAATGTTATGTTTGGTCATGTGACTGGCTTTTGCAACTAGGATATTGTTAGGCATGTTTCAAGCAGAAGCCATGAAAAAAAAATGCCTCAGAGAGCCTGCTGGTCCCAAAAGAAAGAAAAATACAAAACACGGAAGTGCTGCTATCAACCCACAAGCTAAAGTTTGAAGCAGAGCTGTCCCAGCTGACCTGAAGACCTGTGAACATGATAGTAAATGCTCATTGTTATATACCACCAAACATGCTTTGTTATATAACACTGTTATATACCACTAAACATGGGGATGCTTTGTTGTGTAGCAATATCTGGCCAGTAAAAGAAATCACTGTATATTCCACATTTTACTAGGCACTGAGAGAACACTGGATAATGATAGATATGGTCCTGGTCTCCATGGGGCATATGTTCTATAGAGAAATAGGCAATAAGTACATTGACAAATAAAAAAATAATAGAAATTGTTACTATGGTTATAAAGAAAATAGAATGTGGTAAGAAATCTCTATGGTAGAAGAGAACCTACTTTAAGTGCTCAAGGAAGACCTCTCTAAGGAGGTGACTTCTGAGCTCAAATATGAAAGTTAGAAATGAGCCAGCCAGACAGGGTATGATACCCTGTGGAATGTGAAAAACCAGCCACATGGGCAAGTTAGATTGCGAATCTTGGTCTAGGCAGTGGAGAATGAGGGACCCTGAAAACATTCCTTGCAAGTTGGGTCACTCAGTCGTCCTCAGGCAGATGCTGGTTTCTCTGCACCATATTATATGTGCAAGTCAAGGGCTGACAATGGGGCACTTGCTGCCACGGCAAGACAGCCACAGAATGTGGAAGCCACTGAGCATAACAGAGGAAGATGGTAAGGTTCCCAGGGCATTCCTACCAGAGAGGTCATGAAATTGGCTATCCTTTCTGTTTTGGGTCCAGAATATTGATTGTTGCTGTTGCTTCTAAGGATGGCAGGAGGTATATGTGAGCGCGCGCGCGCGTGTGTGTGTATTCATTCTTTCACAGGGGAAGGAAATAAACTAGATGGTTTCTATATCCTTTCCAAGTCTGTGATTATAAAACTTAAAGATTCTGAGATTTAAATTATGTGTGAAGGAAATGTTAAATCAAAGTACTTCGTCTTAGCTTGGTGCCAAACTCCATTTGTTCATTGAGGTGGTTAATTAGGGCAGAGACTGTCTCGAGCAAGCAGGATAAGCTCCAGCTATCCCTAACCTATCTGGTAAAGCCTGTGGAGGTGCCACAGCTACAAGGGAGGGCAGAAAACACCTAATGTGAGCCTTCCATTTAATCTGTACTCCAGACACTAAAAAGCAGGAGTCTTTGGGAACGGAAAGCTCATAAAGGTCCATGTGAAGTCTAGAAACCAGGTATTTATTAGCTTTGGGAAAGTTACTTAAGCTGTACTTACTATCTTTTCTTTCTTACTCCAAGATCATTCTGAATACCTTAAAATATGGTTTCTGCTCTGACTATTCTGATGAACCAGTTCCTTTAGGGTTATAATGTATTTCTTATCACCAATTCCACTTGTATTATGTTTTTGTTTCTGAGAGCTGAACACCTATGGGAATCTTCATACCCCTCCCTAAGAGTCCTGAGCTTTGTGATGCTGTGTTCTCCCCACTGGCACCACTGGGGCTCTCTCTGATCCCTTCTGCTCCTTTTTTTCTCCCCTATATCTACCCTTTCCCCAAGATGCTACCTCTACATTTTGGGTTCAATATATCAAGAACAGAACTTGGCATCTTTTCTTCCAAACCCATTGCTCTTCCCTCACTTTAGTTCTGTTGAGTTACTCAAGCTCAAAATGTCATGTCTGAGTCCTCCAGACTGTCCTCTCTCCATCCAGTACATATGATGTGCTGTTTTGGCCACCACTATGACTCTTGACTCTGCCCACTTTTTTTTTCTTTTTTCATCGGATTGTGTCGTTAGCCTTCTGACTAGTCTCTCCGTGCTATGATCCACTTGCCACACAGCAAGTAGATCAATTTCTTGAAGACTTTCTCATCGTGAAACTTCTCTATCGTAAGAAAATTGTCAATGGCTCCCCATCTTGTTTTAAGTTCAAACTCAGCTCAGAATATGAGTCTTTCAATAACATGGTCTCAGTTTGCCTACCTTTGGAGACTTATCTAACAATCCACACTCTATGTTCCAGCCAATATATCCTACCCAGTGTTGCCACAAACGTGCCTCTCGGTCTCTCACTGCTCTGCTTTTGTTCATGCTTCTGCTTCCCCTAGCATTGACCTTCCCACCAGCTGAGAATACTTCGTTTATTTATTCAACTTATTTACCGAACACCACTCTTTATTAGACCCTGGGGATGTAGCAGAGAGCAAAAGCAACAAAATCCCTGCACTCTTGGGGACTACATTCTGATGAATAAATAAATAAATATAATGGTTTCAAATAGTTGATAAATGCCACAAGTATAGCCAAATAGAGTCATGGAACAGACAGTAGTCTAGAGAGTTGGTTTAAGTAGGTGGTGAAGGTAGGTGTCTCTGAAGGAGTGATATTTTAACTGCGCCTTGTTATAACCAATAAAACTTTCTGTAATGATGGGAGACATTCTATCTCTGTGCTGTCAAATATGATAGCCACTAGCCACATGTGCCTGTTGAACATTTGAAATGTGGCTAGTGTGACTAAGGAACTAAATCTTTAATGTTATTTAATTTTAGTTAATTTAAATTTAAATAGCCACATGTGGATAAATGGCTACCAGATGAACAAAGACTTAGGCTCTAGAACTTTCCAGACAAAAAGAGTAGTAAGTGTAAAGGCTTTAAAGTAAAAGTGAATTTGTGGATTCAAAGAACAAAAAGAAGATCAGTGGGCTAAAGCATACTAAACAGAGTTTGGCAGGCTACTTTATAGGCCACCTATAACAAATTGAGATTGATTTTAAATAATAAAAATTACTAATGGGGTTTAACCTTAGGAGTGAGTGCATGATCTGATTTTATATTTTTTAAAAGAGGTTCCTCTCTAGAGAAGGGGAAAGTGATAAACTGACAAGAAAATGGTGTATATCAATCAGTTATTGGTGCATAACAAATAACATCAAAATCCTAGTAGCTTACAAAACCTTTTTTTTTAAACAACCATATTCTTCAGATTGACTATGGATCACCTGTCCTAGGCTGATAAGGCTGGACTCCAGGAGGGTTAAGACCTGCCCTGTGTGTCGTTGCTTTGGGAGTGAGGGTGAAGGGGCAGCAGCTACAAAAAACGCCTGCTACTCTTGTGGAGGATCGCCGGAACACAAGAGGCTAAGCCTTATCATGCAAGTATAATTAAAACTTATGCTTGTGTCATGTCTTCTATTTTTCCATTGGTTCAAGCAAGGCATTTGGCCAAACCTAACACTCTTGGGGCAGAGAAATATACTCTACCATCTAAGAGGGATTACAAGTCACATGGCAAGGATGTGGATGTGTATTTCTATAATAGTAACCCAGTGCACCACAGAAGGGACATAGGGAGAAGCGCTAAGAGGCACCTGCAATAGTCTACATGACAGGTGATGGTGGTTTGAATCAAGGTGGTAGCAGAGGAAAAGAGGTAGATTTGTAATTTATTTTAAAGGTGTTAACAACAGGATTTGGTGATGGATTGAATGTACAGTATACAGTAAAGAAACTAAATCTTTCTTTCAGAGACAGAGAGAGATTGAGCATGCATCTGCGCATGAGCTTGGGGGAGGGGCACAGGAAGAGGGAGAGAGAGAATCTTAAGCAGGTTCCATGCCCAGTGTGGAGCCTGATACAGGGCTTGATCCCACTATCCTGAGATCTTGATCTGAGCCAAAATCAAGAATCGGACACTTAACCAAATGAGACACCCAGGAGCCCCCAGATCTACTTTCTAAGGTGCTTCTCAAATATGACTACCCTTCTATGAAATTGTTTCTCATTCCTTCAATTATAACTGATCTCTTCTTCCCTTATTTTACTAGCTCCTCTTTTTTTTCTTTTGTACTGCTTTTATTGGTCCCTTTGACTTTTTTTTTTTTTAAAGATTTTATTTATTTATTTGACAGAGAGAGACACAGCGAGAGAGGGAACACAAGCAGGGGGAGTGGGAGAGGGAGAAGCAGGCTCCCTGCAGAGCAGGGAGCCCGATGCGGGACT
>NC_138375.1:41162367-41204388 GCF_054177405.1 Leptonychotes weddellii
GATCCCAGGACCCTGGGATCATGACCTGAGCTGAAGGCAGTCACTTAACCAACTGAGCCACCCAGGCGCCCTGGTCCCTTTGACTTTGTACCTTCTTCATATGGGGAAAAAAAAATCATATCTACTATCAAGACCCTGAGCTCTTTGAGGTGGGAGTGGGGGTGGGGGGGAGAAACAAGATCATTTGTATTTGGATCCAAATTCTTGGGGTAGATGCCTAATAAATACTTTCAAAGTGAGCATAATGGTTAATAACAGAGACTTGGGAGACACTTTTGTAATTTTGAGTCCTGTGTGATCTTTGCAAGTGACTTAACCTGTCAAAGCCTTTGTTTCTTATTTTGTCAGGTGGCAGTAATAATACACTCCTCTCAGAGTTGTTGTAAGTCTTGGAGGAGATAAATGTGGAAAGTGCTTAGCATAGGGCCTGGCATAGTAATTGCCCCCAAAATGGGAGCCATTATTGTTTCTTCAACTTAATTGTTTTTGATGACAAGCTTTTTTAGAAATGTTCTCCAGAATTTTCATCAGAATATCCAGTGTTCTTGTTGAAATGAGGGGCATGGAGAATAAAAGTGCTCTGGATAGGATTTTGTAATTTAGTTAGGAAATATCTAGATCTAAAGCTTCTTTGATTTGAAAATGACAGCAACAACAAAACCCCAAAATAGAGCCACTTTGTTACTTGTTTCTTTTTACCATCTGCCAAGATGATTACTTTTAGTTCTCCAGGTCTTGCTTAGAGTCAGCTGCCTTAAAATAATAAAATAAAATACAATTTAAATCTGGTCCTGCACTTATTTGGGAACAAGAAAGCAAAATGCTTTAACTAAATATATAGCTAGTTGCTGTTGGAGTGAAATATAGGGCAATGTTGACGAAAATGTTGGAGGGATGAATTGCTCTGGGAAAGTGAGTTTTAAGATAAAACAGTGGATTAATAAGAACCTGACTTTTTTTTAAACATTTGTAATTGAGATAGTTTCTGAAATGTATTCTTCTGCCTTCCTGCCTTTGGAAGATGATTGTGTTGATCCTAGTTTAAGACTGCCTTGATCACGAGTATCTGATCAGTCTAGGGGGCATTGTGAACATGGACTGTCCAGGGTTGTAGATGAGAATGGAAGAAATAGACAAAACAGAGTTCATGAACAATGTGGAGAGTTAACATGGTGAGTCTGAAGATCTAGACGGAGGTTTCTGGGGACCTGGAAGATACATTTGAAGAAGTGGACCCGTTTCAGTCTAGAGAATGCTTTGAAGGCCACAAAAAGGTATTTCAGAGACAGAATAATAAAGTTTCATAGCTGATACACAAAAGGTTCTCTTTTTACATGAATAGAAACAGTTTTATTCAGCACTTACTAGAAAAATCGTCCATCAGAATAAAGTTACCTGATGTCAAATGACATAGAAAAATCCACATTTCTACATGATAGACCCCAAAGGGTTAGTTTTTAAAGAGCTTTAGGAACCCAGCTAGTCTGTGTTTCCTGTTACAACTCTGATGTTCTGAGGCTGCTGATAGGTTTTCCTTAGGGGTTGGGGTGAATAGGGAAGATTGCATGGCCAGAAATTTAATAATGCTGGATTAAAACAAAGTGGGGAGATTCTTTTCTTCTGGATTTTGAAGTCCCTTTGCTATACTGATATGGTTTATTCATTTCTCAGAGGGGGATAAAGTATGTATTTCCCAAATATAGCAGTCCGCCTTTGTAGTGAATTACCTATTAACACCTTGTAGGACTCAATGCCTAGTCTGGTCTTCTGTTTTACATATGGTGAAGCGAAGGCTGGGAGAGGACAAAGGCCTTTATCTGCATTGAGTTAGTCTCTGGGTCATGATTCTAACACAGGATTTCTGACCACTAAGCAGGGTCTTATTTCTCTCTTCCCAGCTTCCTATCAATTTTTGGAGCGAGTTCTCCAAACAGTTTTACCCAGAACAAGGAATTGCCGGTGATTTCAGAAAGAACTGGCAGACTCTGGGGAAGCACTTGCCAAATTGGCCCAGGCCAGCCTTGCTGCTGTGCTCCCTTTTCTCAGCCCAGCAAATCCGGTTCTGGGTAACCTACGTTTAGGAAGAACATCCAGGAATAACACCCAGCCTCTGTGCTACTATTAAAAAGTAAATAAATAAAGAAGCCATGCAAATTTTAAAATTGGGCAAGTTGAAGCAAATTAGTTTTAATGCAACCTGTGAAGTTAATATCAAAAATGAAAGGCAGGCTTCAAACAGAGGTTGAGCTGTGCTGACAGTGGGGAGGGTGACAGGACTGGAGGGGGAGCCTGCCCCCGGCCTTTACCTGATGGAAGCAAGTCCATTCTTACAGGTACTATAAAGAAATCCCGTGACTGAGCCTACTCCACCATGGGTAATTGGACTTTGGACTTCACTGGCGGGTCACAGGAATGGTGGCGCCATACTTAAACACCACATTCAGATAGTCAAGGATCTGGAAAGCATTTCCAGTGAGGACTGGTGGGAGGCTGTGAGAAAGAAAGTCTTGGGCTGAGTATGGCCCACTCTTCACCGCTAAACATCTAAACGCCCATTTTTGAAAAAGGATTGTGTTTGTTCTCTGTGGCTTAGGAGGCTAAGCAAAGACCAATGAATGGGAGGTTTGGCTTGACATATTTTGGCTCAGTCTGGCAGAGGCCATTCTAGGAGTATGGACTGGCTAAGCAGGGGACAGGATTCCCTTTATCTGATTCTGGGCATTTCCCAATCAGCATGGCTCCTGGAAACCTGGCCCCTTTTTTCAGAAGCACCTTGCCATCTTCACCCCGATGACCCAGTGCCTGTGGTATCACTTTTAGGAAGTCGTTGGTTGGTTTCAAACTTGCCCTTTCTAGTCAATAAAGGCATATCTTTCTGTGCACAGCACCAATTCCATGAACTGTTGCTAGACTGCATTGCGTCCCTTCAAAATTCATATGTTGAGTTCCTAACCCCAGTGTGATGGTATTTGGAGATGGGGTCTTTGGAAGAAAATTAGGTCTAGATGAGGTTATAAAGGTAGGGCCTTCATGGTGAATTTAGTACCCTTATAAGAAGAGATACCAAAGAGCTTGGGTGCTCCCTCCTCCCTCCTTTCCTCCTTCTCTCCCTGTCTCTCTCCACACACACGCATGCACACGAATACACACACACACACAGGAAAAGCCATATGAGCATACAGTGAAATGACAGACATCTGCAAGTCAACACGAGGGCTCCCACCAGAACCTAATCATGATGGCACCCTAATTTCAGACTTCTAGCCTCTAGGACTGTGAAAAAATAAATTTCTGTTGTTTAAGTCACCCAGTCTGTGGCATTTTGTTAGGGCAGCCCAAGCTGACTAAAACAACTGGTAATTGAGGTGTTTCCTCCATAAGTGGAAGTACTTTGATGGTTGATAGGAAGCAAACAGAAGCTTAGGCAAAAGGATTGGGGAGGGGTGCATTTGAGAGCTAGAGGGAATCTTGTAGACTAGACCTAGGATTTGACAGTTCTCCTGAAGGCTGGCTCTGTGCCCAACCTCCTCCCACTTCTCTTCATCTCACTAGACCAAGAAAATATGCACATCTGTTATCCACAAATACTCTGAATTCCCCCGCCAACGCAGATCCCCAGGAAAACCTAACACAAGCAGAGCAATGGAGGAGATACACAGGATACTGGTGTTTCTCAGGAGGATGGCTGATTTTTTTCCTGACATCTTCTATCTTGGTCTTTTAATTTGTCGGTAGTCAGTGAGCCACAGGATGATCCAGAGGACAAATGGAAATGGGACAGTGGGGCTTAAGCCTCAGCTCTGTCACAGATTAGCCATATTGTCTTGGGTAACTCACAGATCCTCTCTTTTTCTCAGTTCCCCTCCGTGACTCTGACTACTCTCCCAGCCTCAGTTCCCCCACTTATTCCTGTTAAACAGAGACCATAAGGAGTAGTGACTATGAATCCAGACTTTGGTGTCAAATAGCTCATGAACTCAACATCTGCCTTTTCTCACCTGTGAAACTCTGGGTAAAATTATGTAATAACTCTGAGTTTCAAGTTTATAGCTGTCAAATGGGGTTAATAACAATCCCTCTCACCCATGGAATGAACAGTCCCTTTACATGCATGGAATGAAAAATTGCCTGTGAAGCGTTTGGTACAGAGCCTATTATGCCAAGTAAACACTAGCTCTGTCTTGCTTCAATGCTGCGGAAAAACTTGCAGTACCCCGCAAAACACCCTGCTAGAATATACCTCTGGGCCTTGGCTATGCTGGCCTGAGAAACTCCTAGTCACCTTTTATTTATTTATTTATTTTTTAGATTTTATTTATTTATTTGAGAGAGAGAGAATGAGAGAGAGAGAGTGAGAGCACATGATAGGGGGAGGGAAGAGGGAGAAGCAGACTCCCTGCTGAGCAGGGAGCCTGATGCAGGACTCGATCCCGGGACTCCAGGATCATGACCTGAGCCGAAGGCAGTCGCTTAACCAACTGAGCCATCCAGGCGCCCCCCTAGTCACCTTTTAATCCTCAGTTGAAAATCTGGTGAACTCAGGTTTTCTGGCTGTGTGGTAGTGAGTCCTACACTCCCAAGGGAGCAGTGCTGTGCCTTCTCCAGCCATTATGACTCACAACCCATCGTGTTGTGATGAGTTTCTTACAAGACTGTTCTTCTTGCTGGATCTCACACTTCTCCAGGGCAAGGTCAATGTCTTTTTTAACAAGTTTTAAACAAAAACTAGCATGGCCTTCATTAGGCATTAAGTATTTCAAGGATGGCCATTGGTTGGATGAGTGAACGGGTTAATGGTTTATTAGATAAATGGGAATCCACCATATCCACTTCTGAGGCATGAACATGTAACCATTTCTTTTGATTTCCCATCAGCTTAATAACTATTTATGAACATCTGTCTGTAAGACTCATGTTTGTAGTCTTAGGGTTAAAAGACATGTTCACCATTCATGTGAACCAATCACATGAATCTTACTTGATCCTCACAGCAGCCCTTGCTGTGAAAGAGAGGAGATGCTGGTCTGATTTTACTGATGAGCAAACAAAGGCCCTGCTAGGAAAGTTCGAGATGATCTTAAAAGGTCATAGAGCATCCAGCAGTGTGTAACGATCTGGATTTCAGTCCTCTGTACCCTGTGCCCTGCTGTGTGACCTCAGCTCAAAATGTTCCTTCTCTGGAGTTTGGACTGGTCTCCGGGGTCCCTTCTACTTCTGGAAGCATGTGAGCTGGAAAGCCTATCAGCTGGGAAAACAACAAGGCTGGCTGCTTCCAGAATGGCCTCCGTGAGAGAGAACTGTGTACGCACTTTGAACATCTCAAAGCACTTGGGCGGTGTGGGGGAGTGTTATGATGAGATTGATGGATCCTCCCTAAACGGGCACTTGCAGCGTTCCCATGCCAACTGAAGAGAAGGAAAAACTAAAAAACAAAAACCAAACATAAAAACTGAGCATGGTCTAGGTCTGGTGAAAAATATCCTACCGATAGCAATATTCAGTTATGGGAAGCGAATTCATGGAAACCTCAGCTTGGCCTTAATGGCTGGATCCTAGGATTCGTGATACAGGAAGAGAGATTGGGTGTGAGAGATGCAGGAACCCGGAGGGAAGCGGGCTCTGGGGTCAGCTTCCCTTATTTGTCACCGCCACCCAAGAATGCACTGTCCTCAGCAATCCCGAAAAGCACATAGGCTTAGAAGACGCCCTTTGCTTTTGTCCTGCTCTTGCCACTTCCACCAGCACCAGGAGGCCCAAAGCAGGAAGACAGCATCTCTCTTAATATTCAACTGAATTTGTTTTCAGTTCCCTGCCAGCATCCCAGATCCCCAGAGTGCCCTCATGGCTTTATTTTGTCATCTGCTGCCCGAAGACTGGCTTTTCTGCTTATGCCCCCCCAGAGGGCTTGCTTCCCCCTTGTCTTGCAGAGGGCAGGACATCTGGGCTTCTGGGATAGTAACCACCAGGGCCGGCCCGCAGAGCTTCAGAAATCAGGGCAAGGACCCTTTAGGAGCCTCGGAAAGGCCCCTGAGCCCCAAGAAAGGGAGGGATGGAATTAGGCAGACAGGGATGAGATGTGAGCAGATGGAAGCTAAGTAGCTGTGGCAGCTCCTTATAAAGAGATCACAGCTGGAGATGCGTTCATTAAGTCCCCATTGTGGTCTTCTGTTCTCTTTCATGTACCCCTACAACTCGTTCATCAGCAAGTCCATCAGTTCTAGCTACAAAATCTATTTTAAATCCAAACGCTTTTTTTTCCCCTATCTCCAGTGCTGCCTCATATTTCATACCAACATGATCTTTCTTTCATGTCCCTGCATTAGCCTCCTAACTTAACATCTTGTCTCCTCCTAGGCTGTGGACCACTCAGATGCTAATGCCACTTTTTTAAAGTATTAAGCTGAACATGTCATTCCCTGCTTCAAAAAGTGCTGCCTACATCCCTGGGCCTCAAGGCCCTACAGGAACCCACCCCTCTCCAACCTTTCCGCTGATGCCTCTCTCCTGGCACTGGATCCCTGCCTTCCAGGCCAAGCTGCAGCCTGCCTCTGGGCCGTGGCCTCGACACTTCCCTCCCCTTAGATCTCATCTGGTTGGCCCAGGCTCATTATTTCCCCTCTAAGCTCACATGTGACTTCCTCAGAGAGAACTTCCCTGAGCACTCTACCTGAACTAAATCCCCGACTGCCCTCGATTTCTGCACTTTTTATTTCCTTCAAAGCATCTTTTGTAATTAGTAACTACTTTGCCTATTTGCTTGTTGCATTATTTAATGTCTCTCTCACCCACTCAGTGTAAGCGTAGCCACGAGAACAGGATCTGCTTCTTATTCATTGTAGCCTCATGGGCTAGCTGGGGCCTGGCCCAGGGGAAGTGCTCAGTAAACATTTATCAGTTGTATGAATAAATGACTGAGTGAATGAATGAGTTTCTATAGTTCACTTTTCTTTTCTTTCTTTTTTTTTTTTTTTTTTTTTTGAGCCTGGCATTGAACTCAGCCTTGGGGATACAGACATAATGAGACAGGACCATAGCTCTGAAGCTGCTTACAGTCTAATGAGGGAAACTGAGATGCCAAATAGTTTCAGGGTGAAAAGTGTAATAACACATACATGCACAATCATAATGATGACAGTGGTTGACCTTGAACACTTACTGTGTGCTCAGCACCGGGCAAAATATTTTTCATGTATTTTTCATATAATTGTCAAAATAACTCTCTTAGTATTATCACATTTAAACTATGTAACCACCCGTTTGACAGATGCAGAAACGGAGATACAAAGAGATTCAAGTAACTTACCCCTGGGGACAGCAGTTAAGTGACAGAGTAAGATTTCAGCCAGGGACCGCTAACTCCCGAGGCTAGTGATTCTCAAAGTGTGTTTCTCCTGGACCAGCAGTAACCTCATCACCTGGTGCCTTGTTAAAAATGCCGCTTCAGACCCCACCCACAACCTCTTGAATCAGAACCTCTGTGGTGGGGCCCAGGAATCTGTCTTAAAATGCTTTCCAGGTGATGCTGATGACACTTGCTAAAGTTTAAGAACCACTGACTCTGGATGACTTGTTTTTCCTGGGATAATTAATTAGAATGGATCAAGATTTTTCCTTTAATGATTCAGTCTCAGCTCACACTCTGTAAGGGCGGGTTGCTTTTGGATCCAGAGTTCAAGAAGCCACATTGTGATCTGAACTGAGTCAGTTACCTTGCTTGACCCTGGCCCCTAAAACCTACAGCAGTAAAACATTACCTGGATGAGCAGCCCCTGTGAAGAGAGGTGATCTGCGAGGGATGGAGTCTGTGACCCCACTAACCTGGAGATATGTGCTTCACCAGGCAAAGAGAAGGGAACAAAGCCCAAGATGGGGGAACCATCATAAGAAGCTGTCTTCCAAATGCAGTCGACCGGCTGTTTAGCAAAGCTTGTCAGACTTATTGCTGTGGGCTAAAGGTCATTATGTAGTCAGAATAATTAGTAAAATAATACCATAAATTTTGATGATACTTTTAATATTTTCAGGGCATTTTCACATCCATATTCTCTTTTAATAATCTCTCCAGTCATGCAAAGCAGAAAAGCACTGGAAGGATTGTCAATCTATCTGCCAGTGGCAAGGGAGAGGAAGAGATGTGTCTGAGGTCTCGTGGCTGGTTAGCCTAGTAGTGATAACAGCTAATAGGTGTGGAGAGCCTGTGCATGCCAGGCTCTATGCTACATGTGCCAAGTTCAGTTTAGTTTAATCAAACCTCTAGATTTGAGGCTTCCAGACGCCCACTGGGCTGAGTAAGGTTTCCCTTCTTTCGCCGCACTCTGAACTTCTTCCACCTCTCCAGTCACTTATTCAACCTTTGTTTAGCTTATATGCCATGCAGAGGTGAAGGGGACAGGGGTGACTGTGCCTGCCCACAAGTTGTTAGCTTTCTCAGAGGGGCCCTGAGTAATGCAGTGCCACCCACAGTGGACCTTGCAGGACAAAGGTGAATTACAGCTGACCCTTGAACGACACAGGTTTGAACTATGCAGGTCCACCTGTGCATGGATGTTTTTCGATAAATACAGTTCAGCCCAGTAAATGTATTTTCTCTTCCTTATGATTTTCTTAACAACATTTTCTTTTTTTTTTCAGCTAATTTTAAGAATACCCGATAAAATACCTAGACAGAATGTGTGTTAATCGACTCCTCACGTTGTCAGTAAGGTCTCCAGTCAATGGTATGCCATTAGTAGTTAAGTTTTGGGGGAGTCAAAAGTTGTAGGTGGAGTTTTGACCATGTGGGGTGTCAACGCCCCTAATCCCCATGTTGTTCAAGGGTCATCTGTGTTTATCAGTTCAAAAGGTGACAGATCCAAGATTCTCTGCAGCCCTCTGAGGTTTGAGCTTGGTGCATAAGAAGAAAGGATAATTCGTTTCTGATCAAAAGCACAGCATGGAGCCAGCTATGAAAGTGGCTGCAATCAATGAGGCCACCTTCAAAACTGTCTTCATGGGAATCCATGAATATGGAAGGGATGGTAGGAAAGGCATGCCCAAACAAAGGGAGGATTGAAAGATGGGGGTCTTTCTAGATCTAGTGCTAGAGCCTCCGTAGTTCTACCCCTTATAAACCCTGTGACTTTGGGCAAGCCTCTCTATTTGTCAGGCCCTCTGCTTTGTTCTTCATGCAATAAGGACCAGAATTTCTGACTTTCCTGCTTCACAGAGATCTTCAAAAATCAAATGTAAGAACTAGTAATAGTAATAATAATATTAATGGCTAACATCTATTGAGCAATTATATGTCCTACTCACTTTCACTGGCTTCTTTCATTTCATTCTCAAAGCATCTTACAAAGCAGGTACTATTTTAGACTCCAAAATACAGGTCGTCAAAAGAGAGGTTTAGTTGGAGCAAGGATTTGGACTCAGGTGAGTTTGATCCTAGAACTTAATACTATTAAATCACTGCAGCAGAGTTCCAAATCAACTGGGAAATCATAAAGACTCTGCAGATGTAAGTTATGATGATGAAATGGGTAGAATGCAAAGCGGGAACAAAAGTTAGGGCCTGGGATCAGAAGCTGTTAACTCGGCCTCTGGGAGAGAAATTGTTTCCAGATCCAAGATGCTCCATGGAATTGACACAGTAATACTCCAGGCTCAGTAAGCAGCAGACCCTAGATGGTGATGAGTCAGAGTTAAGGAGTCCGAGTCAACCTCCAGGAAGAAGGGTTCATGCAGGGTGATTTAATACATGCCATATACTGCACAAAGCATCAGGGACTAGAGAAACAGACACTGGAGGCAGAGGTGTTAACAGACAGCTGGAGTTTCCAGAGGCCTCTGATTTTTTACTGTAGTTCCAAAGGTGCATTTCATTTAACTCCATCCGCAGCCAGCTGGTAGTCTGGGGGAGCCTTTGGTAGGGCTACAATGTCTACCTCTGACTCAATAGGTGAGAAGAACTAGATCTCTCTGGGAAAAAAAAAAAAAGGCAGAAACTCGATCTTGCTGCTCTCCCCTGAGCCTGGATAAGGACCAGCTTCAGTGCTGAGCTGATGACAGCCATTTGGGAGTGGCTCAAGGGACCTATTGTTTTGTTGCGGAATTTTGAACAGCTTCAGATGTGTCTCTGTTGGTCAAAGCTAAAGACAATAAGGAAAATAACATGACAGCTCATAGTTATTGCACTCTATTCAAGGGGTCATCTTAAGGTATATTTTAGGCTCTAAGCACTTTCACAAGTGCTCCTCCCCCATCATGTCGAAGATAGTACAGTGCACCCTCATCACACATTAAATCTAATTTACACGAGTTGAATGGTGGTGTTGTGGACTAGTTGACATAATGACAAATTTTATAGACTTTTAAATATTTATTAATTTGATGTTGCAGTTTGCTTTTAATATTTTAGGGCCAATGTATTTGTTTTTCTGGTGAAAAATACTTTGTAGGCTCTTCAAAAGATCTTAGGCCCCTGACACTGTGCTTATCATGCCTAATGGAAAACATGAGTTTGTAATTATTGTGGGTGGTGGGGGTTCAGTGGTTCCACACACTGACAATGGATAAGCCTGGGGACTCTGCAACTGAACTGCCTTGACTTTGAATCCTGGCCCCACTGCTTATTAGCTGTGTGAGCCCTGGCAAGTGCCATAATCCTGTTTGTACCTCAGCATCCTCATTTGCAAAGTAGTTATTGTGAGGATTAACTCAAATGACACACACTGCCTGTAACATAGCATGGAAACTTGCGGTTATTTGTACAATGTCCCTGCGAGGCAGCCGCTGCGATTATTCCCATTTTGAACAGGAAGTCAGTGAGGGGTTGTAATGCACAGAATTTGGTAAATGGTGGAGTGAGGATTTTGAGCACAGGTGGTCTGACATTCTTAATCAGCAAGGGTTTGCATCTGTCAGGATGGGCCAAGTTATACTACAGTAGCAATGACTGCCCTATTGCAGTGGGCCAATATAAAGTGAGTTTATTTCTTGTCCATGCTGCAAGGCCAGCACAGGATAGCAGAGGGGGCATTGTTCCTCATATTCACCCAGGGACCCAAACTGAGAGAGTTACCTTCCTAACAAATGCTTCCATGATCACAGTGGCAGAGAAATATATGTGACAGAACACACACTGGCTCTTAAAGCTTCGTCCCAGAGGTAACAGACACCACTTCCACTCATGGTTCATTGGACCAAACAAGCCACAAAGCTGGACCGAGCTTCAAAAGAGAGGGGCAGGCGGAAGACAATTATACCATATCACTAGAAGGACAACTAGGGAATTGTGAACAGCCCTAATGTCATCTTAGAGGGAATTTTGTGGGCTCAAACTAATTGATCTATTTAAATTATTAAGAACAGGGCCCAGAACATAGTAAGATATCCTTACATGCTAGGTATTAACTCTCCTGAATTAAGGAATTGCCTCCTGTGATAATTATTCCATAAAAATATTTTCCATCTGATTCTCTTGATCCTGGTCCTTCTTCTTCCACTGATCCATCTTGCAGACCACTATCTGATCCATTTTACTCTCCACATCTATGTCTTACCATGTCATCTTCCAGCGAATCCCTGTTGTCTTATGGGGCAAAGTTCAGACACCCAAGCCTAAAATTAAAGGGAACTCCATTATCCAGTTCCAATCTCCTTTGGAGCTTTCTCTTCTTGATATGTTGGCTCTGATTAGCTGAGAAGACCAATTCAGTTCCCCAAATTAGTCTTGCACGTTCCTATCTCATGCTTTGATATGCACCATTCCTTGTTGTATGATCTCCCCTTCCCAGATGCCTCTTCCCTTTCTGAATTCTTAGATCCTTCATGATGCACTTTACCACTGCCTCCAAGAAGCCTCTCCCTTCACCACAACCTGCAATGATTTCATTCAGGGCTGAATATCCTCAGTATTCAGGAACTGTACTACTCATTTGGCACTGAACTCAAGACTGCTTTGAACTTTTTTTCCTTTTATCTTTTTATGCTCATGTCATGGCTGTTGTGGAAAGGACACAAAATACAACATCAGACAGATGTTGGTCTAAATCTCAAGTCTGTTATTTACTGGCCTTGAAACCCTGTGTAGGTCAGCCACTTCCCTGAGCTTCCCTCTCCTCTCCTATGACATGAAAGTGATTGGGCCTACTTCGTAAGGATGTTATAGGGAGAGAAGTAAAAACAAAGTGTGCCCAGCATATAGCAGATGACTGTTATCATCATTGCTGATTCCCTGTTTTCTTAGAACACGACCTGGCATGTAATAGGCAGTTCAATGAATATTTGTTGAATGAATGAATGATTATTAATCACCAGCAACCCTTACCACTTGCTAGTTGTCTCCAAAAACTGTAAGTTCTTTGAAGACAGGGAACCTTGGAAAGTAAATGCTCTTTGGAAAAGAAGTCTTGGGCAACAATTCTCAAACTTAAGTGTGCAGAAGAAGCAAGGAAGATTATTCAAAATGCTGATTGTTGAGATCTAGATTTATTGAATCAGAATTTCTGATATAGAGTCTAAAAACATGCATTATAACAAACTTCTTAAGTGATAGCGATTCTAAGGTCTACAGATTATGCTTTGGGAAACCTTGTCTAGGAAGTGCCTCTCTTGACTGGGTACAAATCCTTCCAGATAGGTCTTTGCCAGGCAACCCATCTAGAAGAGATGGTCTTCTCTGGAGTAGCCTCCCTGCATAGCTCATTCATTTAATTCTAGAGTATTCCTAAAAAAATCAATTCATTAGAATTGGATTAATTTGTGTCAACTTAATTGGTATAGTATGTACTTTCCTAAATGGTATTAGGTTTGAAGTGAAGATGGCAACAATCCTTTAGGGTAGAGTTCTCTGATAATATTTGACTTTGTCTTTGTACCCAGCACCTTCGGTTTAGCATCTAGCTTAGGAATCTATACACTGGTGGCCAACAACCTTTGTTGATCCACTGAAAAAAAATACAGTTTCTTAATTGTAACTCCAGTGGACCTGTAAGATTCTATAGGTCTCTGGGGGATAGCATTGTCCTCAAAGTCAAAGATCACCCATTAAACCCATCTGGCAGTTGATAGAAGTCCCGGGGAAATATTTGCTATCTTTTGGCAGAGCTCTTCTTGGATAAATAGTGAACAGACACATTCGGTCTTAGCGATGTCAGTTTAGGCTCTCTCAAGGATTCGACTATTTACTTAACAGAGGTACAGCCCATGGGACATACATCACCTATTGAATTCCCGAGCTTAGCAGTTTATTAGAAGTGTACACAATGCTTCCACACAAAAGAGCCAACTTATCCAGTTGCCAAGATGATTTACCTTCTCCTTCTTTCTTTTAAGGCTAGTGCAGTGGTTCTCAACTGGAGGTGATTCTGCCTTCTTCCCCTCCCCAGGGTGCATATGGCAATGTCTGGGACATTGTTGATTGTCACAGCTTAGGGGAGAGGAGAGACTACTGGCATCTAGGTAGGAGCGTTGGATGCTGCTGAATATCCTATAATGTGCAGGACAGACCCCTACAACAAAGAATTATCTGGTCCAAAATGTCAGTTGTGCTGAGGTTGAGAAACCCTGGTCTAGTTCTTTTCATTGGCCAAGTGGTAGGCACCGGTTTCCTCTGATACTTCATTGAGCAGAACCTAGATGGGCTATTCGGAATATTCCTTATGCAGAATCAATTCCAGCTGGCTTTCCCTTCAAGGGAAGGCAAGGCTCAGGGGATGTAGGTAATTCCCATCCCTCCTTTCCTCAAACCTGAAGCAGGTTTTGTCAGAGTAGAAGGGTGGAAAGCTGTCCTTAGCATTTTATAAATCAAGCGTTAGTGGTCATCACTGTAGCTGGAATCCAAACCACAACCCTCTCTCCTGGCTACCTAAAGGAGCCAGGCTTGGACTTCTCCAGATACTATCCCTGGCCTGGTTGGGAAAATACTCAGCTCAGTAAATGGAAGAGTCTCTTTAGGTACACAACTGGCACTTTGATTGATGGAACTTTGTTAGCTGTGATTGTGGTGTGGAACGGCCAGGATGGAAGCCAACTTTCCTATTAGCTACTTAGCAACAGTCACTCTGTGCTATACAACAGTGCCAGTCCTATGGAAATTAAAGAGCGGGATTGTCACGTGATAAAAAGATGACTGGGTCCCATCTAGCAGGTGCGGGTTTAAGCCTTGGCTCCCAAACTTGCTAGTGGGCCCATTTCTTTATTTGTACAATAGGGATAATAATTCCTGCCCTCTGATGGAGAGGATCAATAAGATGGCTGCTGACTTGTTCTGGAAATTATACCATAGTTGCTCCCCAAAAGTGGACTTTAGAACTGGGGAGACTTCTACACTGGCCCCAGTCTGTAGAACCATGTTTAGGAATCGCTGCATTATAATTTGGAGAAATATTTTTGTAACTTCAGCAAATCAGAAAAATGAGGCCAATATAGTAAAGCAAAATGTATATTTTATGGGACTCCTTTATTCTGAGATTATGTGCTTTTTCTTTTTTGCTGTTCAAGTGCCTTTTCTATTATGAAATATGATGATGGTAGATTGCAAGATGTTTTGTTTTGTTTTTAAAACACACTTATATGAAAATATTGAAAATTAACATCCTATATCAGTCCCTGACACGTCTTTAAATTTCTTCTAGTTTTTGAGACCTAATGCAAAGGAAACTCTGCAAAGTCACCTCAGCAAGAATGCTATTATTGCAGATGATATATTTTGCTTAAGTTTATGTTCCTATAACCTGGGTATGTTGGGCATATTAAAAAGACCTTTCACATGCTTTCTTAATCTATAACAGATCTTACGTGCCTAGGATCACGCTGAAACACAGACAGGGATGCACAGTGCAGCAAGACAGAAAGATCAGCTACTTGGGACCCAGACACAGATGATGTCTGCTCTGGGCTTAGCCCCTACCAGCTTTGTGACTCTACACTAAAAGCCTCAGTTTCCTGATCTGCAAAAGGGGACAATAGTAATACTACCCGCTAGGGTGGCTGGAGTGATTTTGCAGGGAAAGTGGCCATGAAAGAGACTAGCACTTGGTGGCTGCTTGGAATTCTTCCTTTTCTAACTTTAAACTATGTCCTGTACCCACTCATGTGTAAATAGCAAATCTGTGACATGAAGGCTCTTCCAGCTCTAAGCTGGTGACTTCTTCTTTGTCTGCCTCTGAGCACCTGCAACCCCAGTATCCTAACCCTGGCTTCTGGGGTATAGGTTCAGAGGACTAAACATACGTTCTCAAAGTTTCATGTGCATCAGACCCACCTGGAGGTCTTGTTATACCCACAGCTTTGCTGGGCCCAACTTCAGAGTTTCTGATGTAGTAGGACTAGGGTGGGGACAAGAATCTGCCTTTCTAACAACTTCAACATGATGCTAATGCTGCTGTCCAGGCACCACCTTTTGAGAACCACTGGACTAAATGTCTCCTCTTTTCAGCAATGGTTCACTGCTGTGATTCCTGACTGTTGGCTGCAGTTTTTCTGGCCATTTTCCAAAGCTGGCCCCCATTCAGCATCTCCTATCATAGTGAAGACACCACATCCATCCAGAAAATAAAGCAACCTCCTAGGTCCCATCCATCTGCAGGTCCCATCTGACCTGCCCCTGGCCCCATCTCTCAATAAGCTGACATCCAGCGCATTGCCCCCACCTGGTTTGATCCATGCCCCCTCCACATTGTAGCTATATGACCTTGTGCAGGTTGGTTCACTGGAATAGATATGCAAAGACTGAATGTCTCTCCCCCACCTCAAGAACTTGATTAGTCATGTCCTGACTGGAACCATGGAGTATGGTCTATTGTCTGCCAACAGAAACAATTATGGCAAATTGTCTCATTAGGGTCATGTTTGCCTATTTTGTGTTAATGGGAATCATTGTTTGTTTGGACTGAGTTGTCTTCATTCCAGTAATTTCTGCTTCACAATAAGAGGCATCTGTGCTTGCAGTCCAGGGCATGAATTACTGTCTTGTATTGTAGGACTGGGCTGTCCCTTCGGGAAACATCTTTCCAGAACATCAGTTCTCATGGAGGTGCCAGGAGAGTAGGACTTAAGCTAACAAATGATTATCTTTCACAACAGAGCTACCACTAGACATCAAACTTGTGGGCCCCTCCCTAAGGAACTCAGGTTCTGATTTTTGGCCCAGGACTCAGTGTATCCTCAGAGGCCAGGCCTCTAGGGTCCCTGTCAACTGAGCTGCCTCCGCAGGTGTACATTCTTGTTTCAACTACTTTCTCAAAATGAGAGTGGAAACTTAAAGCAGTATCAGCCCTGGGAAAGTAGGAGTTGACCTCATCACATCAAGGTATTTGTGACAAGCATCAGAAACTCTTCTGGAGCTGCTTTTGTCAAGCAGATGAGGAAGAACACATAAGAATACCTAGATGCCAAAAGTCAGGGCAGCATGCTCTAGGGGAGGAGGAGAGTACAGGCCTACTGGGAGTCCCAGAGAAGCACTTGGTAATGTTCACCAGCGCTGAAGATTGTTTGTAACTTGAGCCTGGTCTTGGGGTGACACGACATCCTGAGGCTTTGAGCAAACCATGTTCAAACTCCCAAAACTTTTGCTTTGCTTGGAGGGGATACTTGTGTGAAAAGAACAGTTTTCTGGAACATGCATATTGATATGAGCACCATTCAGGCCCTCTGCTGGGTTACCTTGAGCAACTCACTTGCCCTTTCTGAGCCTCAGTCTTCAGTTTCCTCATTTTTGAATTGGAAAGTAACCTCTGCTCTGTCCACCTCACAGGGATGTTGTGAAGCCCAAATGGTGTGAATACTACTAAAGCCAATACTTAACTGTCACAGCAACAGCGACATCCCTAATGGCGGGAGCACGCGGGCTGCTCTGTGGATTGTCTTCTGTGCTGTGTCAGTCCATTTTTACAGTAGCTCTGCGAGGTGGCTACTGTCATTATACCCATCTTATAGGTGCAAAAACTCAGGCACAGAGAGGTTAAAGAGCTCGCTTAAGCTCACACAGGTAATGCCGGTAGTCAGGATTCGAACTGAGCCTTGCCTGACTCACCTGCATTTAATCACTAACAGACACTGCTCTGTGATAGATGTTAAAAATGTTTTGGTGAATTTTAAGTGACTCTATAGAGGGAAGATGATTCCTTTGCCATGCCCCAGCTCACTCTCCAAGCCTTAAGCAGATGGCAGCAGAGCCTGACTCCTCATGGCCCGGGCTGCCTCCATCTTGGTGTCTCTCCTGCAGGGGTTCATCTTTCCTTTGTTTCTCCTCCCTTGCATTATGAAAATGAGAAGCAGCTGTGAGCCCCGCAGATCGCAAATGGGATTGTGCATGTTGCTACCTCTGCTAACAACTAATTCATTACCAGGCGGCGGACAGTTTCCGCTGTGCTGTTACAATCTATTTGGTTTCCAGGTGCCACATGGAATCAAAAACAATTTGCTCCGTGGTTGATCCTGGTGGTGTTGGCATTCAGACAGGGATGCTCTAGCTCCCTGTGCCTCTGAGGGGCATCCTCTCTGGTGCGGAGCTGTCGCCCTGGGCAGGAAAGGCTTTGTGATGGGAGATGGGGACTGGAAGATATGTCTGGACTTGGAAGGGACTCCATCTAGTCTCTCATACCTTTCAAGAAATATCCATCAAATATGTATTGAGCACCCATGATGTCCCACATACTGTTGTGCCAGGGAGTGGGGAAACGTTGGTGAGCAGATAGATAGAATCTCTGCTCTCATTTGGGTTGCACAGAGACACACAAGCAGCAAATCAACAGATAGCATAAGAGATAATTTCAGATCATAATAAGAGGCAAGAAGAAAATAAAAGTGAGTGATGTGATAGAAATGCAGGGCTGGACGGGGATGGATCCTTCCATCAGCATGTGAAGAGAGATCCTGGCAAAGGATGGGGTATTTGAGCTGGGTTGGAAATGGTAAGCAAGAATCGGTCCTGGGATAATAATAGGGAAGAACATTCTAGGGAGAGGGAACCTCAAGTGAAAAGGGGAGTCCAAGTTGGGAACATTCAAGAAATAGAAAGGAGGCCCAAATAGTTGGGTCAGCAGAGGGCAGATCACACAGGGCCTTATAGACCATGGTCCTGCCTGGGCACCTCTTCTTTGAGGAATCCTTTGGGGCCCAGAAAACCAAGGCGGAGGCTGCTTTCTATGTATTCATCATACCTCTAAAGTCCGACTTTGAACCTCTCCAAGACTAAGACCCTGTCTTTTTCTTTCTGTATCTCCCCAACCAAACCTTACACAGTTCTGGGCACAGAGCAGATTCTCAGGAAAGCCTGATGTCTTGAAGGTGTAGCTTAAGGAAGATGTTGCAGACCTCAGAGACATATTTTATTTCTACCCAAGGAAGACATTTTTTTTATATTCAGCAAAAGGATGGACTGCCTCAGTAGGCACTGAGCTCTCTATTACGAGAGGTATGTAAGTAAAAGATGGAAGATCAGTTGGCAGAAAATTACCGGATAGAGGTAGTAATAGTAGTTACAGTTGTAATAGAAGTAATATTCCCACATATTGACCAGTCTATATATGCAGGCACTTGACATATACAATCTCATTTTATGCTTCAAACAACCCTGTAAGGAAGTACTATTATTATGCACACTTCCCAGTCCTGGAGACTGAAACTCTGGTAGTTTGACAGTGTGCCAGGGATCACATAGTGAGTAAGTAGCAAGGTCCAGACTAGAAGCCCACACTTTGAAATCCTCTCTACAAAAACTGATGAGAGTCTATATTTTGACATTGCATATCTTGGCCTGTTACTTCTATCGTAAACTGAATCGTGGGACATGTGGGAGGCATGTTATTCTTTTCCAGCCTTTGCAGCCCCTCACATGTGTTAGGGAATAATATAATGCAGACTTGTAGAACTGAATCTCATAGAATGTGGTGAGAAGAATGGCTGAAAGCGTGTTTTCCCGCCAGTGAAATCATTCCCAAAAGATCTCGTTGTGGTTCCTCACTCTTGCCCCTCTTTTCACTTTATTTGAGCAATATGTTAGCTGCCAACCTCAAAGGTTAAATCATGCCAATGAAGAAATAAAAATAAAAATTCACCAGCCTAGAAACCTGATGCTTATATCACCTTCTTTCACAACATTTTAAATGAGGCCATGGCTCTTTGGAAGCTGAGGCACAAGTTTCTTGAGAATAGGTGAAGGGATTTCAATAGAGGAAAATGAACTTTGGGCATAAAAATGAAGATAGCCAGAGTTCAGGTCCTATAAAGCTCCCTACCCTGCCTGGCCTTGCCTAAGTACCACCTCTTCCTTGTGACTTTCCAATACACCTATACCCCCAATCCCTCTGTAGCCTCCTCCATCCTAGAAGATCCATTTGGGTTAAAATGGTCAGCCTGCGAACTTAGTCTGGTCTGCAGTGGGCAGACAGTGCTTTAAAAACACTAAATGAGAATGTCTTTTGAAGGACGTACAGGCTTCTCAGCCCTGCCTGCCTCCCCCATTCATGACACCAGCGCTTGCCTTGAGACCCGTGGTGAAGGTCATAGAATTTTGGAGCTGCAAGGGATCCATGAGGTCATCTCTGACAATGTTCTGTAAAATCTTTCAAAGAGGAACATTGGATACTGCAGCTTGTGTAATTGGACACATATGGGACCTGACAAGCCTAGATGTGTAAAAAGTCAGCTTCGTAATGTTTTAAAACTTCGATGTTACTAAAAACCATTATTAGCATTTACTAAACCTTTACTAGAATCTTCCATTTCCTAGCCTAAGTGTTCTTAAAAATTGTCTGACTTAATCCTTACCATACCTCTATGGAGTGGAGACTGTTTTTTACCCTCATTAGCTCAAGAGCTTAAGGTGCTTGCTCAAGGTCATAGAAGTGATATTTGATTCCAGGCATGGACTCTACAGTATATTTCCAGAACAGGAAACACCCAAAGGCTTAACCAAGATCCTCAGGCCAGGGGTCCCAAATCCGAATGCCCACAGGGGCTGGACTGATAATGTGACTGAGTGACTCCAAGAAACAAAAGTAATGACAAATGGCAGACACATAAGACAGCCTCCATGTTGGAGAGCCTGCAGAAGTGCTGTGGGAATCATGGGAACTGAAGAATACACATCCTAACTAAATGTGGGCAGCCATATTGGCCTCTAGCCTCCCATGGCCACCTGGGAATGCCGAACTTTCCAATTTTTCAAGGGAAGCTGAAAAACTGAATTTTTATTTGAAAGTACTCAACTATTTAATATTGGGAAGTAATTCAAATTTTTTGAAACATTTTGCCAGCTGAACAAAATACACCCAACCTTTGATCTTATCCATGCCTTCATCCTTTATTGGGGCAAGCAAAGGACCAGAGAAAGAAAATGACTTCAGGGATCATCCAACAAATCACCTGGCAAAGCTGAACCTAGAACCAGGGCTTTTTTTTTTTTTTTTTTTTTTAAATCACGAAGTGTTGTTTGCTCTATCCAAATTTGTGAACTCCCTCCACCTTGACCTCCAGCCATGCCCACATATCTCTGTTGCCCAGGAAATTGAAACTTGGTTCCTTCTAGTCCCTCCCGAGTTTCTCTGTGTCTTAAGTGGGGATTTGCCCTTCATGGAGGATGGTGATGAAATTAAGATGAGGCATTGGGAGGGCAAGCCAATTAAGGCTTTCTTTCCTACCACTTTGTCTTGGCAGTCAAACCAGAAGTCCCTAGCCGTCTTGTCTGAGGACAGATGGCTGGTGTTCTCTTGCCATCCATTAGGACAAGCACGATGTTCCTCTTGTCTCTCTTGGTCATAGAGAGCATTTAGTAGCCATTTCCTACTAGTTTATTGTGGGTTCAGGGTCTACTGTTTCCTACCAGGGCTTTACAGAGGTCCAAAGAAAAGGTCTGTCTAGATGGAGCCAAAGAGATAAAAATCACCCCATAAAATAGGAATTCTGGAGAGTAGGTGACTGGGGCGCCTATTACCTGAATCCCAACTCAGGTGCCCATCATGGCCCCAGGTTTGTTCCATTCTTATCTCTGAATTGCCTATGATGCAGGTGGTATAACTCCTTTTACAAACGAGGAGTCTGAGGCTCTAGAGGTGCTGGGACTTGGCCAAGAAAAGTATTTCTGGAGTTAAAAGAAGGGGAGATTCTTAGGGATTCAGGAACTCAGACAAGCCTTCCCAGAGGGCTTGGGAATCTAGCAACACACAAGATTAACATAAATGAGGAGGATGGTGAGTGAAGGTGGTCTGGGCTTGATGAACAGAACCTTTTTTTCTTTTGAATCATAATGTGTCAAGTTTGGAGCAGCTTTTGTTCTTCTGAAAAAGCTTTCCCAAATTTGTTGGATAGCCAGAATTACCATGTGCAGGAGGGAGCTTTGAAAATTGGCCCTGTTTTCTAGTTTGCCTGAGAAAGAGTAGGAGGCGTGGGGCTGTGAGCGTGGAAAGCACCCCCATCAATGTGCTGCTGGGATAATGTGTCCGGTGAGTCCATGCTGAGGCCAAAGGGGAATAGAATCACCTAACGAGGCACATGTGGTGCATTTGTATCTTTGGGGCTTAGAGGAAAGCCTAGCAGGCCCTTGGGGATGAGAGGACCTACCAGGCAGGAGTCCAGAGGGAATGCTGGCTTTTGAAAACAGGTGTTTGTGGGGGCCGGGGGTGTGTTTCTTCCCCTTCTTGGCCAGCGAATGAGCTATTTTGAGCAGAAGCCAGCAGGGCCCACCTTGAAGAAAGGGATCTCCCACGAGGAATCAGGGACTCTGCCTCTCTCTGGGAGGAGGAGAAACTGTCTTCATTCTAAGCCATTACTGAGACTCTACTCACCCACATTTTTGTCTCAGGTCTAACTCAGCCAGGATGGGATGCTAAGAACCCTCAGTCTCCTGTTTTGTTTTGTTTTTTTTCTTTTTCCCAGAAACAGGAAAGTGTCTTTCCCTAGCCAACTGTGGGAAACAGATTCTGGAACTGCACTGGAGGCCAACCCCTGAACACCGCGGAATGACTTAGCTTGCAGGATGGCCATTCACAGAGCCCTGGGACACACTCCAGTATATTTGTAACTGCCCATGAGGCCAAGTGGACCCTCACAGGCAGCTATAGAGAGGTTTCTCAGGAGATGGGCTCCCATCCACAGATCATGAGAGCTTACCTGTCTTGGGCAAATCAAATTTCAAGGAAACTTAGAGCAGAGGGAGGCCATGTGGGATATCAAGAAGAGTACTGGACTTGGAAATGGAGATCTAGTTCACACCTTTTGTTGCCACGTACTAGTTTGACCTTGAGAAAGCCCTTTCCTGGTTTTCTGAATGCTACTTTTTTCAGTCTTTGAAACGTGAATGGGAGCAGAACCTTTCATCTCTAAAGTCCCTGATCATGTCACTTCCCTTCCCTAGAGCCCTCTGATAACCTCCTCTTGCAAGTATATCCAACACTTTAACTGGTCCTGGTGCCTCAGCAGAACATGGTCCCCACCTACCATGCCGGCCTCACACCATTGCCCTCTCCCCACCTCAATCCTGCCAAGCTCCTTCCACCTCGGGGACCCCCCGACATGGGTGGTCTGCCCCTTCAGAACACTCACCCCCATGTCCCCTCCTCACCGTGCTAACTCCTCTTCATCCCTCCAGCTCTGCATCAGTGCCGTTTCTTTAGGTGGCCCTTCTCTGGCCCCCCGCCCAGGCTGTTCTTCACATTAGTTCATAAGCATCTTATACCTTTCCTTAGAAGCACTTACAACAATGGAAATTAGACCACTGCTTATGTAACTACTTGCTCATCATCTTTCTCTACCAGTAAGCTCAGTAAAGTTGTAGACTATGACTGTCTCTGTCACAACAGTATTTCCACGGGTAGAACCCACAAGGTCTAGAAATGGGGTGCTCAGTGATTATTTGTTGAAAACAAAGGACTGTATGTGGTCAGTAAACCCCTCTGGCTTCAGTATTCAAAAGGGGAGGGGAATAGACCCTTTGTGGGATAAGAAGTCCATTGACAAAACCTCACTTTCCTGGTCTGAAGAGAAGACAAATGATCCTCAGTGTTCCCATATTCATCTTCACCTTAGATCGGACAGCACACCGATATGTTGGCACAATACAGAATTGACTTACCTGGGTGTACAATGAAAATAACGAGAGAGATGCTGATGGAAGAAATATGTTCTTCCTCTGCCTTTTGCCTCATGGACAACTCTGCATACAGAGCCAGTTGGAGTCAACTAGATCTACCAAAAGCATGAAAGGGATACAGGAGAGTGGCAAAGCAGAAGGGTAGCTAGGAGAGTAGTGATGGGCAATTCATTTTAATGAGTGTTTATTGAGCACCTATTTATTATTTATTATACTATTTATTAAGATGTTATGCTTTGCTTCATGTTGTTGATAGAAAGATAGTGAGAGTATTTAATAGCTAATGTTCGGAGATGATAAGTGACTTATCCACATTAACATAAATCTTAACTAGTAGCTGAGATTTGAATCCAGGTTGGTCTGAAACCAAAGTCTTACCTCTTAACCTCTGGGATATATGGCTTCCTGTCACAAAACAGAACAATGACCTGTGGCCTTGAGAGCTTATAATCTGGTGAATATTGAACCTAACCCATTATTAATTCAGGATGTCTATGTTCTTGCTTGGTCCTACTCTGGACAATGGGATTCTTGTCAGCTGACTGACAGGGTAGAATTATGTGGCTTATGATGTGAAGCAGAGAGGGAACATGTGGGGGTAAAAATAATTTTAAAACTGAGGGTCCAAAGACCCAAATTCAAGCTTAGGGCCTAGTTCTAAATCTTGATATATGCCTGTATCAAGTTAACGTCCCCCCTTGCCCCAGTTTCTCCCTTTGTAAAATGAGGGACATTCTTTTATTCCTGAGAACTGATGCACCCATGGGAATGAAACTCCTGAGGCTTTGCTCCATACCTCTAGAATCTAACCAGCTCTCTCCTGGTTATGAATAACTTCCTGCAGGGCTCCTCACTGACAGCCAGGGGAAGCTGCTGTCCTAGGGATTCTCTTAAAAGGTGATACACCCAGGGCTGTTAAGCCTCTGCTTAGGGTTAGAATTGAAGCCAGGGAGGAGTAGGAATCCATTTACCTTTCTTCAGGGTTCCTAACTAGCACCCCACGGCCCAGCCATCTGCCTGCCTGCAGTGGGGGAGCAAAGGAGCTCCGTGCAATTTCTGGAATGTTTGACTATGTTTGACTTTGATTTGTGAGTGCTCAGGTGGCAGGCTAACCGTGTGGCAGGTCCTCTTCCATCTACCCCATTCAGCAGGTGTCATGAGTGGGCCTTACTACCCTGGCTTAACCAGGTACAATCACCAAGCTATTTGCCCACAAGATAGATGATTAATGAGCTTGTAACCACTCATTCCATCTTATATTATAGCAATGTGTATAGGGTTTTCCCACTTTTGATCCTGTTAACTTTCACTACAGTTATTATTGTATCAATTTTACAAGTCAAGAAACTGAAGCTTGCAAAGCTGAGTAGTTTTCTCATGGCCACTTGCTGATTACTAACCTTGCATTCTTTGTCTGGCAAACTTTCTGCTAATGTCATTAGTCTGTTTGCATAATATTTTTCTTCGTTGGCCCATTTGTGATTTCTTGAATAATTTAGACTTGAGATAGTCCTAGACTAGAAGTTACCAAATTTTCTCATTTGACATGATCCATATTTATTTATTTACTCCCACCTAAATGTAGATAAGGCCCTGCTCTTGAGAAAGCTACGGACTTTCTAGGCATATAATTCATAAACATATGAGTGATTACAGACATTCATTCATTTATTTAGAAAATGTTCACCCACAATATGCTGGGGACTGTCCTACAAATTGGGAGCAGAGAAATGATCAAGGCAGCCCTCTGCACCTGATGCTTACAGTCTCTTGGGGATGAGTGGGAAGAAAGAAAAATTGTAGATAAACCCATCAATAATAAAACTCAGATCATGATTAAGTGCTAGGAGACAACTGCTAAAGAGAATGGGACAGTGTGGCAGGAAAGGAAAATAGGCTACTTAGGAAGGGTAGTCAGGGAGTGAAGTATGATTTACGGATCTATGAAGACAAGTTGCTAATCATGCCAAGAGTTGAGGGCAGAGGGTAGCAAGTGTGTGGCTCTGGGGCACCAACAAAAATGGAGGATTTGAAAACTAGAAAGAAGGTCCACCTGACTGAAACACACTGAACAAAATGAGGGGAAAGTGGTGGGCGATGGGGTCATTGAGGCAAAAAGGCCAGATGCTAGGGGGCCTGTGAGGCCATGGTCGGTTGAACACAGAGCAGTGTAAGAACTCAGACCAGGCTACAAGCCATGGGATATCTCAACTGAGTCTGATAAGAATTCAGAGGAGAGGGAGACTGTGGTAGATGGAGGCAGTCAGAGAAAAGTTGCCAGTGTTTGCAGGAAGAGTAGTTAGTATCTGGCTGAAAGTCTGCAGGGTATTCCAAGTAGGGGGTAACCAGGGTTGGCATGGAGGCAAGAATTGACATGGTGTGTGTGTGTGTTCAACACATGTGTGCACGTGTGTGTGCATGAGTTTTGGGGAGATAAAAAGACAAAGTTCAGTGGTCAGAAGAGAGTAGAAGATCATTATGCACTTCTACTAGGAAAATCAAAATATTCATGGTAGTGCCCGTTAAAGATCAGATGAATAGTTTCACTCTGAACCAAACTGAGTTTCTGATTTCCCCTGAGGTATCTTGAAAGTCTTAAGAGCATTTATCCCCTGTTACTTATACCCCAGAAACAACAGCCTAGCTAGGAAACATTGAGTTGTGAAGGGTCAGAGCCAAAATAATCCTTAGAGTTGATTAAATCCAACCCTCCCTACCCCTGCCCTGCCCCATATTTGACACAGATGAACAATTAGGGTTTTGAAAGGGAAGGGACTGGTTTATATACAGGTAATGGTAGAGCGAGGTCTCTGATGCTCCTTCCTTGTTCTTTACCAGGAATCAGGGGATGATGCAGGAGCCTCCTGGGAAGTGGAGTGGGGGCGAGGGGGGGCACTACAGGAGCCTCCTGGGAAGTGGAGTGGGGGTCAGGGGGGTTGATCTGCCTGTTCTCTTTCTGGTCCATTCCTCCCAGCAGGTCTGCCCTGCTGTATGGGCCACAGGCCTGGGGTGTTCCTATCAGATGGTGCAAGGGAAAGGGCTGGGTTGCTGCCTCCAAACACAGAGCACTGCTTTACAGGTGCTGGACCCAAAACTTGTACATAGGTGCAGAACAGATTTGGAGGGGCTGCAACAAGAAAAAAATGCCAGCCTCTGAACAGAAAGAAACCTAATTATAAAAAATGAATCCATTTCCAATGCTTTTTTTTTTTACCCTACCCTCACCTTGAGTGACCTCCTCTGGGAAGTCTGCTGCCAGCTACATTGACCTGTTTCATCCACCATTCTCAGAGTCTTGGAGGCTCTTTAGCCCTGAGCTGTTCTCACTACATGAAGTGAAAGCTCATTTGGAGGTGGTATGTGATATCACTGGAGAGAAATATACCATGAAGCCTTCCTACTCTCTAAGATCTTCTCCCATAATTAGATTTACCTATTCTGCAGGCTATAATTCTCCCTGTTACTACCTCTCCATTTGGTTGAAGGAACTACTACTTTTAACTGATAAGTTACCCAGAAAGGACTAATATAAGAATTATTTACTAGCCATTTATAAATAAGTGTGGAAAAGTTGTAACTTGCTATTTATCTTAGAATTTACACAGAAGGAAGTTTTGAGCAGAAATATAGCTGAAGATTCTCATGGATGCCAGGAGAGGCTTTCATAAAGGTCAGATGAGGTTGGAAAGAACAGAAGAGATACCCCATACACATGCTCCCCATCTATGACAAATGAATACTGCTTCTATTTGATACAAATTTCTAAGCATTGTGGGTCAGGGACCTCACTCAGCTCCTAGTACAAAGGTCATAGAAGAGTAGATGGCAAGAGCAATTTGTCCCATAGATGTGTTTTTGCTTGATAAGCAGTGTTTTTTTATTTTTTTTTAAGCAGTGTTTTTTTAAAAATTGCACGTGAATTCTTTTAGAAAAGGAATACACCCCTCTTATAGTTAGCTACTGTTCTTGGTTTGTCATATTGTATAATTCCTAGGCCTTTTCACGCATGCTGGTTACCCATTTGGTGCCCAAAGACATTTGAGTTTGTGAATCCTCCCATTGCACATAATGAATTTGTCTTTAGAGAAATAGTTGGGATCTACTATGTGTTGGGCACTGTAGGAGACAGAAAGAGGATTGACAGAACCTTTCATTCACTCATTCGTTCCTTCAGCCAGTGTCCACTGGGTGCCTGCCATTTGCTAAGCACTGGGGATACAACTCAATTCTCTGTTGGGGAGACAGATATTCAGTCACAATAAGGTGTGATGAGTGTGACTGTTGGAGAAGTTCAGAGCTCTGTGGGAGGGAATAAATAGTATAAGACTGTGGCACCTGCCTGCAAGTATCTTGAGAGGCTGAAATGCCGACTCAAATAAAAAGTACTACATGACATGAGAAAGTCAGAAGAGTGCCAATTAATGCTCAAAGGAGCAAGATGCTCATTAGTTTGGGGAGGGGATATCAAGGAAGGCTGTGTGGGAGAAGGAGCATTTGAGCTGATCCTTGAAGGATGGTTGGATTTCTTCTCTTGGCAATACTGATGAGAAAGGCCATTCTGGGGAGAAACACCGTGTGTGCCCAGGCAAAAAAGTAAAAAGGCAGAAGATGTTTGGCTAGAAGGTTGCAACAGTCACAACAGCTGTCATATGAGTGCTAGATACTCTGCTAAACACATCCTGTGCATAGTCTCACTCAGTGCCTACGATAGTCTTCGGATCTGTGCTATTACAATGCCTATTTAGAACGGGGTAGCTCATCTGAGGCTCACAGTAGAATAACCTCCATGGTCACCCAGCTAAAAATGCAGAGCTAGGAATAGAATCAAGGTCTGTCAAATTCCAGAGTGTGGGGACTCACCGAGGAGACTGCCCCCAGGTCAAGGTATTTCTACGCTTGATTTGTGACAGGAAGTCCTCTGAAGGTTTTGGGGCTACGCTGGTACTTGCTGTGGACGGTCACCAAATCTAGAAATGTTGTTGATTGTGTTTCAAAGCCAGCTGAGAGAAGACACGCACTCCTCCCTTTCTCTGTGCCTCTGCTCCTAACTTTACTCCTAAACTTAAATTCCAAGGGATATAATTAGCAGGCCAGCCTGTCTTGAAGAAGAGTGGAGTTACTTGACTTTAGTATTTGCTGCCAAGTAAAGGTTCAGCTGAAAGCCTGACTGATAAATGCCCCTCCAGGGAGAAGGAGCTGTGGAATCACCTGGATCTACTGGCAGATACGAGGAGGGGGGAACGTCCTTAGAAACTAAAGCTGAAGGAAGTGTCTGAGGAAAGCAAAATGACCAACTAAAGTAGAAAGTGCTTCTGTAAACCTTAATAATAGCAACTTGAAAAATCTTGAATGTTCAGTTTCATTTCATAAACCCCTTCAGTAATGGAATAATAAAGTTTTCTCGCCTGGAAATGTAACTGGTAAATACCCAGATGGTAATATATTGTCAATTGCCCATGGAAAGTGTCAGGTTGGGGCCTGAGCCCCAGAATCATCATTGCAGGCTGTGGGACCCTGGGCAAGCCATGCACTTTCTTGGGCTTCTAGGAAACATGATTATAACTCCCCACCCTAATATATTGGTCAGTCTTAATCAAGGGGTCAAATAAATGTCTGACCTCTGTGGGATATATATCAGTGTCTTCAGGGAAAGAGGCATATTTGAAAAAGCTTATTCAATATTATAACGTGGCTTCACAATTAGAAAATAATTACATTCATTGTTTTTTGTTTGGTTGGTTTTTTTTTTTTTTTTTTGATACTTGGAAATAATGTTTCAGAAGTCTTTCTGGCTAAGCAGATGGTAGGTTCTATATGGACCAAGAAATTTCTCCATGGGGTTCGTATATCCATCTTAGTAGAGTGTATCAAAATCTCCATGGAATGGAGAGTGGCACATGGATTTTACATTCTAAAGAGGCACAGGCCATTTTTAGTGGGTTGTTAGGATCAGCAAGTGGATACAAAATGCCCCATAAATTTAGAGTGCTGAACATATGTACAAAGTAATGCTGCTGATTCACCATCTCTCACTATTGTTGATTTCATTGCACATCTAAGAATTGGGATAGTCTTTTAGCCCATTGGATAGATGATCCAAGGTGGTCAGAGGTGTGGCCTCTATTGATTACAGCAAGTAATATTGCATAATTGCACATATGGTGGATTGAAAGCTTTCACTTTAGATTTGTGATCATTCTCCAGACAACCAAACCAACTAGTGGTAGAGAAGAACATATTGATTCACTGAATGTGTGTTCAGAAGGTGAGTGATGTGAATATAAGCAGGTTTGATTTCTTGTCTCAAGTTAGCCCTACCTAAAGCATCCATTCCCAACATTAAATAAGTATCTACAAATGCCCGCTGGTCATTGATTACTCATGTCCAAATCCAAGGTCATAATTTGTACCTCCACCGTCTTCTGTCTCTCCTCTTATATTCCCCATCTCAGAAATGGTGCTGTCATCCACAGAGTCGCCCATAAAGAAAATAAGAGTCTTTTCCCCTTACCCATATCTTTGATCCGTCACCAACTTTTGACTCTGTCATCCTTCTAACAACTGCAGCTGGCAGTACTGATGAAAGCTCCTAACCGGCTTCTGCTTCTAGGCTGTCCCTGCCACCAAATCCATTCCTACTTATGCTGTCAAGATCACCATCTTAAAACAGATCTTCTACCGTGCCACCCATTGTTACACTCATGCGGAATTCAAGGCTTCACTGTATCATTCAAGGCTCAGCAGGCTCTGACCCCATCCCATCACATCTGTCCTTCCAGAGTCCTCCTGAACCCTGCCATGAGCTCACATCCATGTTCTAAACCATAACTAGGTCTCCCTTCTTTCCTCTGTTGCTTCTGCACCTCACACAAGCTACACAGTTGGACAGCAATGCCCTTCCGTCCTTTTCTTCTTCACCTTTTCCTCTCCCCACTTAAGACTTTTAAGATAACTTTAGATCTAATTCCCACCACTAAGCTTTCCTGGAGCCTCAGTCCCCAGCCCCACAAGAATGAGCCTCCTTCTATGATATCCTTTATCACGCTGCCCTCCATGAGCAAGATTTGTATGCACGACGGGCTCTCCCCTTAGATTGACAGCTCCTCTGGGGGAAGAGGCCTTATCATGCTCATCTGTGGATCTTCTTTTACTTGCCTCCTTCCTCCTCAACTCCTCCCCCAGCCCAGATATCTAAGTACATTCCCTTTCACATAATAGACACCCTACCAAAGTTTGTTGAATAGGATCCATTAATTTGTGCTCTGTTTCTTCAGCAGTGACGGTTGGAATCCTCTGGGCTGAGTGAAAATTTCAACTCACATGATGTTGGAGAAAAACCTTAACTTTTGTGCTCATATTCCTTTTAGAAATATTTTGCTTCATCCCATCACACTGCCTCTTCCTGCTAACCTGCTAACCAGCTTGAGGTTGCAGAGAAAGGGCAGCAAGCTTATTTTTCTACCTCTTTAATATTTCCAGTCAATTCTCTCTTCTCTATTGCTATTGCCAGTGCCTTTATTGAGACAGGTCACATTTCTGGCTAAAGTTCAAGGGTCCTGAAATCAGACTGTCTGAGTTTTAATACAAGTTCTGCTAATAGACAGAGCTTGGGTTAAGTTAATTACTCTCTCTGGGCCTCAGATTCCTCAAACTGTAAAAAAAATATATCAATGCTACTCATCTCAGGGAGAGAGGCTCCACAGGCCTGATTGGTGGACAGCACACCCTGAGAATATAAAAGCAGTGGGACACTTTGGGAGCCAGGGAGGCTCCAAAACTTCCAGTGATACCTGCTGTCCCCTTTTAACCCCATATGGTGTGTGCCAGTAGATTCTAAACCGTGTGAGGAAAGAGATGCTGTCTGCTCCACTCTGCATCCCTGGCTCCTGACACATAAGAGGAGCATAAACAAGCTTTGCAAGGCAAACCCCAGCTCCGGAATTCTGCGGCAACCCAGAGACCCAGCCCTGAATATCAAGGCCCTGTGGAAAACTAATGATCCCTCCCCTGCGGACCTGCCTAGCGAAGTGCCCCACGGAGCCTGGCTGGCAAAAGCATTCTTCATTCTCCACATGCCCCTGGCTCTCTCTCTCCCGCCCCACCTCCACGGTCTCCCAGGCAAGCTATTGTGTGTCTCCTGCTCTGTTTCTCATTGCCTGGGTCCTGCTTGGTGCTGCTGCTGATGCATTGTGCATGATGTCTTTAGTGGGAAAGGTGATTCACAGAAATAAATTGCATTGTGTTTTAGGTCTCTGGCAGCCCACCTCTGTAATCATGTCTGTAAGGGACTTCATAATAGCTTGAGGGCCCTGGTGTCAGCTTGAGGTACTCCAGTGGCTTCAAGATAGATAAATGCTGCACCCAAATGCACATTCAGCCAGTGGAGTCATGAGTTTGAGTCGAGGACGGAGGTGCCTGTGCTATGAACTAGCCACGCTTCCAGCCTTTTTATCTGCAAGTTGATAGAAATCAAAGGACGAGGGGTTGTTTTGTTGTTGTTGTTGTTGTTGGTTTTGTTTCCTTAATAATCACCGGGAGACTGAGGCTTCTTTAACCTAGCCCCAGCTGATGACACCTTGTGCTCTCACCAGCTCTGTGATTTGATGCAAGCAGTTTTGGAATGTTGCTGGGAAAGAGAAAAGCAACAGAGGAGAGAAGAGGCAGGGAGGTGGTACAGTGAAGGGCAAGAACAGCTGAGCCACGGGCTGGGAAGCCTGAGGCCTTGACCTGTTTTAATAATCCCCCAAAGTGATGAGGGCCTGCGAGGGCCACGGATGTCTGAGGGAAGCCATGGGAGGGACACAACCACGGTGGGGTGAGTATTGACAGGAAGGGAAAGAGGAAGCAATCTGGTGCTCTTAAAAGATTCAGAGATGGTGGATGGTGGGAGAATCATGCTTCCTTGAGCACATTGTCCAGAAGAGGCCCGTTCCCATGGCATTTTTAAGCAGTCTTATTGATATATAATTTACATACCATAAAGTTCACTCATTTAAAGTGTATACCCCATGACATTTTAAGCTGATATATTATGACTATGACAGTAAGATTTAGGGGAAGCAGCATGAAGCAAAGACTGTGGGATGAGTAGAGCAGGTTGTCAGAGTGGCATGCTTTTTTTAAACGTGTCTGTTCCCCCAGCAACTAATAGCTCGGCCCTCACCCCCACCCTCTGCCTCCTCCAGGCCTGGCCGTGCCTGCAAGGTCAGCCCATGCCATCAGAGTGTGGCTCTTGGTCAGCTCACAGGACGCTCACACAGCTCAATATTAGAAATCCCTCTGGGAGGCCTGCTGATATCCGGGAGATTTGGGCTTTGTGCCACTTGAACTTTCAAATTATGAGTCACACCCCACCGCCACCCACCAGCCCTTTCTGTGTGACGCTTGCATTCACATGGTGTGTCCCTGTAGCTCTCCTCAGGTTTGGCCTCCACCGATCGATTTAAAAGCCACGTTCCATCCCCTTAAGCGATTAGGAGCCGTATCTCGCAAGCACCTGGATATGATATCTATATAATCTTCCTGTCATTTGCCCCCTGGTTTCCCTGGATTGTTTATGATTGTGATTTTCCCCTAAGTCTAAGGTCTACCTAACCTGTAACCTGTGCTACTAAAATATGTTATTCCTAGCATAGGTAACCCTTCCTCCTGAAACCCAGGCCTGGTTGTATGCTTCAGTGATCCTGTAACATACCTCCTTTGCCGCGAGACTGTCTGGGACTGAGTCCTGCCGCTGTCACTGGCTGCTTCCCTCGGCTCTGGCCACTTTGTTACCCTCTCTTGAGGTTTGCTCAGATCACTGTTCCTGAAATTTCAGCCCTTGCCCTATCTCCGTGCGTTTATCACATCTGTGAATTTGTCTCTTCATATAAAATTGCATGTTTATGTTATTTAAAAATAAAACATACGAACTACTACAAATACAAAAACCAGTATCACCTACGATTAATAGATAGAAGGTATAAAAATTAAAAGATCATAGGGGCACCTGGGTGGCTCAGTCAGTTAAAGCGCCCAACTCTTGATTTCAGCTCAGGTCATGATCTCAGGGTTATGATCTCAGAGGTCTCCCTCTCCTTCTGCCCCTCTCCCTTCTCATGCTCTCTTCCTAAAATAAATAAATACACAAATCTTTAAATAAATAAGTAAATAAATAAAAAGATAACAGAACAATATCATATTCTAGTCATCACCTACAAAGGGTTCTGAGCCTGACTCTTGCTCTCTTTTTGTTTAAGATAAAAATGTCGTGGTGGGGTATGGAGATTAATAATTGTTAGAGAACTCTTAAAGACAGCACAAGACTGAGATTTTTCTTTTTTACTTAATCAGAGGATTAAAAGGATATTGAAAATGGACAGACTTTCTCACTGTGAGTCAGTTGTTTAATGCCATCTCTGCTTTAGGGAATCCCACTCTCCACACTTGGGTTCTAGTCCTACCTGTACAATTAAATTGCTACATGGCCACCTCACTTCTTGAGCCTTAGTATGTTCATCTGTAAGATGAAGTTGCTAAGTTGAGGTAGACAATTCCTTTAAAACCAAGTTTCTCAAATGCGGTCCCATGGACCATCTGCACCTAAATTATCGGGGTACACTTATCAAAAAATACTGATTTCCAAACTCTACCTTTAAGAATCTCTGAAAATGTTCACTTTTATTATCACTCATTCAGTTCATCATTGTATGTATGTACAAAGATTCAAGACCATTGTCATAAAGCCTGTGTGGGACACTCAAAAGTAGAACCTACCTGTGCATAGGAATCAAGAGATCTGGGATCTAGGCCCAATTTGCATTGTAAGCTTGGACTCACCCCTCTCCTCCAGTTCCCTTATTTGAACATTGAGAAGGTCAGACTGGGTTAGGTTCTAAATCCCTTTGAAGTTGGCAAATATGATGTTGGGTTTCTTGGCTCTGAAAGCCATGCTAAACCCGGGTGCTTGGTGAGGGTGAAGGTGGAGATAGCAAGATGACAGCCAAGGTCTGTGGGCTGAATTTTTCCCTGTGGAAAGCCAGCCATGTACATGGAGAGGAACCAGTGCTGTCTCTGCCCAGCTTGCCTAAACAGCATACACCTTCCAGCAGGACCAAGCCTGCCTAGGAAAGCATCTGCAAAAACGTTTAGTGAGACCTGTTGCAAAGTCAGATTAGGCTCTGTTAAGAGAGGCAAGAAGGAAGAGTTCTGGACTGCCACATGGGCAGAAAGGAGACTGCAGCCAAGTCTGACTGGCTTGAACTAACTCTTCACATCCTTGTGGTGCCCTACATTGAGATCTGGGTCTATGCTGCCACATTCACCTTTCTAGAACTGATCTTCCTCTGATGAAACACGTCTGTCATCCAGAGACTAAAAACCAAACATCTCAAACCAACTTTCATGGCCCCTCAGGCCATTACTAGCCTGACCTCTCTGCCTTGACTCTCATGATTGACCAGCTGACTCACTGATCATCTTATTGATTAGTTCATCTACCAATTACTTTAGAAATATCTACTCTGTGTCAGGATCTCTTCTAGTTACTAAGAATGCTGACCCGTGAACTAGGCATTAACACGATCCATTGTACTTGCTTCTCTTCAGCCTAGCCTCGTCTGTCCTTTTGGGCCACGCTGCCTTTCTGCTAGTGATTAAGTCTTCTTGGACCTGAGCCCATTCTACCCCAGGCTTCACTTCCAGTGTCTCTTCCAAAGTCCTTGATGTTCAGGCAGTGGCATTAAGCAACCTTTGACCATCTGGAAGAGTACCCAAAGAACAAACTCATTTTCTCTGATACAAAGAGACAGAACCTATAAAAGTCAAAATTCTGTGCCTTCCCTACATTCTGAGAGACACCCAAGTGCTCTCTTTTCCTGCATATTAGTGAACAGCTGTGGAATCAGCATGCACTGCCATTCTTCTTCTTTGTGAAGGAACTGCATGGGAGCAGAAGTTGTCACATTGTGAAGATGGACTTACTTCAGATGTATAATAAATGGTTTCCCATTGGGAATGGCTTGACAACAGCTGACAGCACTTGGCAAAGCATTCTTCATTAGCTGTAGGGTGAAACCACCACTTTGCCAAGAGTAGTTTTTATGAGCAACTGGAGATCAGGGACTCGATAAAACAATTTTGTGTTGCTGAATGGGGTTTTACAGAGAACATGCAGTGGAGTGAATGAGCAGTCACAGAGCCCAGTCTTTGCTCTACCATTTGCTAGTCATGAGGCCTCAGCTAACTCCATTTCATTTTCCAAGATTCACCTTATGACATCTCCTCTGAGAAGCCTTCTTTCACCACTCCCTGTGCCGCCAGTCTAGTCAGGTGGCCCTCCTGTATGCTTGCATAGCACCTTTCTACTTTTTTCAGTTATCACACTATAACATAATAGTTATATAAATACTCCTCTCTCTAAATTATATGAGTACAGTATAGTGAGTAACATCAAGGACATTATAATCAGGCAGAGTTATGCTGTCTTCCAGCTGTGTGGGGTAATACACTTTTCATAGGGTTCCTGTAAGGATCAAGGGTATATAAAGCAGTTAGCACAGATTATAGGTCAAGCAATTTCTGTCTTTGTTCTATAGTCACGGTGCCTAACACAGTGCCTGGTACATACTGGCAGAGGAAATGGTGGTGGTGGTGGTGATGTGGGAGTGGGGTTAGTGCTGATGATGCTGGTGATGGTGCTGATGGTGGTAATGATAATAGTGAGTAAGGATAATCGGCAGCATTTATTGAGGGCTTCCTGTACGCCAGGTATTGTACCAAGTACTTGTCTATAGCTGATTTCATCTTCTTGACATCTTCCAGATATTACTAGTGCCCTCAATCTTTCAAGTGAATTTGCATTCAAGTGAGGTTTCAGACGTTGAGTGATTTGCCTAAGATCCCACACTTAAGAAATTAAGACAAAGTCAGAATGTGGTATAGGCTATGGGACATCACCACAGATATGTAAAACACCCAATTGTTAGTTATTTGAGGAAGGAAGGAAAGAATTGACTTGTTTTCTGATCTTAGGATTCCTTTTCTGAAAATGGAGATAATAATCCTGGGTTTTATTAAAATCAGATGAGATAGGGGAAGTTAAAGCTCTCTGAAAATTGTCAAGTCCTCTCTATGTATAAAGTCCAAATCAGCAGCTGCAGCTCCGTAATTACTCATTTATTATTTGGCTCTAAGCACTGGGAATACAGTGAGCAAAGCAGACTAAAGTACCTGCCCTGACAAAAATACTGTATTATAAACTCCAAAGTTGCTAAGAGACTAGAGCTTAATTATTCCCACCACAAAAAACGAACAATTATGTGACGTAATAGAGGTTAGCTAACACTAGAATGGTAATCATATTGTAATAAATGTATCAAATCAACACACTGTACACCTTAAGCTTATTCAATGTTATATGTCAGTTATCTATCAATAAAAGTAAATAAATTAATGATTGAAATAAATCACCTGGCCTCATGGAGCTCTCAGTCTAGTGACAAACAATAAGCAAAAAACAAGTGGAATATAGAGTGCCATGGGGGAAAGTAAAGCACAGAGGGAACTGGGGAGTATGGGAGTGGGAGTGTCATTCTAGTAAATAGAGTGGTCAGAGAAAGCCTTTAATAAGGTAACATTTGAGCAGGGCCTGAAGGAGGTGAGTCAGAGATCTGTGCAGTCTAGGGAAGAGTGTTCTATATCCCACAGGCCAGTTTAAAAGTAAAATTAGGAATATTCAAAAACAACGAGGTCACTGTAATGAAAATGCTAGGAATGAGCTAATGCAGGAACCCCAAGGTCTGTTGCCAATGGCAGAATGAAGAGTAGAATTCAGTATTTTCCCGGGTAACCTCCTATAACACTGTTCCTAAAGCCTCAGTCAAGGTGTGATGTCCTACAAGAGAGAGATCATTATCTGGGAGCATGGTTCCCCTGGCAACAGGCAGCTGGCTGGAGGGAAGTAGCTTCTATTCACCACTCAACGATCCATGGGCAAGATGAGGTTCGACAGGTCATCTGTGCTCATGGCCTTCTAACTCTTCCCAGCTGGGAAAGACCAAGGTGAAATTAGGGATTCTCACCACAATAAAAGGAGAATAATTAGCTCAGCCCAGCTCTACAGGGATCTGTAATGATATTGGCTCTGTTTATTAAAATCTGTAATGATCCAAGATAAAGCAAGTTGTACATTATTCAGATTTATGGGTGATCCCAAATTGCATAGGATTGCAAGCACAGGAGAAGATGATGAAAGAAATTATCAACCGAACTAAAAAGCTTAGAGGAATAAGTAAACAGTAAAGGGAAGAGATTTAATTTAGATAAACCTAAGGCAGGATCTCTAGAAGATTCCAAGGTCAGGTGAAAGTAGGAAAAACTAGCTAGTTAGATGGAAGAGGCATGGGAAGGGTTCTGGAAAGTATATTGGTGGCATTGTGGCCAGTATTATGATAAAGGAAGAGAAAATGAAATTACTGAAAAATGTGACTTATCCTTAGAATCCAAAGAATAATGGGATAGTATGTGGAATAGAGCGCCAGACTGGGATCCTGAGGCTAGAGTTCAAGTTGCCTAGGAAGTGGCTCTGTGACTGGGGAAGTCTATTTTTGACCTTTAGCTTCCTCTCCCTTAGTGATCTACAATATGGGCTCTCAGCCCCAAATCTTTGGTTCTCTTATGTTTAAGGAGGGTGTCATGAGCTCTGAGGAGACTCTGAATCCCTCCCTGCTCCATCCCAGCAGACCTTGATGGAACAGTAAAGGATACATCATATTCATGACAGAGGTCCTACAGAAGGGCATTCATTGGGGAGATGGATCAAAGATCCAGGAATCCTCAGAGACATTAAAAGAAGTTTAAAGGTTGCAAAATAAAGGAAGGATGATGGTTATGATGGTTCAGTGTAACTGAGTTATACCAGATGTTGCAGAGAAAATAAAAAGGAAGGTTTAAAGAGGTTAAGGTATGTGTGTAATGCAGAATGGTGGTTAAATAAGACAGATTGTACACTGGATATGTTTCAGGATTGGGGTGAAGTTTGGGTGACTTTAGATGGTATGGCAGTCTGGGATGCAGGAATAGTTGTATTCTGCTGTAAACCATAACTGTCTATCCATTTCAGGGTCTGCCCAAGGTAATTTGCAGAATATGCCAGAGAGAGAACATCAGGCTCATCTTTGTTGTTCATGCCCTGGGCTAATTTGCCACTATAGTAACATGGGTGCCAACTACATGCTAAGCTTGGTGTGCAGAGGTCCGCAAACCTTTTTCTGTGAAAAGGCTAGATAGTAAATATTTTAGGCTTTGTGGGCCATGAGGTCCCTGTTGCAACTACTCACTTCTGCTGCTGGAGAGTGTAAGTAGCCATACACAATATATAAATGAACAAGCATAGCTGTATTATAATAAAAGTTTATTTATAAAAACAGGCAGCCAGATTTGGCCCACTTACCTTTGTCTTCTGACCGCTGTTTAAATGCATGATGTCCCCGTTTACTAGCAAATGTGTCCTCATCATTATCCTGAAACCTGTCCAATTTTATGAATAACTCCTTCCTACTGGGAAGAGAATGAAAATGGAAAAGCCCTTTTTTCAATAGGTGTTCTGAAGAATGGGATTACTTACTGAGATGTGTGCCACTAGAAATTCATTTCAAGACGAAAAAAATCACAGGCATTTAACCTGGCCATTGATGTGTGAGGATGAACTGTAGAACATGAGTTGCTTATATGAGTGACATGTGTTGGGAGAAATACACCAAAGTGGAGGCAAGTCTTGACTTCCTCCAGGCAGGAAGAGTTGAAGAAATAAACTCTAGTAGAGGAGAGATCATTGAGGGAACATCAGGGAAGAGGGAAAAGCCAAATGGGTAGAAGTCATGGGGTCTCTACTGTGGCTAGTTTATGCATCGGGCACTTTACATTTTATAAAGTATTTTAGAAAGGGTTTTGTTGACTTATCAGATGATGTAAGGGCCTTTTTCGTAGGTTTCCCACATAGGGAAGAATTCAATAATAATTACTTACAATGATAATGTCTGCTTATGATAATGCACTGGTAAGACAGCAGCAACTATTCACTGATGCATTGTGCCGAGTGCTTTATGCTTATCGTCTCATGAATCTTCACCACAGCCTTAGGAAGTAGGTATGGGAAACATCATACAGATGGAGAAATTTAGAACTCGGCTTGGTAACTGATCCAAGGAAACACAGTTCCTAAGTGCCAGAGCCTAGCCCTGAGCTCGGGTCTGACCCCACAGCCGACATTCCTAATTACCTCATTTCCATAGTCCACAGCTGTGACATTTTTTCATTGGTGGGTCTGTTCAAGTGATGAGTCAATGCTTGGACCAGTAACCTAGGAGGGTCCTTTAAACCAAGCTTTTATTGTGGTTGAAGGGCAGGGGTCTAAAACATCAAAATTTGTAAACAGAGACCAGAATGTAACCCCCATGAAGGTGATACACTTGTCTCTTTTATTCACCATGTTATCCCTGGCATTTAGTTGTGTCTGATAAATCTTTGAATCAATGAATCAGTGCATGAACACTCTTGAGATTATTTCTTCTTAATATAAAAGACCTCATGGCTGTCTAACCCAAGTCTCCATGATTTCATGATTGGGCCTCATACTTCTCTCTCTTTCAACCACATCATCTCATACCCTAGACACAGCAGGCACTTAATGAGTACTAGGTAATGATGAGGAATGATAGCTGACTCTGAATATATAACGTGCTGTAGAGCTACAGTAATCAACAACCTTTCATCCCTCCTAGCTCCCATGACAGATGCAACTACTTATTCTCTTTGGGAGTTGTAGCTCAACCCTTTTCTCTCCCATTTATGGATGTAGAGTGGAGAGTAAATCAGAGAGGGATAAGCTAAAAATATGCTCTAATTTTAGCTGAAACTTTGGTGATAATATTACTAATGATGGATTACTGATAATACAATTTCGAGTCATTGACAGAAAACCTGGTGGGACTTTTATGTGGCTCCACAGGGCAGAGCTCAGACCTGCGGAGGAATTGGGGGTAATAGCTGAAGAGATGTTCTCATAGCACCATCCAAAGAGTGAATGAGCTGAGAGGTGAAGTGTGGAGCCCCTAGACCCCAGAGATACTGAAACACAGGTGGCCAGGGCTGAGGTATAGAGAGGACAGCTATGTCGGGTGGAGGTCAGGCACAGTTATCACTAAAGCCCCTTTAAAATATAAACTTCTTGGGCGCCTGGGTGGCTCAGTTGGTTAAGCGACTGCCTTCGGCTCAGGTCATGATCCTGGAGTCCCAGGATCGAGTCCCATGTCGGGCTCCCTGCTCAGCAGGGAGTCTGCCTCTCTCTCTGACCCTCCCCCCTCTCATGCTCTCTATCTCATTCTCTCTCTCAAATAAATGAATAAAATTTAATAAATAAATAAATAAATAAAATACAAACTTCTTGGGGATGCCTGGGTGGCCCAGTCAGTTGTCTGCCTTTGGCTAAGGTCATGATCTCAGGGTCCTGGGATTGAGCCTTGCATCAGGCTCCCTGCTCAGCGAAGAGTCTGCTTCTCCCTCTCCCTCTTCCCCTCCACCTTTCACTCTTGCTTTCCCTCTCTCTCTCTCACTCTTTCTCTCTCAAATAAATAAATAAAATCTTTAAAAAAATAAAATATAAACTTCTTGGATTTTTGACATGCCCCATGCCTCAGTTTACTGTAGCATTATCCTCTGGTAAACAAGCCCCCTTTTTTCCCTTCACTTTTTATCAGAACATAATATGCATCACTTGCATGAGTTCTTACTCCTCCTTGAACAGTCTGGGCCTAGTCGGTAACCTCAGCAGTACCCCAGTCTATGGCAGATGTATTCATTCTTCTCCTGCACTGAGTGCAATGATTTTTAATTAACGAAGTTCATTCTGTGTCACATCACATAAGCCCTGTGTCCAGGAAAGAGAGACACTATGACCATCGGTACATAAGAATTAGCTCAGCACTTACCTATAGGCCCTGAATTGTGCTGGGATGGCCTGAGGTGGGGTCTGTAGTGTGTATTTTTAAAAATGTTTCTTTATTCTGACACACAGTCCTGAAACAGGACCCCATCGTTTACTCTTCCCAGTAGCTTACCAGGTGAATGGCAGTATCACCATTTTACTTAGAAGTAAACTGAGACCAGAGACCAAGGGTCTCAGTGTTTATAGGTACAACGGTAGTTAGGGGCAGATTTGGGACTAAAATCTATATTAGTTTTCTCTAGATACAGAAATCTCTCTGCCAGGCAACTTTCTCTACAGCTCTCTAACTTCCACAGGACTGATGGTTTGGCTGATTGTTGATTGGAGATAGATAGATATAGGTTTGTGTGTCATTGTGATTAAAAATAGTATTCTTTTAAATTACACAAGTGACATGTTTATTGTGGGAAACTAAATCAAAAACTAATGATGTACTGTATGGTGACTAACATAACATAATAAAAAATTTTTTTTAAATTAAAAAAATAAAAAATAAAATATAGGTAAGAAAAGAGGGAGGGAGAATCAAAGCACCTCCCATTGCACAGGGTTATCTGAAATAACCCTGTTAATATGTTGGTATATGTCCTTTTAAATGAACTATCCATATGTTGTTTTGTAATTTTTATTTTATAAAACTGGCATCATTGGTGTATATAAAGTTTTTCACTCTTCAGTGACTATATTGTTAGCATCTTTCACTCCAGTAAGTAGAGAGCCACACTCACACTTAAATGGCTTTGTAGAACTTCTTGATATATCATAATGTGTTCAAAAGAATCTATTGTTAGATGTTTAAAACATCTGTATTTTTTTATTGTTTCTTTTTTTTTATTATTATGTTATGTTAATCACCATACATTACACCATTAGTTTTTGATGTAGTGTTCCATGATTCATTGTTTGCGTATAACACCCAGTGCTCCATGCAGAACGTGCCCTCTTTAATACCCATCACCGGGCTAAC
>NC_138375.1:41204888-41222759 GCF_054177405.1 Leptonychotes weddellii
TCTTGGCTCTTTCCACAGTTTGACTATTGTGGACATTGCTGCTATAAACATCAGGGTGCACGTACCCCTTTGGATCCCTACATTTGTATCTTTGGGGTAAATACCCAGTAGTGCAATTGCTGGATCATATGGTAGCTCTATTTTCAACTTTTTGAGGAACCTCCATACTGTTTTCCAGAGTGGCCGCACCAGCTCTCATTCCCGCCAACAGTGTAGGAGGGATCCCCTTTCTCCACATCCCAGCCAACATCTGTCATTTCCTGACTTGTTAATTTTAGCCATTCTGACTTGTGTGAGGTGATATCTCACTGAGGTTTTGATTTGGATTTCCCTGATGCCAAGTGTAAAACATCTGTATATTTTTAAAGCAACATTCTTGAGTAAACGGCATACAACTTACCCAAGTTCAAAAGTGGGATATTTAGGTAATAAACAGCTCCAAAGAACTTGGAGTGAGCATTTAGTTAGGCAGAAAATGAGTTCCCATCCCTCAGCCTGGTTGGATAACTGAAGTAGTACACATCAACAGCCCCGTTCCCATCACTGTCCAATTACAGACATGACCAGCACTGTGATGTATGAGTGATCAGACTCACTGAGTTTATTTTCAGGTTTGAAATTGAGCTCTACATAATACTGGGACATTAATCCTTGTGGGTCCTTGAGATTTTCCTGCCACCTCCAAGAACAGAGGTTAGCAATTGCCACTGAATTTTCACCAGGAAATAGAAAGGAAGCCATCAGTTTAAACTGTGAAAAATCTAATGCCTGTCCAGAAATAGTACCAGAATCAGACTGGAGCATGGAAGAAAAGTCCCATAGATCTGAGGAAGATTAAGGTGAAAATAGTTTGTTGGAGGTCTGAGATCAGAAAGGAAGAGTTCAAGAGAACTCAGAGCAACTCGGCATCCAAAACGTGTGCTAAACTGGCCAAATGATGAACTCTGGTATCTTTGGAAAAGAAAATGCATCCAGCTTCTCTTCAAAAATTTGCCAGAAAATAAATTTGCCAGGCCATTCATTTGTAGAATGACAGTGACTCTCCAAGTGATCGAGAAATTCCAAAAATATTTTTTCCTTCCCCTGCTATGATGCTCGAGGGAAGGAAATCAGGGTGGCTGGTAAAGCAAATTGAGGTCTGTGTTCTAGACCTGTCTTCACTCCCTCTCTGTGTGACTAAGAAAATTCTGTTCTCTGTCTCTGCTAATGGTTTTCTAGCCATTAAATAAGTAGAGAGGTATCATAATACACTCATCAAGAATTTCAGCTCTGCCACTTACTAGCTGTATGAAATTTGTTAGTTTCTTTAACCTCTTTTAAGTCCCAATTTTCTAGTCTTTAAAATTAAAAATAGAAATATGTAACTTACAAGATTGTACTGAGCATTAAAACAAAACAAGATACATAGACAGCTTAGCCTAGGACGCATAACAGAGTTGAGGCTCTGCCCCTAACTACTTTTAAGAGGAGTCAGCATCTGTTGTATTTTCTTTGTTCCTTTCCAGCTCCGAAGTATTACTCTATGACAGGTGTTAGGGGTATGTAGAGACGGTAAGTTATGTTCATTGCCCCTAAAGACTTAACAGTCAACAGTCGGCTGTGGGGAGCAGACATGGGAATGCAGCTGGACTGGAAGACTGAGGAGTGAGCTGTGTAATTGAAACGGAGATGCTGTATCCTCACCAGGGCTGAGTGATGGAGGCTTCACAGTGGAGGCAGCCACTGTGGTGGGCTTTAAAACGTGAAAAGGAATTTGTTAAGGGAGGGTAATATTAGAAGCACTCAGATTAAAAAAAGTAAAGGGTGCGACCGGATGGTTGAATTGTTACTATGATTTTTGATCTCCTTCTGATGGGCTGATACAGTTGTTAGGATGGAAAAAATAAGCATATATATTTATGACTGAACCCAAATCAATTACTGCTAAAAAATTTCTGTCCTCCAGATCAAAGTAATAAAAGCCTGGTGTCTTTGTTTTGCTACTCACAGTCTGACCTTGGAGGAATGACATCAACTCTTTCTCATCTCTAAGATGCGGATTGTAAATTCTACTTGTCTACCTCCTTAGGTTGTTGTGAAAACTGATAATATAGGGTCTGCCTTAGAATCATCTGGAAGGCTTGTGAAAGCACAGATTGCTAGACCCCACCTCCATAGGTTCTGATTCATTAGGTCTTGGGTGGGGGAAACCTAACAAGCTCCTAAGTGATGTTAATGTGGATAGTCTGACGACTACACTTTGAAACCCTGCTTTAGGGCACTATGGTTTTCTAAGCTTGTATTCACAATTGGCTCAAGAGTAATGTAAGTGTTTATTACATTTTATTCTATTGCTAGCCCCTTAATAGACTCTATAGGGGATATGCACAAGTAGAAGACATAATATTTGCTCTTGCTGCCCCTACACTATATTAGCCTTGCTCAGTCGTATGTAGTTAATGAATGTGTTGATTTGATTTGTCCTCATATAGCTTCTAGTCTCACCAGAGAGATATAACAAATTTATTAAAATGAGTTAGAATGATATGACTCACTGGAATAAGATCAAGTCTTTTTCCAATTTTTTTTTCCTTAGTAATCAAGCCTATGATTCCTAAAGGACTTTTTCTTTTCTCTTAACCTTTGCTACAAACTGCATCCTTAATGTGGCCACTCTCCGTCTTTCTGCACCTATGACTACATATCCCACCAGCCTTTAGAGGCCCTACCTAGACTGGATGGGATTTCAGTTGGTGTAGAGGAATAGATATATATGTAAATAGAGCCAGATGTCTCCTCCAGCAGCTGAAATGGACTGTCCCAGCCATCAGAACTGTGAATCACCTTCAGAAGCCTCCTTCTCCCAGGAGTGGAGTCTTTGCATTATTCATTTCCCTGTTGCTACAGTATGTTCTTGTCTCATGAAGATTATAGCAACCACCATGCTTTCATAACCCATCCTCTTCCTGCACCCCATCCCCCTTCTTGGCCTCTCCTCTTTCTTGCTTCACAGTATCCTTTGCACACTCTATTCTTTGCACTTCTGTGTCCTGGGACCATATTTTGCATAGCAAAACCTTAGAGATCCTCTAGTCTGTTCTTGCACATAGGTTTAAAAGGGTGCCAAAATAATGCTTTACTTATAATAGTGAAGTATCTAAGCTTAGGAAGAATTTACTGTTTTTAAGAATTTACTTTTAAAAACATAAATGATAGTAGTGTTGAGGATATTTCTATAACAAAGTCCTCATTTACTTACATTCCCTTATGCCTTCCTGACTAAAAGAGAGCCAAGGAACATTATTCTACCCTAGTGATTCCTATCTTTTGTTGTGGTAGGTGGGATGGAGATTAGAAAACAGATTCCCACCTACCTTTTGGGTTATCGATCAAGATGATAAAACTATGAAGTAGAAGAGCCAATACCCTGAGAAAAAGAGTTCCATCTGTCTTTGTAAGTGGTCTAAAAGTCCAAGAGGTTCTTTGTTTGATTGAGTTTTAAGTCATGTAGCAGGCTCTCTTTCAGGTGAGAATGAAGCAGTCAGCCAGGTCTAATTGCCTGGTTATATGAGTGAGCCAAGCAGGTAACTCTCTCACCAGTTTAATTTGAAGACAGAAATTAGAGGGTTGAAGCCTGGGACATTTACTGGGGCCAAAAGATTTCTTTCAGGCTGGCCATTTTTCTGAGCTGAAAGTGCCATCATGGTGGATTCATTCTTCTAGAGCCATGTATCTCAAAGTACTATCAAGACATGATGTGTGTCAGAATCCCTTGAGCCCCTATTTTTCCAGCCCCCTCTCCCAGAGATTCTGAGTGGGAATCTCTGAGTGAGAGCCAGGAATTGGTACTTTTTAAGAAAACTCATCCAAGTGATTTTGATGCAGGTGGAGGGCCAGATGTAGAGAAATACGGTATGGAGGTAAATATCCATGTGCTAGTATCATGGTTATTTTCTTTTGAACCAACGCTACCTCCTAGGAACCAGTTGAAAGTAGGACTGTGCCAGGCTTCCACTGAGTTTGGAAGGAGCCTCTCCATTTGTTAAATCATGACAGAGATCATGCATGATCCCTTTGCTTCCAGGACATGCAGCGTGGAACTCCCAGTTTTCAGTGATGTAGCCATTTGGTTAGCACAGAGCAGTGCTTATTACAGGAGAGTGTGAAATGGGGTAAAATTTCTCTCAGTCTTTAGATTTTGGGGTCTCACTACAGCAATGTTTTGCAACTTTTTAAAGAAAAATTAATGATTACTCCTTTGGATTATCAGAAAAGCCTCCCACACTCCTGCCCCCCACTAGATTCAGATATACATTTGGAGCGTGCCCCTTACTGAGTATCACTTAATACAGAGAGCAAATTTCATTTCTACACATCCCTACGAATTCAGAAAAATTTGAGACACATTATTTTTGGAAATCTGTACCATAAAAACAATAGGTGTACATAAATGATTAATAATTTATAATGTTTAATATTGAACATGTTTTCACCACTACTGCTGTCCTGAAGGAATTGTGATGTGTTGTATAACCCCTCCCCATGGCAGGCACACTCTTGTTTCCTTGTACTCCTCCATGGAGACTCACTGTTAAAATGCAAGGGCCAGGGAGGACCGGAAAGGCAGTTGGGTGCAAGCCTGGCACTGCAGAGAGCCCAGGGCAGGAAGTGATTGATTGGTCCAAGGGTACAGAGACCTATCTGGAAGCTTCTATGCATGTGAATTGGCCTGTCCAAGCTGGAGTTTCAGCCACTGCTGAAGGGGACTCAGGTGTATACTTCAGCCACTCAATAACTCTTCCCTTACTGAATGTCAAATGATTTGATCCAAAGGGAAAGAGGCTGAAATTGCTCTGTCTGGTGACTAAGTAACCACCTGGCCTTTTTGATCAGGAAGAAATCTTTCAAGTGGTACAGAGAGTAAATGTAGAAACTTGAATGATGATATTGATGATGACGGCATTTAGAGCTGCAGTCACTGCCATTAAGTAAGAGATGATGATATGTCAGCACTTGCATTATCCTGTTGAACCCTCACACCAACCCTAGGAGGCATAGGCATCATTGTTTTTCTCATTTTACATGAAAAACCTGAGGCTTAATCCTATTGAGTGGCTTACCCATAGTGACACGGGTAGTACAGGACCAGGGTTTGAATCCAGGTCCATCTGACCCTCAGGCCCATTCTGCCCTCCCTTACTGCACTATTATTATGCCACTCCTCCTCACAGCTGCCATTTTGGAGGGCCTTGAATCATTGTACTAGTCCATGCTTCCGGGGAAATTCTTGATCCTAGCACAGTGTGGGAGCTGATGTTGGTTCTTTAGGGAATTTACCTATTTCCCCATCTACATGTGGGGAAGAAAGGAGAGGCTCAGTGATCAGTTGAGTTTCAAAAGCTCATTCTTCCTTGCTGCTCACTTAATCCATATACAAGTCTCCTGGCTCCCAGTCTAGTGCTCCAGCAAGATCTGGGAACTAAATATTCCCTGGAGCCCTTATAGTCTATTGTGGATAAACTACAGAGTCAAAAACCTGAGTTAAAATTCCAGATCTCCGAGGCAGTAAGCGTCATTTTTCTAATTTGTTGGGATACTCAGGTAGGTATTGAATCTAGCGTAGTGTTTAGAATGCAGTAAGGGTGCCACTAATATTGGTTGCAAGAATGAACATCACTAGTAAGAGATGGAGATGGCATTGTATTTTCTTGTTTCTCACTTTTCCTACCTTTGAAATAAGTAGGTGTGGTCTCCATGTTTTGGGAGACCTTTCCACTTCAAAATTTGTTCGACCCTAGACCAGGGGTTCTTTTCCTGAGGTCTGAAGCTGGGTCAGTGTACTCTCCATAACCCTATGGATGATATCTCTAAAATTAGATTTATTTTAGTATAATTTACATAAGTAAAAGTCATCCCTATTAGGAGTACATTCTGTGGATTTTGACAAATGTATATACTCATGTAACCACCGCTACAATCAAGATTTAGAATATTTTAATTACTCCAGAAAGTTCCCTTAAGCACTTTTGTAGACAGTTCCTTCTTCAACCCCAGCCCTGACAACCACCAATCTCTTCTCTTCCCGTAATTTTACCTTTTCCATTAACTTATACAGCCCCCACCATAGTCTACTCTTTCACTAAATGACATTACCAGTCCTCTTTCTCTTTCCAGGACCTCAGCAACCCTATCCCCTGGCAATGGGTTTGATGGCTAAGTTCTGTTTCTTCATCCTGCATTTCCCAGGCAACATAATGCAAGCTTTCTCTGGGCCTCCCACCCGTTTGGAGGTCTGGCTCAGACACCAACCTCAGACCTTCCAAGGACCCATCGTTCAGCCTTGCTCTGCTTCCTGCAGAGGCACAAATACAGTACATGAAGCTTTCTATCCACTTGCTCTCATTTTTGCTCATTAATGTCTGTACCTGGGAGGAGGGATGCCAAGATGTTTATCAAGGCATGGCAAATTAGAACGGGAGACCAGATTTTCAATCCTGGTTTTGCTACCAGAAGCTCACTGGACATGGGCAAATTACTTCAACTTCTCTTGCTTAAAATCTTGAGTAGCTTTCCAAAGTCCTTGGGATAAAACTGCAAAGCCTTCACAAGACATATAAGGCCTTAAATGGTCTGGCCTTTACCTGTGTCCTCAGCCCCTACACCCTCATTGCTACCCTGTAGTGACCTCCAATGACTCTCCCCTAGACCGTAGATTTGGAAAGTACCATGAAGGCTTTGGGCATAAACTGTGGGCCTTTGGTCTTGTAGCTTCCCAACATTTAGCTGGGCAATTATGTACCACTAAGTGGAGTTCTGAAGACGCTCCCATGAAAGTAATTAAGCCAGAGCAGCAGAATAACAAAGACCTGCATGTATGGAGGGGACAGTAACCAGGCCAACTTTGAGGCCATACATTCCTCAGCAAAACAAGAAGGGTAGATTTAAGACGAAGGAACAGGGATTTTTGGTCACTTCCTGTAATTTATATAACTTCCTTCTCCTCAATTATGCACTTTTCTCCACAATACATTTCTTCAGGAAGGCCTTGGAATAGTCAAAAATTCTTCAGATGGCCTTGGTTTATTCAGCTGGCATGTATTAAACATGTGGAGAGGGGATAAGGAGTCCACTAAGACATCAGATCCTGGCCCCCAAGCAGCCTTTTTAGTTGGGGGTCATGATAGCTACTATCTCTCTAATACCTTCTCTGTGCTCAGCATCCTGCTCTGAGTTTTACATGCATTATCTTATGTAATCTCTACAATAAACTTAACACTATCCATTTTTTACTTATAAGGGAACCAAAGATTACACTGAGAAGTTAGGTGGAAAAGGTCATGCAGCTGGTAACTTGTACAGCCTGGACTCTAACTTAGGTGCCTCTGATGCCAAAGCCCATCCATGTAACTGCCAGGTACGCTGTGGGAAATCAAGTTCATTACTTAACCTTATTAGGCCTCAGTTTCCTCTGTGCAATGGGGTAAAATGTTACCTTGGCTTACAGAATTTACAAGAATTTAAAAGATAATTAATGTAAAGCATTTATTTATCATAATGCCTGGAACATTATAAGTCTCAATATAGGCTAGCTGCTATTATTCTTATCATTATCATGATTATAATCAGCCAAGAAAGAGGTATATGCAAAGCACTATTGTGGTTCAAAGGAGGGGGCTGTCCCTCTCACCAAGAGGACAGTTAGGGGCAATGTGAGGATAGGTGAAAGGTTCATCAAACTTTGAGCTCAACCTCAAAAGTAAATGTGTAGGTGGGGATTTGGGGCTGAAGGGTATTCCAATAGAAGAAACTGCATGAGTAAAAACACAGACAGGAGAACACATGTATGACTACAAATGATAAATAGGCAAATGATGTATACGTAAATGCAGATGAGGGTGGACAGATGCTTTGGGATGGGAGTTTTGAGGGCCAGGTTGACTATAGGTTTGGTTTCATAGAAGAGAGGAAACATTGAATGCTTATGAGCAGGGGAATGACAGAGCAGAACTATGCCCCAGGAAGATTTGGCAAGCCATTTATACCCACTGTGGCTGGGACGCATGTGAGGAAGTTGCAGGATCTGAGACTCAGGAAGGACACTTGGGAAGGACAAGTCTGACCCATTACAATGCTATGTCTAATTAGCAAGACTTCTTTTGGCTTTAGATGGGGAAGGAGAATCTGTGACCTCTGTATCAGGCTTGCAAAGTGCCCAAGGCTTAACAGGTCTTGCAAGGTACATCTTCAAAAGCCATAGTACTTTTTTTTTTTTTTAATTTAAATTCACTTAGCCAACATATAGTACATCATTAGTTTCAGATACAGAGTTCAGTTATTCATCAGTTGCAGGTAACACCCAGGGCTTATCACATCATAGCACTTCAATAAGAGTCCTTTACTTTGCTGTGTTGATTTGAAATTCATGCATGTCTTTAAAGTCTGTTGGATTCTCAGAACAACCCTGTGATGAGATGAGGGAAATATCTTGAACTGTGAGCTTGTTGAAGGCAAAGATTGTGTGTGGAGCTTGATTGCTCACTCAACAAATAAGTGAACAAGTGAGTGTGTGAGTGAAGGCATGAATCTTCACTTGACTCAGGCAACAGAGGTGATAGGATGAAAAGATCTGAAGGTCTCACGGTTGGTAACACATAAGCCTGGGACTCGAACCCAGGGCTTCCAATTTCATCATTTTTACACCTCTCCATTTATACTCCCTTAAAAGGGTGCTTTCCAAAGTATATAAAATGTAATGACTTGGAACCTTGCTTCCTTTTTTTCTTTTTTTTTTTTCTCCCTAAAAGCAGAGCTTTGCCTTTTCCTTTTTAAGTCAGTCATGAAGGGAGCATTGGCTTTGTGCCCTCTGAAAGCTGATTTTCTACCCCATGCCCAGACTCTGAGATAATGGAGCTCAGCCTTCAGACATGTGAAAGGTACCAATTGTTTTGTTCTCCAAGCATTCAAATGCAGCTGTTTTTTATTGTTGTTGTTGTTGTTTTTTTATCTCCCCTTACAAACTTTTCTTCTAACAGCAAGGAGGGTGAAGGATGGAACATAGGAAGAGGAAGTCAGGTTAGTCTGCCTCAGAGGGCTTGAATAGTTTGGGGGAAAAAATGAAATAACACAAAACTGTAACTTGTCATTGTTCTCTGCTGCTTCCACTGCCCACTGCCAATCTACTGTTTCCATCAAATATGTATACTATTGGTTGTGCAGCAGATCAAAAAATTCTCTTCTCTGGAAGGTGCAGTCAGTCCATCTTGAAGGAGGAGCATGGCATCAAAGAAGTCCATTGTTGTCCACCCCTCATTTCTGTCCTTTTTCTCCCCTGCAGGGAGACTAGAAAACCTGGTTTGCAAAAAGACTCTTTCATCTCAAATTGGTCTCTTTCCATTAGTGTCTTGGTTCTCAGGGACAAAAGAAAAAAACAAGAAAAAAAAAAAAAAGAAAAGAAAACAGATATACTATAGAAAAGAAAAAAAAAGATGTACTATAAATAGCATTGTTGAGGACTCTAAATCCTTATTAATAAGATTTCATATTTATACAGTGCAGTGTACATTGCTCCTACACATAGACACTTATGCTGCTGGTTTTTGAACAACTGAGAAGCTATTTTGTGTATAAACCATGACCACTGGTTGAAGAGTATGCCAAGATCAGGATGTGACCTCTGCACAGATTAGACTCCTCACCTTGGCCAGGTCTAGAGTTTCAATCTTGTTAATACTTCAGAGATGACTAGGTTCAAGGTGCCTGCATCAGGGCAACTAAATGCTTGAGAGACTGCCCTGTACACTGTTACTGCAGTGGTTTCCACTTACCACGATAAATATGCAGTCATGTGGGCTGGATTTGGGAGTCTTCAGACAATGCCGCCTTTCCCAGAGGTAGGGAAGTCTCCACGGGGGACCCAATTCTGACTAGAAGTGTTTCTGTTTTGTTTAGTTCTTTGTTACACAGCATAGTGATTAAGCATACGGGGTTTGGAATGGGGCAAATTTTGTGCATGAGTTACCAATGCTGCCTAACAAATGACCCCAAAACTTAGGAGCTTACAACAACAATAATTATTTATTATCTCTTATGGTTCTGTGGGTCAGGGATTCAGACAGCACAGTGTCTGAGATCTCAGCTGGAAGACTTGAAAAGCAGAGGCTGGGGCGCCTGGGTGGCTCAGTTGGTTAAGCGACTGCCTTCGGCTCAGGTCATGATCCTGGAGTCCCCGGATCGAGTCCCGCATCGGGCTCCCTGCTCGGCGGGGAGTCTGCTTCTCCCTCTGACCCTCCCCCCTCTCATGCTCTCTCTCTCTCTCTCAAATAAATAAATAATCTTTAAAAAAGAAAAGCAGAGGCTGAGATCTTCTGAAAGCTCACTCACTTTAATGAAGGCTTTGAAGGGGCTGTCAGCTGGTACACTGACCCACGGCTTCCCCACATGGCCTGTATTTCTTCACATGGTGACTGCATGCCAAGGCTTAGTGTGGCTATCATTACAGCAGAGACCATGCCATTCTGATGCCTCACGGAAAGTTATGTCAACAATGGAAAGTAGATTGTCAGGAAGGGAAAAAAAAAAAGAGAGAGAGAGAAATGGGAGAAGAGGAGACCACAGGTGGCCATGTTTGCCTAGCACCACTTTAAAGAATCAGAAGGTACAAAATGATAACCTCCCCCATTGCCATGTCTGTGTATTGTGTAGAAATGAGTGTATCAGGAAGAGGTAGCTTAATAATAAATTACCCAGCGAACAGCCTCTCTCTCATTCAGGTTCACTGCTACTGTCAAACTGCCATTACCTGAGCACCCCCTTGGCCCAAGCATCTTCACAGGCATAATCTCATTTAATTCGTACACAACCTGATAAGCTCAGTGTTACAATCTCCACTTCATTTTTTCTTCATCAGAACTTTGAGGATGTGGAAACTTCCCAGTCCCCCATTGATAAACTGCTGCTGAGAGGATTTATTTTTAAAGATGTAGAGCCATTATTCATTCGCAGACATTCTCCTCTTTTAGCTTCAGGGAGTACTTCTGTAGCGGCCCTATCTAATACTTCCAGTCATGTAAGGAAGTCTTTCGGCTGGCTATTCAGGTATTCTTTTTTTTTTTTTTTTTTTTTTTTTAAAGATTTTATTTATTTATTTGAGAGAGAGAGAATGAGAGACAGAGAGCACGAGAGGGAAGAGGGCAGAGGGAGAAGCAGACCCCCTGCCGAGCAGGGAGCCCGATGTGGGACTCGATCCTGGGACTCCAGGATCATGACCTGAGCCGAAGGCAGTCGCTTAACCAACTGAGCCACCCAGGCACCCGCTATTCAGGTATTCTTATCACATGATCTAATTTAACATATTTTTTTCTGCCAGTAGACTTGCCTTTGATCTCTCATGTCATTATTCTTCCAAAGCCACCCCCAAACAAAAATCTACACTAAACAAGGAAAGCTACTTCAATATATCTGGATTTCTAAGGAACTGTCCCCTCTCTCAAAAGAGTAAAACAGCAAAAATATTTCTTTCAAATAGAAATAAAAATTCTCTCAGTCATTTCAGTTTCTATGGCTGTTCTCTTTTCTTTTAAAAGCTTTCTTAAGACATTAGTCACACCCCATACAATTCACCCATTTAAGTGTTGAATTCAATGTCTTGTATTATATTCACAGATTTATGTATCTGTCATCACTATCTAATTTTAGAACATATCCCTCCCAACAAAAAAGGAGCCCTGTGCCCATTAGCTGTCACTCCCTATTGTCCTCTCCTGTTCTCAATCCTAAGGAAACACTAGTCTATATTCTGTCTCTATAGATTTTCCTATTCTGGACATTACATATAAATGGGATCATACAATATGTACTCTTGTGTGACTGACTTTTCTAATTTAGCATAATATTTTTGAGATTTATCCATAATGTAGCATGTATCAGGACTTAATTCCTTTTTATAACCAAATAATATTTCATTATATGGATATACCACATTTTGTTCCTCCATTCCTCAGTTGACAGACATTTGGGTTGTTTCCAGTTTTTGGCTATTGTGAGAATTATTCCAGTTTTTGGCTATGTTGCTATGAACAATCCTATACAAATTCTCATGTGGGCACATGCTTTCATTTGTCTTGGCTACGTACCTAGTAGTAGAATTGCTGTGTTACACAGTAACTCTATGTTTAACTTTTTGAGGATCAAACTATTCCCAATATGACTGTACTATTTTACGTTTCCACCAGCTATATATGAGGGCTTCAACTTCACGTCCTCATAACACTTGTTACTGTGTTTTAGACGATAGATGTTCTGGTGGATGTGAAGTGGTATCTCATCACAAGTGCACTCCTTCATCCCCATCACCTATTTCACCCATCCCCCCACACCCCCCTGCTCTGGTAACCATCAGTTTGTTCTCTATAGTCAGTCCACCTTATTTTAAAGTTCTGATCTAGTTGTTGATGTTGGGCGTGAAAATAAAGAAGACTCTAGCCTTTTGCTAATGAAAGTGTGGTTCACAGACCAAGAGCATCAATGTCACCTGGCAACTTGTTAGAAATTCAGAGTCTCAGGCCCTACCTCAAACCTACTGAATTAAAATCTATATTTTAATAGGGCCTCCCGGTAATTTGTATGCATGTTAAAGCTTGAGAAACACTGATCTAGGTTATCAAAATATCATCAGAAGCAGTTGAGTGATTCAGATGGTTTTGATAGGATTTACTGAGTCAGAAGAATAATGATGCTATCATCATTAAACTCTTACTATAACACCATCTTGATTCCTTTCTCTCCTTGGCTTCCAGTAAGTCTGCACTCACAAAGTCCTATGGAGTTTTCTGTAATTATAACATACATCCTTTTCTTCCCATTTCTATAGCTGTTACCTTTATCTTGGCCCTCACTACCCTGCACCTGGACTATTGAAGCTGGGTCCAAATTTGTCCCTCTACCCTCTTCATGCTTCTCCATTTACCTAAAGCTCTCTCTACCTTTCACATCTTTTCTGGCTTTTTCTTGCCTTCAAGGTGAAATTCATATCCAGCTCTGATGTGAAGACCTTTGCATTCAAGCCCCAAAACACTTTTCCCAGAGAATCTTTTGCACGTATGTCCTCTGTGTCCATGCCTTTGTTCACACTCTGGAATGCCCTTCCCCACCAGTTTTTTATGCCTTCAAGGCTTTACTGAAACCCCACATCCACCATGAATGTCACATCTACCATATCACTCTTGACTCCCCTGTTCTCAGGTTCTGTGGTACTTACTGGCTATACTGGTTTTTGTTCAATAGCATTATAATTTCAGGTAAAAGACATATGTCTCTCAACTAGACTGTAACTCATGGAAGACAGGGGCCACATCTTTATCTCCCTCCCACCTCTAGCATCTGACAAGGCACTAAGCACACAGTAGGTAGTCAGGAAATATTTTGCTTCTGAATCTGATGAAGTTGTGGACTAATGCCCAGATTTGCAAGCACATCATTCCTACTAATTTATTTCCCCTAAGGGTCTATGCTACAGTTCAGTAATTATGTAAACAACATTGTTTATAATACCAGCCATGGGTATGCAGACTCAGATCAGCCGGGCAGTAGGCATTGGATGCAGTCCAGTATTTTAGGCCAAATAAAAACTATGAACCTTTATTTCAAGAGCCACTGTATTCTGCGGAACCAAGCTCTATTCTAGGTGTCAGAACAACAGGTGTCCCTTGTCACCTCCCTGCTGTGGCACTCAAGACCAGCTGCTTGCAAACAGCTGTCAGGCAGAGCCCCAGCTGGCAAGCTCTGGCTGAGCCTGAGGCATCCCAGATACAAAATGTTGATAACATTGACCCTCATTCTGTATTTTGTTACATTTCATGTTTGTTTGGCACTTCCTTATTGAGGCTGTTGGCAACATTGTGTGCTGCTCACTTGGCTCAGTATATTATTGGCTTTTTTAATATATGGCTTACTTTTCCTACTCCAGGGATTGGACAGTAAAGATTCCTGTGAGCAGCCATTACTAGTGACAACCTTTTTTTGTGTATATATTAGCTCCTTTGTACCACATAAAGAGATAGAGAGGGAAGGTGCCATTATTCCCTTTTTACAACTGGGGAAACAGAGACCCAGAAAAGTGATCTAACTTGCCTGGATCACAAATAACGGGTTTGTGTCAGAGCTAGGACTAGAATTCAGGCTCTATAAACCTAGGGCTAATATCAGTTAATAGGCTCAGGGCAGCCTAACTGGTTATTAAAGGTAGGTAAAGTTGGGATTTGAACCCAAATGATCTTTTTCTGGAGTCCACACTCTCACTCAACTATTAACATGACCTATCAGACAAGCCACACTGATTCATGTAAAAAAATATATTTGCCATTTTCCTCTAAGCCAGGCTTGCCAAAATTAGGAGCAGTATCCTGTCTTTGAGATTCATGACTTCAAATAACTATCTACTTTCTCTTTCAAAGTTATCCCTTTAATAATGACTGTTCAATTCTGATTATATCTGGGCTAGAAATAAGAAACCTATTTAGGTGCTAATTGGCTCTAATATCTCAGTGAGTCTTGTTATTTCCTACAAGGAGCCTCTGTAATACCGTTATTACAGAGTTTTCTGGACCCACCATCTTCTGTGTGGTTCAGTGCACTTGAATTTACAAAGCAGTTTTATAGCAAAACAAATTTGTGCTAAGGACAGTGTCTTGAAGGCTGGGCTTTGAGGGTAGCAGTTCTTTTCTTGTGCATAATAGTGGGGATGCAGGATGGACAAATTAAATTCTTTCGCCCACATCAAAGCACTAAAATGAAGAGTTAATGAGTGTTCCAGGAAGCTCACAGTATCATGGTAAAAAGCTAAATTTCTGGTGTCAGACTTCTTAGGTACAAATCGCTGCTTTATAACTTGGTAGCTTTGTAACCTTTGGCAACTTAACTTCTCTGAGTTTCAATTGCCTCATTTGCACCATGGGGTCATAATGGTACCCACCTCACAAAGCTGAAATGATGACTAAATGAGAAGATAAAGGTAAAATACTTAGCCTAAACATAATAATAAAATAATAAATAAATAAATAAAAAGAAAAATAAGGTAAAATACTTAGCCTAATGCCTGGCACATAAATAAGTGCCTCATAAAATCTAGTTGTTATTATTATTATTATTATTTCTATGGTCAAATAAAATCAGAAGTCATCCTCATCCTTCATAAATATTTATGGAGTGTCTGTCTCTCAGGCCTAAGTGAGTAATCCCTTCTGATTTACTAATATCAAGGGTCTGTCTGTGTTTAATTGAGAGGAGGAAAGAAATGAGGGATGGAGAGGAGAACCAGCCTTTAACACCAGATGGTATATACCAGGGTTTCTCAACCTCAGCATCATTGACATTTAATTGGATTGGATAAGTCTTTGTTGTGGGAGATGCCCTTACCACTGAAGGATATTCAGCGGCATCCTGGCCTCTACTCACTCTGTAAGATGCCAGCAGCAACCCTCTCCCCTCCATTTGTGACAATCAAAAATGTTTCCAGACATTGCCAAATGTGTCTGGAAGGGCAAAAGTGCCTACGCTTGAGATTTACATAGTGTATCTTCCCATGATGAAAACATGTATGGCCATGGAGTAGCCTGGGATAGAGACAGAGGTGGGAAATTTTTTTTATAAAGGGACAGATACGTATTTTAGGCTTTATCTCTGTCACAGCTACTCAGTTCTACCATTATATCATTGGAAACAACCATAGACAGTACATAAATAAGTTTCAATGAAATGTCATTTATGGACATTGAAATATGAGTTTCATATAATTTTCATGTGTCACTAAATATTCTTTTTATAATTTTTTCAACAATTTTAAATTATTAGAACCATTCTTAGCTCACAGGCCATACAAAAGCAGGTACTGTGCTAGATTTGTCCCATGGGCAATTTTTGCCGACTTCTGGGGGTCTAAGAAGTATATGAAGCCCTGGGGAAAATATGGTACTTCCCCGTGGTGTCCAATCAACTTAAAAATTTGGGAGAAAACTTTTTATTAAAATAAATGTTGCTATATTTTGGAAGAGAATCCAAACTCACATGAGTTTTCAAGATAAAACATAGTATTTCAAAGTAATGTCTTACTTCGTGTGGGTTGCTTAGAGCTATGCCTCAGATCCCTAGAGGCTATCCCTGACACCATTCTTCTCTGCTTTTAGGCTACTTTGGTGAAAAACTTGAGAAGTTGCCATTGTAGGTGAGAAACTAACTCACATAAGAGCCTTTTGGACTTCTTATAACTGATTAGCCTTAGATGGGATCCAATAAGTCACTGAGAAATATTCTGATTGCCTTAGTGGCTCTCTAATGTATTTCATCCAGAGAATGGTTGTATAACATGTGATTACTTAATCCAAGATGGTTCCTATAAATACTTACTGAAATTTTCAAGTGTCCCCTTTATTACACTTAGGAGCTGGAGTCTATTATTCGTTTCTCTTGTCAGCTAAGCAGCATGTATACTACTCAGCATGATGCATCCCCAGGAGATTAACAAATGACCCAGGCTCCACCCTCAGGAAGCTGAAATTTTTCCATTAATGTTAGGGCTCATTCAGATGAGATGACCCCAAAAGAGTACACCATCAAGAAAGATATAGTGGCGGAAAGAGCATTGGAATGGGAAGCAGGGGGCTTCTTTTCTAGTCCTTCTATGCCTTTTATCCTGAATGGGAGAGTTACTTTTCTCTTCTGCCTAGAGCACTTTTTTGAAAAGGATTCTCAGGCAGCATCCAAGCTGAGCTGGGAACAGTGCCACAGCTGATTAAAGCTGTATGCCATGGGTGGGAAATCAAGGAGTGGCTGGTGTAAGTGCTGGGGTATTGCCATGCTTAGTCTCAATCATCTCTATGGTCCCTTTTGACTGGAAATGTCTATGGCTATGACTCTGACTGCAAGGTTTTGTATTACTCAATGGATCCAAAGAAGGAGGGATCATTGTGGGATGCAAAGGTCAGGGGAAGATTACATGGCAGAGATGAGAGGGTGGTCAGGGCTTTGAAGATGTTTATTCTTTTTCACAGCTGGGCTCCAGCAGAGGGCATTTTGTGCTGACTTGGGTTTTGGTTGGCTCTCAACTGGGTGCCTTCTATTGTGGTGTTGGCATGGCAAGAGGGGAGCATGTGGGAGATATTGTGTCCCTGCCATTCTCCCAGCCCTCGTGAAAGGAAATGTCTTCTAATGAGCCCATCCCAGAGAGTCTGGCCTTTCAGATAAACAAATAAGCAGGAGACACTCACAAGAGGACTGGAAAAAATAAGGCCACTTTGAGTGACGGCCCAAATAAAGAAAACCTAAGAGGTCTGAAGTTAGCAGTTAATGAGCACATCTCCTCATCCATGCTTTCTTGACCAGGACATCTATTGTTGAGGATGCCAGAAATGTGTGTGTCTTATGTATACAGGAAGAAGCCCTTCCGGCCTCTGTCCCAGTACTGACTTTTATTTTATCTTTCATTTGGCAGAGGCGGGGCGGGGAGGAGGGTGCCTGGAGGATATTTGAAAGGTGAGAAGAAATCTAAAGCTAATTTCAGCCTAAAGCCATTTATTTACTAATTAATGGGGATAAAAATATAATTTACCTCCCAGAGTAGTTAGAAGAATCAAATAGGATCATGCTCAGAAAGCACTTAGCACAGCACCCCAGCATTTAGCCAGCATCTGATGCATGTTGGTTGTACTCATTGTTAGGAGAAATAAATAACATCATCTGAATGGATAAAGAAGATGTGGTATATATACACAATGGAATATTATGCAGCCATCAAAAAGAATGAAATCTTGCCATTTGCAACAACGTGGATGGAACTGGAGGTTATTATGCTGAGCGAAATAAGTCAATCAGAGAAAGTCATGTATCATATGACCTCACTGA
>NC_138375.1:41223259-41252251 GCF_054177405.1 Leptonychotes weddellii
GCACATTCTGCATGGAGCACTGGGTGTTATACGCAAACAATGAATCATGGAACACTACATCAAAAACTAATGATGTAATGTATGGTGATTAACATAATAATAAAAAAATTAAAAAAAAAAAAAAAGAAATAACATCATCTTATTCATGCATGGAGGTGAATGAACACTGAAAAGAGCCTGAAGATGGGGGATCTAGTTCCAGTTCTGCCATCAGGTCCCTGTGAGATTTTGGGCAAATCATCTCTTATGTCACCTGAGAGTATTGTACTAGAGTCTTCATTCATTTAGTAAACATACTTCAAAGACCAACTAAGTGCTAGGTTGTGTCCCAGGTGCCAGACACATAAAGGTGAATAAGATGCAGTTTGTGCACTCTCAAAGGACTCCAGGTGTAACGGGGGAGACAGACGACAAATGCATATGACAGTGTAACACAAGAATTACTATTACTGTGATGACGTGCGCCAGGTGGTCTGGAGCCCTAGGCAAGAAACCGACAAGATGAAGGCTGGTCCTGATGCCACCTTCCATGGATCTGTAACAGAAGCATCCAAGAAACCAGCTGGGTGATTAGGGGAAGAAGGGGCCACCTACCTAGCGAGGAGCCTAAAACCCAGATCTTCTCCTTCTAGGACCAGAAATCTCACCAAATACCAGGCTGCCTTATAATACAAACATTCAAGGAAAAGTGATGTGCAGAGAGGTGACATGGTGACAGTAATAGGGGCTTGGAAACAGGAGACTTTGATTTGAGTATCAGAATTGTTATTGTGGTAGCTTGATGACTTGGGGAAAGTTGTTTAATTTCTCTGAGCCTCCATTATTTCGCCCACAAGAAGGTTGTTCTGTGTCAACATGCTTTCCATGTCCCTCTGGGGGAAGAGGGAGACTTTATTTTAAAGCCTTGATAAACTGTAGCTTATGTAAACTCTGACGTATGCTTATTTCTGTTTTTATTCTTAATAATAATAAAAATAATAAATACCCTGCTATGTTATCAAAAAAATACATTCAGTGGCCAGTAATTGAATTCGGGTGTTCAAAGAAGTAGGTAAGGATATTTTTCTTTCAACGATCAGTATCTTTTTCTAGGAAAAAAGGCTAAATGTAGGCCTCTCTTTAATTTTAATACAAAGCAGTCTTAAATTTTATAGCTTGGATATGTGTGAAACACAGAACAGAATGAAGGAGGGAGAGAAAGTATCTATTTCTCCTGAAAGCTAATCAGAGAAATAGCTCAAGGTAAGCGTCTTGTGAGCTGATCTCAGATTAATTGAAGTTTCAGCATGCTGTTGTGATAGGAACCCCTGAAGTGAGTGATTATCTAATGATGGAAAGAAAGGGTAAATGATTATAGTAAACAAGAGCCTTTGTTTGAAGCAAAGCAAAGGAGATATGAGGTAGGAAAAATATAATAAAGACAGAGAGAAGAAACTTGTGTTCTAGTCCCCTTAGATAAGTGACCTTGAACAAGGCTCTTCCCTATACTTGGCCTCACTTTGTTTCCTTCTAGCTGCAACCCAAGGCTTGGTCTAGAAAATCCCTAAGGCCCTTTTCAGGCTTGCCAGACTATGAGGTGTCTACCTGTACAATACTGAAACAGTAACAAACAGAGTGAGCCTGACTGATAAACTGAGAGAGAAACAGACTCGTAAAACCCACTGATTCAAATTAAATGGAGAATTCATGTTGATTTAGAGCTGGCAATCTCAGGCTTCCAAATCACAAGGAGACTCTACTTAATCCTAGGATGGTCTCTTGGGCCTTATCTTTCTCAGCTCAGTAGTGCTACACAGAGAGCTCCCTTGGAAGTCAAGAAGAGAGAGAGAGAGAGAGCAAGAGCCAGAGTGAGAGAGAGAGCCATTTAGAAAAAGAAGAATATACCTGAATTACTGGGGAGGTGTCCTACACCTCCCCACCCCAGGTACAGGCAAAAAAATCATGAAAGCCTCAGCCAGGCCTTAAATATTGGCTGCCTACCTGCTCAATGATCTTACATAGGGTTAAATAAATAACTTGCACACCATCTGTTAAATAATGCTGTTTACCATTTTTAGAACTACAGAGAGTAGGGAATTCAGCAAACCCACAATCCAGCACTTCAAACTCTGGAAATTTACCCCTCGAGAGACTAGGAAGCCCTGAAGCCTGGGAAAGGTTGCTGAACATCAGCTACAGGAGAGATGTCATATAGCTCCCCAAATCTGTGCTGCTCCAAGTAAGCAACTGAGGCCTAGGGGAGATCCAGGGCTTTCCCAGAGTCACCCATGAGTTTCTACAGAGCTAGGACTGGAACCCAGAACTCAAGGTAGGACTACAACTCCAATCCAGTGTCATGGAGCTTCAGTGGCCCTTCCCATGTCGGAGAGGGTTGTAGGGATGCTCTGTTTCCTGGTTCTTTGCAGTGCAATGTCAGAAAGGAATTGAGGATTCTCCTTGGGCATGAAGGCCACCACCGAACTTAGGGTGACAATTAGACAAAAGAATGTTGGATCTGGGGGGCTCTGTGAGACCTTGTGGATGGCGGGTCTTCATACACACCAGTAGCAGTTGGGGAAGATTAACATTCATCGGGACACCCAACTGCTGTGCCCAGTTCAAATCAGGTCAACATACTGATTCAGACAAGGGGAGTTGTGCTGAAAAGAGAACTGGACTAGGATTCTCAAGGCCTAGTTTCTTTTCTTTTTTTTCCAAGACTTATTTATTTATTTTAGAGAGAGAGAGTGAGAGAGAGCAGGGTAGGGGCAGAGGGAGAGAGAATCCTAAGCAGACTCCATGCTGAGCACAGAGCCAGACACAGGGTTCCATCTCTTGACCCCAAAATAATGACCTGAGCTGAAACCAAGAGTCAGATGCTTAACCACCTGAGCCACCCAGGCACCCCAACTCAAGGCCTAGTTTCTAATCCTATTTCTACCACCTGCTGGTCACCTGTCCTTGACACTCTATTTAAATTCTGTGAGCCTCAGTTTTCCCGTCTTTTTTTTTTTTTTTAAAGATTTTATTTATTTATTCATGAGAGATAGAGAGAGAGAGAGGCAGAGGCAGAGGGAGAAGCAGGCTCCCCGCGGAGCAGGGAGCCCGATGCGGGACTCGATCCCAGGACCCTGGGATCATGACCTGAGCTGAAGGCAGATGCTCAACCGACTGAGCCACCCAGGCATCTCTTTTTTTTTTTTTTTTTTTTCAGTTTTCCCATCTTTAAGACAGGGATGATGATGACAGTATCTGCCGAGCTTTATTAACTTGAACTAAATGAGCCAAAAAGAAAAAAAAAAAAAACCCAAGAGGCATGGAATTAAGTATGAATTTCTAGGTTTTAGTTTATACACATTATAAGAATTTAAAGAGAAGAGGAAGAGATGCAAGTATCCTAAGGAGATTAGGAAGTGCTCCCCTAGGGAGATGGGGAAGAAGCTGAGCCCTAAACAGCAGGTTGGATTTGCACGCTGGGAGCGGAGGTGAGGAAGGGGAGAAGAGGTAAGGAAGGGGAGAGGAGGTAAGGAAGTAGGGGCAAGAGCCTGAGCAAATGTCCAGAGTTTCTGATTGTTCTAAGGCCTTGGGATTTGTAATTTTGCTTTAAATAATATTCTAATCTGGGGCATTTGGTGGCTCAGTCATTAAGTGTCTGCCTCCGGTTCAGATCATGATCCCATGGTCCTGGGATCGAGTCCTACATTGGGCTCCCTGCTCGGTGAGCCTGCTGCTCCCCCTGCTATGCTCTCTCTCTCTCTGTCAAATAAATAAATAAAATCTTTAAAAAATAATAAATAAATAAATAATATTCTAATCCTTGACACCTCCATTCAACAGTGTTTTCTGTTTCCTGAATTGTTTCCCCGGGGAGGACTAGAAACTACTTGTTGAAATAAGACACATCACAGAAACTTATTTTCTTCCCATTCACTGCATTGTTTTAATACTTTTTTTTTTTAGAGAGCGAATGTACACACACAGGTGGTGGGGGGAGGGGCAAAGAGAGAGGGAGAATCTCAAGCAGAACTCTGTGCTTAGCGCAGAGCCCAACCTGGGGCTCAATCTCAAGACCATGAGATCATGACCTGAGTCGAAATCAAGAGTCTGTTACTCAATCGACTAAGCCACCCAGGTGCCCCATTCATTGAAATGTTTGTTAAAATAAATTGGATTTTTTGTTTTGTTTTTGAGAATTTTTTTATTGTTAAAATAAATTGTTAAAAAAGTGAAGTCTATATCCAGATAATCCTCCAAATGAACAGACTGACTAGCCTTTAATTATATCGTGTTCCCTGGTAATGCTCTTCACTTGCTAAATTATATCACTAATAATTATAATCCCTTCCCTGTGTTTTGGGCTTTAGAGTTTATAAAGGGTTTCATTTATGTTGCCACCTTTGGCCCTCATGGCAAACCCATGCAGCAATTTAGGTTATTTGAGCTATAGAGAGGTCACTAATAGTTGGCTAGTTTGCCTGATACATAGTAAGTTCCCAATAAATTGTTGGATGGCTGGATGGATGGGAGAGAGGCAGGGATTGAGTGAGTTGATAGCTGCCCTGGGTATCTGTCATATTTTATCATTTTCCCTCAGTGATAATCCCAGCTTCAGGGGAGATCCCAGGACACAGAAAGCCAGTGTGCCCTGAAGTAATTTACCTCTGGGCTACATTGGAGCCTGTCAAATGGGGGTACTATGTCTCTCTGCTGTAATTTTGTGATATAAGAATCTAATCAATTTCCCATGAAGCAAGGTGCTCAACCACAAAGACTGTCCCCTCTCACACTCTGTGATAGTGTATTTGGGGTTTTTCCCTCATTTGAGAAAAATAGAATTCTTGCCCATTTCTATCCCAAGGCATAGAGTTGAAACTATCAATGCTTGGCCTGTAGGGAGATCATGTACAAAAAAGGGAAGGACCTGAAAACCAGAGGACAGAAGACCTGGGTTCAAGACCTGGGTCTAAGGTTTTAAACCTCATTTATTCGCTCAGTCATTCATTATATATTGAGTTCCTACTTTGTAGCAGGCTCTTCCAGTCTTTGGGATACCATTGTGAGTAAGAGGGACAAGGCACCTGACTTCATGGGCCTCAGTTATAATGGGGTAAAATGGACAAACAAAAAACCAACAAACAAAAATTACTAAATACATGCAATAAGTGTAAGACATAAATTCTCAGAAGAAAAAAAGCAGCATGTGGAGAGAAGATAACATGAGGGTATTGCTTGGTGTGATCAGTGAAGACCCTCTCTAAGATGGTGATATTTAAGCCTGGTCATAAACACTGACATGGTATTAATTAGCTCCACAGAAACAAAATTGGGGAAGAATATTCTAGTCAGAGGCAGCAATTTGTGTAATGGTCTTGAAGTAGGAAAAAGCTTGGTGGTGGAGTTTGAGGAACTGAGAGGCAACCAGGTAGCTGGAACATTTTTAGCAAAGGAGAGAATGGCAGAAGATAAGATGGGAAGAGAGAGAAGGGACCAGATCAGGCAAAGCCAAACATGCCATGGAAAGAAGTTTGGATTTTATTTTAAGTGCATGAGAAGCCACTGGAAAGTTGTAAGTAGAAGTGGCATGTGATCTAATTGTTGTTTTAAGAATTTGACTTGGGCTCAGTCTCTCAACTTTTCTGTCTCTCCCTTTCCTCTCCTGAAAATGGGGATAAAATTCCTACTTCCTTGTCCTTCCAAGAGGCCGAGTGTCCAATGTTTATAATATGTTGCTCCAAGTAGTGCTTGATAAATATTGAATTGAATTGCACAACAACATGAGCAGGCTTTGTAAACTATTAAGTGTTATGCACATGTAAAATATTATCAATAATCATCATATCCCCAAAGCCCCACCTCCCTCAAAGGAACAGATAATGTAATTGGCCACAAAACACTTTGAAAACCCCATCCTGATAAAAGGTACTTTATATTTCTGTTCATTTGTCTATTACAGTCTGGGTTTGGTTTCTTGATACCATGGCACCAACTTACTCTCTCTTTAGAACCCCGGAACCATCAACCACACTCAAGTGTGCGATTTAACCCTAAGAAGTAAAAATATCTGGGGAGAAAATGATAGGCAGTACTGGGAGTCAGGTCAGCATGTCTTTGCCTAGAACTGTGCACTTCTTACCCCTCTTCCTGCAATAGATGGAGGTTTGTTCTCATTAGTCATAGACCCCCATTACCTACAAAGGAGTTGTGAAGAATAATACTGACAATGATGACAATAAGAATAACAAATGATTAGTAATGCGTATAGATACATATACACATGTATATATATAGCCCTTTGCTACTTTTTTCAAAGCATTTTTTCCCCTCTGTTGTTTTAATTTAGCTCACACTCATGCACTGAGGTAGAGTGGGAGTGTTCTAATTGGGGAAATGGCCGCGACGTGCTTAAGTGGTTTGCCTCAAGGTCATACTGTAAATGGTGGAGGAGGTGAAACCAGGTCACAGAGCTCCCAAGTCCTGTGCCAGCATAGTGTGTCAAGACCCCCCCAGCTCCCATAGGGGCCTTGGGGAAAAAGACTGGGATCCTGAATTTCAGATCAAATAAATAGGAATTCGAGCATATTGAGACTGTAAAAACCTCTTGATCCATATAGTCTAGCCCTGCTCCCCCATTTTGCACATGGAAAAACAGAGCCACAGCCAGGACCCCACATAGGCAAGTGCCCTTTGCACCACCTGTTCAAGTACCTACTAAAGTTCCCGCCACCCTGCCTTTCAACCCCATATGTATCTGGGGGCTGCATTGAATGTAGAAGATACAAGAGAAATCAAGGCAGTCCTCAACTAGATACATTGCCAGAAGGGAGACAGTACTAGGTACAGAACTCCTCAGTTAATTGAGAGTTTTCTTTATTGGATGCAAAAGTCTCTGTGACTCTGGGGCAGACCTTGGGCTTGGCTTGCATTTGCCCTAGGCTTCTCTTGTCCTCCCCTCAGGGGTTAGGACAAGGTGAATCTGTGAATTCCTTCCAACTTTAGCATTCTTTAATTCTACCAAGTGTGGGCTGATGGGATATATTTGGCTGTTTTGATTATACTGTTGAATTATTGGTAATATAAAAGGCTCTTATATTTTAACTCATAGAATAGATTATGTTTTCTTAGTTCCAGATATGAGCATCCTATATGGAAAAAAAAAATCCTCTGTGATTTTCCTGGAGCCTCCTCCTTTCCCCATCCACTTTCCTTTACCTCTAGTAGTTAAAAAAGTCAAATAACTTTCTTTTATCTGCCCTGGAACATTATCTCCAATGTTAAAAAGCTTCATAGTCAACGTAGCAGATGACTAGTGAGGGCACATCATGGAACAGGCACGATGAACCTACACATAAACAGTAAGCACAGGACCCAGTACAAGGTTAGTAGACATTAAAATGCTAGTTCTTGCTGATGTCATGGCCATCATCATCATCACATCAGAAGTGGTAAGTTAGTGGTACAAGAGGTTGTTTTGTCTCACCTACCCCTGGAAACAACTGAACAAAGTTGAAACGATCGCTTCCACATTTTGCAGATGAGTTAAGTGGAACAGAGGGAGGTTACATAGCTAAGCTCCCACAGCCCATCCTCAAACACAGATATGCTGGTCCATACAGCCATCTTTAGATCACTAGTTTCATTAACTTCTGTACACCTTGATAGCTACATACATTAACTTGTCCAATTGGAGCCTAAAAGGTGATGTAGCTCAGAGGCAGCCAAGTTTAGTGGGATGTGCAGGAATGAGAATCCGAAGCCCAGGTGTGAGCCTTTTGACCTTGGTCAAATGCCTGCCCTGGGGCCAAACTTCTCTGTTGGTAAAATGGCTAAAAATACTCACCTAGCCCACCTCCTGGAATGGACATGAGGTTCCAATGGGATAATGGACGGAATACACTTTTATTTTGTAATCTACTCAGATGCATGATGCTCATCTCATTAATATTATACTCTGGTGCCAATTTCTGTGGGGTCAGCCATGGAGAAGCTAGTTCAGGCTGCAACATCTCATTAGAAGCTGAAGTTTGGATTCAGGGAGAGGCGAATGCAGGGGGCGAGAGCCACCCTCCACTGCCTAGGTTCTTGCTGTTACGTGTATTCAGAGCAGCTTGCTGGTACCTTGGCAGTGCTGCTGCTCAGCAGGACATCTCTGACTTTGATGTTGCACGTGTCAACACTCTAAAAGGGAGGCAGCCGAGATGGAGTGTGAGTTTGGAGAGACATCTTATGACAGGTTTTACTTAAAAATGTTTCAATAGATAACCCTTTAGAAATAACAAAGGTAGTTTATGCATTTCACAGGGAACCCGGGGGCTTAGGTAGCAGCTCAGTTGCAAGTTTGGCACACAGACAGCTTCCTACTCTCCCTTTTTTTTCCCACTGCACATCTGTGAGATATCATCACTTGTCACAGTAGTACAGTACTGTGTTTAGTTACGCGGATGTTCTGCCCATATTGACAGCAATGGTAGAAGGACATGAGGCTATTTCCTTCTAGAAAGTCCACATTGGAAACCCTTAGAAAGTCACTGCTCCCTCTTAAAATGTAAATCAGATCACCTCATTCTGCTATTTAAAAATTCTCTCGTAGCTTCCCATATCATGCTTAGAATAAAAATCTGGACGTCAAAACAAAGGTGCTAGATAACACAGAGTAGATGCCCAATGAATATTTCCTGGACAGAAAAACAATGACCCTCCTTTTACAGATGGAGAAAGTAGGACCAGAGAAGAGTACCCATAGTTGCCTTCCTGTTTTCCCTCTAAAGGATTTAGGTTAGTATCTTTGTGCCAAGCTGGGGCTTTGTCAAGTTATAGCACCCAGAGTTTCTTGGTGTGATGTTTGTGGATCCCTGGGAAGTCAGTAAATGGAGATCAGGGTGGCTGGAGCTCTGTAAAAGTGTGGGTATATTTCTGGTGAGAAGATTTATACCTTTTATTAGTACCTCAAGGGGATCCTTGACTCGTTGGTGGCTCCTGTTAACTTTTCCTTTTAAGCAGTTTATGTTTTGGGGATATGAAGTGAGCCTAGAGAGAATGGGCCACTTTGAGGACCTTTCTCTTTTTCCACTGTCAGCATGACTCCGTTTTTCTGCCATAGAATATAGGGAAGGCTCTCTCCTTCTTATCACCAAAGCATCTCTTTCCTAAGTTTATTCTTTCCATAATGTATCTCCAGTGCCAGAAGCTGAAGTCCGATTTCCACATGAATCAAATAATTCCAGAGTTGTGAAGGGACTTACTTAATTCACTGCTTATAAGCCACAACGTGCACCAGATTTTTCTAGGGAGCTTTTTATAACTGCGTTTCCAGGCCCCTACCCTGACTTTTTTATTTGGTAAGTTTAAAAGTAAGGTCTATTAGTTTCCTAAGGCTGCTGTAACTAAGTACCACACAAACAGGGTGGCTTAAAACAATAAAAAATTATTATCTCAGTTCTGGAGGCTAGAAGTCTGAAATCAAAGTGTCAGGAGAGCCATGCTTCCTTTAAACACTTTAGGTAAGAATCCTTCATTGCCTCTTCCTACTTTCTGGAAGTTGCCATTCATCTTCACCATGGATTCGCTTGCAGCTCAGTCTCTGTTCCCATTATCCCATGCATTTTTCCCTTTGTGTGTCTTCTCTTCTATTTAATAGGACATCAGTCATGTTGGACGAAGGGTCTACCCTACTCCAGTATAACCTCATCCTAGTTACATCTGCAATGACCCTGTTTCCATATAAGGTCACATTCTGAGGTACTGGGGGTTGGGACATGAACATATGTCTTAAGGGGACAAAATTCAACTCATGACAAAGAGTATAGGAATCTGTAGCTTTTAAAAGTTCCACCAGGGTGCCTGGGTGGCTCAGTTGGTTAAGCGACTGCCTTCGGCTCAGGTCATGATCCTGGAGTCCCTGGATCGGGTCCCGCATCGGGCTCCCTGCTCGGCAGGGAGTCTGCTTCTCCCTCTGACCCTCCCCCCTCTCATGTGCTCTCTCTCTATCTCATTCTCTCTCAAATAAATAAATAAAATCTTTGGGAAAAAAAAAAAGTTCCACCAGTGATTCTCATTGAGAAACACTGCTCTTACCTATCCCCTCACTGAACAGATGGGAAACTGAGGCCCACGGAAGGGACGAGTCCCGGGTTACACAAAGACTCAGTGATAGAGTCAGACTAGGAAGCCAAATATCATGATTCTCCCAGCATTTTCCCCAGTATGCCAAAATGCCTCCTCTCACGGATCTACAAAGACCAGCATTTAAGTGGGCATCTCCAGTCGCTCATGTGTGCCCGGGGCCACTGACTTCCCCACTGGCATCTAGAGGAGCAGCAATGGGTCTTTTGGTCCCATCTCTTGTTTCAGTTCCAGAGGATAAGGTTTTAGGGCAAGTTGATCTACCTCAGCAATCGTGGACATGCATCCCTGTTTCCTCCCAGTTGTGCCCATGTGCCGTGACCAATTCCTGTGATCAGTGATTGGTATTTGGAAGACTTCCTTCCTCAATCTATCACTTACTCAGAACACTACCACATGGTGTGTGTTAACACAATCCTCTCACTTGGTTATCATGGGGATGGGTTCTTGGGAAAAGAAGTTAACATCTGGAGAGACATCCCAAGCCTTGTGCACCACATTTGAGATGTTACTCAGTGGAAATATTGGTTGTCATGCCCAATTTGTGTCCCCTCCCACTGTATTTTTGTGCTGGAAGTCTGCGTGATCTGTGGATCCCCATCTCAACCAGTTCCCTCACAGGGGAGAGAGGTACTACACTGGTAGTATTTGCCAGTTTCCTTAGTGTAAATACTTCCACTATAGCAGATTCAGTGATTCAAGCTATCGACATGATGCTGCTGAATACAAAGACGGGAAGAGAGACACACAGTCTACTCTTGTGAGCCAGTATAAGTCAGCTCTGGCACACTTCTTACTGTCTCAAATTATAGTGTTTATTTGTTTACTTGTAATTCTTTCCCCCTTCCATGCCATGTAAACTCCAAAAGAGGAGGAACCTTTTTTCTGTTTTGTTTACGAGTGTATTCCTAGCGCCCAGAACATGGCCAGGAATATGGCACCCATTTAATAAATTGCTGCTAAATGGACTATGAATGAATGAATGAGAACCCTCACAGTAAATCTGTTAAGTAGGTACTACTATCATGTGCCAAACAAGAAAACTAAAATGCAGAGAGAGAGAGAGGTTAAGTAAATTGTCCAAGCTTGTATAGTCAGGACATGGGAGAGCCAGGATTTGAACCCAGGCAGTTTATCTCCAGAGCCTCTGCTCTACATCCCAAACTATATGAATTTGATGAGGTCTTTCAAAGAGCTCACAGTCTAGAAAAGAAAAAGACATTTGAACATGAAGAAATAATGTGACCATGACCGTGGTGTGCATAATATTCACTAAAGGACCTGGGTCAGTAAGGGAGAGCTAATGCTTTTTGGGTGTGGGAGTGTCGTGGTGGTCAGGTAGGTAATATTTGATCAAGGCCTTGGAGGATATCATCAACAAGCTTTTTCCACCATGCTGAGCTGCTTCCTACCTGGGGCAGTGGATACTATGAAATGCCCCTGAATCAGGAAGAGGAGTCAGGCTTCACTCAAATGTAAAGAAAACCACAGAAGCATTATTAAGATGGGTTGAGGGTCGACTGGATATTTCAGCACACAGGAAACTGGATAATCCACTTGAAGCACACTTCCACACACAGACTTAATTTCTCACTGATGCTCTTGTAAAATACTCTGATTAAGGGCTCGTTTTGTTCTAGGCTAAACTACTCATCCATTTCTGCTTCTGATTCTTTGCCTCTTACATTAAAATTTCAGGTGGCTACTGACCCAAGGTGGCAGTGAGTGCAAAGGGTACTACTGTCTATTTTTTCTGGTAGCCAGCTGAGAAACCACAGAGCCATCACTGCCAACTGCCTAAACCCTGGCCTTCCCTGCCTCTGTTTCTCCCTTCCCCAACCCCAAGTCAGCCTTTGGATTCTTCTGTCAACTCTTGCATCATACCTTCATTTTCTTCTGTCAACCCTCGCATCACACCTTCCTTTTCATTCCCACTGCTTCATTTCAGTGAATCCTTCATTCATTTATTTATTTATTCATTCACTCTTCAACAAAGGTCAAGTGTCTTCTGTGTGATAGATAATGAGGTAGGCTCTGGGAATACAATGATGAGCAAAAGCAGACATGGCTCCTGCCTTCAAGAAGCATATGCTCTAGTGGAGGCAAACAGCTGCTAATCAAATAATCCCATGAATAATGGCTAATTCTAACTGTGACAGATATCACAAAGGGGAGGGTCCTGGTGCATTTGACATTAGCAGGAACACCAGGGAAGGCTTCTCAAGTGAAGTTACACTTAAATAAAAATCTGAAGGATGAGCAGAAGGGATAATTCATTTCTGCCTGTTGGGACCAATTCTTTGGTGGAAAGGAGCATAGCTTCCACCAGCACAGGGAGAGTAGACTGGTTTTGATGGGGTAGAAGAACAAAGGTGGAGGGCAGGGTGAGATAAGGCTGGGGAAGTAAGGAGAAGCTGTGTTGGAGCCCTGGGAAGCAGTATTAACTTCTCTGTCTAGATACCTGAAGAAGTCAATTTTTGTACTTTCCCTGTCTCCTCTTCTACCTCATCCTGGGCATCCATTGCCAAATTTCTCTTTCCAAAGTCCTGTTTTTGTTTTGTTTTTTCCTGTTACTCCCCTACTCTAAAAAACCATCAGTTATTTTCCATTCCCTACTGTGTTATGCCTGAACCCACTGTCATCAAGGACTTCTGCTATCCAGCACCAATGAACCTGGTAGCTGCCACATCCAGCTGCTGGGAAATCATCTAACATAATGTTTGAGAGCAAGGGCCTCTGTAGTCAAATAGCCAGTGTGACTCTGGTTTCTTCCACTTCCTGCCTCTGTGACCCAGGAAAGATTACTTCATCTTGCTGAGCCTGCCATTTGTACCTTTAAAACTGGAGCAAAGTGTAAGGGTTATATCAGTATATAAAGCCTTAGGCATAATCTGTGGCATATAGAAAGTACTGATTTACTAATAATCTATTAGATTGTGTGGTCTAGTCCCTGTGCCCCATGCTTACCTCATGTTTCCCACCCAGGTTATGTGCTGCTTCTCTTGCTTAGACCAGCTTCTTCCATATCTGTCCAGAATGTATAGCCCTCTGGTCACCAGATCATATCTGTCTTGTGCATGTCTACCACCTCTGTCCCAACACTCCTTCTACTACCACCAGCCTTCTAGGGTAGGCCCTTGATCTAAATTCCTAGAACAGATTTTCAGAGAGTTTTATTTGCACTGAATTATTTTCTTAAAAAGTCATCTTTCAGCTTTTGTGTACATGTTTTCCTTTTCATCCCCTCTATTAGCTTTTCTTTTTTTATTGAAGTACAGTTAACATACAGTGTTACATTAGTTTCAGGTGTACCATTTAATGGCTCAACAATTCTATACATGACTCCGTTCTCATCGTGATAAGTGTACTCTTAATCTATTTCACCCATCCCCCCACCCACCTCCCCTCTGGTAACCATCAGTTTGTTCTCTTTATTTAAGAGTCTGGGGGTTTTTTTGTTTGTCTCTTTTTTTCTTTGTTCATTTGTTTTGTTTCTTAAATTCCACATATGAGTGAAATCATATGGTATTTACATTCTCTGTCTGACTTATTTCACTTATCATTATACCCTCTAGGTCCACACATGCTGTTGTAAATGGCAAGATCTCGTTCTTTTTTAGGGCTGAGTAACGTTCTAGGTGTGTGTGTGTGTGTGTGTGTGTGTATGTATGTGTATATACCACATCTTTTTTATCCTTTCATGTATGGATGGACACTTGGGTTGCTTCCATATCTTGGCTATTGTAAATAATGTTGCAGTAAAAATAGGAATCCATATATCTTTTCAAATTAGTGTTTTTGTTTTCTTTGGGTAAAAACCCGGTAGTGGAATTGTTGGATCATATGGTGATTATTAGCTTTTCAAGATCAGGTGATAGGCCTTGTATTGGCTTTACTACCCTTAGAACAATGAGTACAATACATGAAACATTGCTCTTAATACAGATTCCTTGGGCAAATGAATAAATGAGAAAGAAGTGAAAGAAAAGAGGGTAAAATTTTATGGTGCTCTAAGTGGGGAGAAAAAGAGAAGCTAATCAAAGTATCTGGGAAATAAAATTCTGTCCTCTTTGAGCTTGTTCATTTATTTATAAGCTGAGGAACATGTTGCCTACCATCTATTTAGTCTCATGAGTATGTTAACATCATTAATATGAAGTTTATGAAGTACTTTGTACTGCCTGGGGAAAGATAGTATAGAAATTTAAAGTATTACATATAATCCCTCCAGGAAGAAAATAGGAAGAACATCTATTTTGTGAAGTGCATCATTCTGGATCACTCTAGGGGAATGCCCAAAGGAGTTTGTACACCTCTTCAAATGTGAATTAATTTGTATTTTTTAAAGGCCCTGATGGATACCTTTCATTTTAATTAAAGATATTTTGAAGAATTTTGACTTTAAAATCTAGATAAAATAGTTCACATATTTGCTTTGCCGAATGCACAGCATTGGACATAAATATAACCATAAATGAGTATATTAGCAGTTTCTCAGCCTGAAGGTGGCCACCCAGCAACCTTTTCTCAGGGACTTGAGTACTCTCATATGTGATGTTTGTTTGATTTGGTGTTTTTATTTTGATCATCAGTTAAAAAAGGAAGCATATCTTGGAATGCTTATTTCATAACTGAGCACTGCCACAGAGTCAGGGCCCTTGCTGGCATCTGCATGTCCCATCACACTGGAAGAGAAATGATGTATGGTACAGTAATGCTGGGTGAAGGCTAACTGACCTAGAGATGGACTACGTGGAGGAAGGGGGCAAACACTGGTGAGAGAAGGGCATATTCACATGGTGCACAGTAGTGTATGCCTGGAGAATCCACGGGATCTCTGTGACAAAAGAGAGTCAGAAATGGTGTCTGGGGGCCAGCACATACCACAGTATGCCATCTTAAATTAATATTGGTAATTCAAAATACATTGGTCGTATGATTATGTTTATATCTCATTTGTAAATTTTCTTGGGTTTTATAGTTGAAGGAGAGCTATAAGCATAGAGTCGATCCCTGCTATAATGTTTGTACACTTTTAAGTATCATTATAATTAAAATAACTTGTCAACATTATGAGTCCAGAACAGTTTCCTTCAGAAGTGTTCCATAAATTACATGAGTTTGAGAAAACCTCACTAGTAGTAGTCCAGGCTTCCAAGGAGGTATTGCATTACAGCCAAGCTTTATTATATCAAGTGCACAAAACATAAAGGAAGGGATCAAAAGTGTGGAAACTGCAAATATGGAAACCACTGCTTTCCAGGAAAGAGTAAAATACTGAGGTTCTAAAGAGTGAAAAACTCAAGGCTGAATGAAATGGAGAAGTCATGATTGAGAAAGACCTACAAAGTCCTGAAGTTATCACCGATGAACTCCTAAAATAACCAACCTCAACATGCTATTGAGATATGTGTGTGTGGTGTGTGTGTGTTTGTGTGTGTGTATCCCTTCTTCAGTGCTTTGGAGTCCCCTTCGCTACTGGACTACTTTCCTAACTTTTCAATGAAAAGCTCAGTAGAAATGGTATTAATCTTAAAGAAATTCACTTTATACCCATATTCTCTAGAAAAATATTTCTTTTGTCAAAGGCATCCTTATTCACCTCTTGAAAGCTATTATCTATACCAAGTTATCGTATAAGCAGTAAACCGGTATTTGCTAGTTTCTCAACTTTATTTTCAGCTTCCAGTGTCTATAAATGTTTGTTCCCATTTAGGGTGTATACAGTACTTGTCAGAAGGACACCCTTTTCTGCTTTTTTTTTCTTACTCTTTAAAAGTTGAGAAGAATATTTGTGAGAGTGTGAAAAGGTATAAGCGTTGTACCTTTGAATGGGGTATTGTGTTAACTGCAAGCGCCGCAAATGTGGGTTGCTATTTTATGGCTATTGTACCCAATGTCGAAAGATTTACTTACATTCTGACCCAGTCCTAGTTATTCAGGAACCGCTGATCAGATATACACAATTTGAAATTGTTTTCCAGAATGAGTTTGAAGAGGGCAAAAGAGTAAGTAGAGAAGTCAGCCAGATTTTCCTTGCCTACATAGGATCCTTCCCATAATTTTCCCCCAATCCAGTTTAAGCCTACTTTGTATCGGGAATTTTTTTTTTTTTAACTTTTTTATTACCTTTCTTTAGAGCATAATAATGAGTTTAGTTTGTAGATCTCTTGTAACATTTTAATACCATTCCAAGGACATTCACCAAGGAAATGGCCAGTGTTTGTTGAGGACCAGCTGGTCACTCAGCACTGTGGCAGGCATTGGGCAGCATAAATGAGTATCACACAGCAGCCCTGACCAATGCCCACCATCCCAATTAGATTGGATCCTCACTGACAGATTCTCATAATACCCAGATTCCCTGCACAATACACAATAATTATTTACCTTGTGTATGCTATTTCCACTCGACTACAAGCTCCAGGATGATAGAGGTGATACTGTTTTGTGCATTGCTGAATTCCCAGAGCTCAGCTTAGTGTCTAGCACAAAAAAATATATTCAGTAGGCATGGGCTGGAATGAATGAAGAAAGGAAAGAATGATGATCTAGGAGGGAGTTGGATGAGTTTGAGAAATATACTATTATTGGAGGAAGCAAGGAAGGAAGGCATTTAAAGAACCTGGAGCTACATAGAGGCAGGTACCTCCAATAAGAATCCCACATAGGGCAAAAAGTAGGCCAAATTATTAAGTACAAACTAAGAAAGTAGAACAATCTTTTGTGATTACAACATGAAAGCAAAAGCCCAAACCACAATGTATCTCACAAGACAATATGTTAGGAAAACATGCTTTAACTGCACCAGGCAGAAAAAGAAATGGGCTATCCCCTTTACTCTGAGGAAGAAGAAAGCAGATGACTAGTTTAAAAAGGCAAAAACATCTAGGGCTTTATTCTTTGATCCCACTTTGGTTTTTCTTTTTTTCTTTTTTTTTTTTTTTAAGATTTTATTTATTTATTTGAGACAGAGAGAATGAGAGAGAGAGCACATGAGAGGGGGGAGGGTCAGAGGGAGAAGCAGGCTCCCTGCCGAGAAGGGAGCCCAATGTGGGACTTGATTCAGGGACTCCAGGATCATGACCTGAGCCAAAGGCAGTCACTTAACCAACTGAGCCACCCAGGTGCCCCCACTTTGGTTTTTCTTACCCAGTTAAATTGTCAAAGGATGTGGCATCCAGAAGGGGCTGGGGAGGAAGAGTCTGGTGCTGAGACATAAAGGCTAATGAAAGGTGATTTTAAGAAATGGCTCTTTCATAGCAAGACACTGTACTCCATGAACTGTCCAGGCCATGGCCTGTTGTCTTTCAGAACTCACAGAAGGTGGTAAAGGTCAAAGAGTGTCCGTGAAACTAGCAGATGACTCTAAAGTCCACTGAATCCCTAACCAGGGGCCTGACCACATAGACTATTCTACAACCTCCCCTTCTCCATCTCCTGTGGGCAAGCACCAGTTCTTGTGTCGGGAGACCCGAGTCTAGTCTAGGCTGTTCCCCTGTGTCTCTTTTTGTGATTCTGGGCATTTCACTCTGCCTTTTACATCCTCAGTCTCCTCTTCTTTAAAATGGTGAAAGATGATGGGTTGGTAGGATAAGAACATTTTTAATTTCTTTCTCCCCCTAAATAATGCATGTATAAAACATATAAAACCAAGTGGTATTCCAAGTAATAAAACAAGATTCAGTACTTCCTTCCCCAATCCCTTTCTTTTTTTTTTATTATGTTCAATTAGCCAGCCCCTTTCTATCCTAGATTCCAGCTCTCATGGGGAATCACTTTAAACTCTTTTAGCAATTTCTTCTTATGTTTTACCTTCATATCTCTTACTCTGCCTTTTCCTGATTTTCCCATTTTTGATATTATTTGTTGACTCCCCACTATGGCAGATGAGGATTGAGCTCATACTCATTCATCCCCACTCACATTGTTCCCATTTTCCCAGTCTCATATTTTTCTTAAATCAGTATTCAGTGTTTACCCTCTTATGACTAGACAAATAGCTTCACAACTGAGTCAAGTAGTGTGCCCTGAAACTTTTTGTTTCCTGCTTTGTTTGTGCTGTTTTGTTTGCTTTGTTTATTTTGTTCAATGTATTTTATCACTGATTAAGATCCAAACTTTCTGAGCAAACTGTAGAATTGCTCTCAGTTACAATCATGCATCTCTCAATTGCATTGTTTTCCCCCAGAGGTCTCCCTTTTGGGAGAACCTTTCTGCTTTATACCTTTCTGCTTCAGCCTGGCCCGGTTGCTGTTGGGACCTGCAGGAGAGGTGTCTTTCTGGGACTGACCTTCACATTCTCCCTCCTACTGACTCTCTTATTCTATGTATCTCATTTTTCTTCATCCTCTGTTTACCTTATCATTTCAGTGGGTTAAATCCTTCAGTAGCTTCCTAAGAAAGAGGTAAATTTTAGATCTTGCATATCTGAAATGGTTCTTATTCCACCTTCAATCTTCATTGATTGGGGGTAAAATGCAAGCTTGGAAATAATTTTCATTCAAAAATTTGCTGATGTTGTTCCATTATCTTCTGTTTTCCACTGTGGCTGATGAAGGTTCAATACTGTCTGAGTGTTCCTTCCTCATGTGTGATTTGCTTCCCTTCTCCCTTTCCAGAAGCTGTTATGATATTTTCTTCATCCCTGAAGCTCTCATAGTTTAAAATGATGGGCTGTGGTATGGAGCTTTTTATTCATGGTCATCCAAGATACTAGGCACTTGGTGAGCTTTTTCTTTTTTTTTTTAAGATTTTATTTATGTACTTGACAGAGAGAGACACAGCGAGAGAGGGAACACAAGCAGGGGGAGTGGGAGAGGGAGAAGCAGGCTTCCCACCGAGCAGGGATCCCGATGTGGGGCTCGATGCCAGGACCCTGGGATCGTGCCCTGAGCTGAAGGCAGACGCTTAACGACTGAGCCACCCAGGTGCCCCTTGGTGAGCTTTTTCAATTTGAAAACTCAGATCCTTCAGTTTTAGAAGATTTTCTTATATAATTTAGTTGATAATATTCTTCCCTTCATTTTTCTCTCCTCTTTTTTACTTTCATTTCCTATGAGCTGTATGTTGGACTTCCAAAAGTGTATTGTTTGAATTGAAGCTATTTTCTGGGTGATATCTCCCACTGTATATTTTAGCATTTTTATTAACTAATCTATTATATTAACATCCAAGAGCTCTTTCCTATATTTTTAATGTATTATTCCTTTATTATGGCATCCTATTCATGCTTAAAAGAGCATAGGTTTTTAAAAATTTTTATTGTTATGTTAATCACCGTACATTACATCATTAGTTTTTGATGTAGTGTTCCATGATTCATTGTTTGTGCATAACACCCAGTAAGAGCCTAGTTTTTAAAGTGTTATTTTGGTCCCTGAATTTGTACCTGTTTCCTATGATTTATTTTGTTCTGTTTGCTAATTTTAGTTTCTACCCCTGCCCCATATTTAGAACCTCTTGACTATGTGATCTTATAAGTACCAAAAAGTTAATAGGATGTTCTACATACAAGGAAGAAGATGAGCAGCTGGTGAGCCTCACCCTCAGCTATTACCTGGTGACCCCAATCTAGAGTCTCTCCACTTCATCATCTTCACTGTCAGCCTGCTGGCCTCTGCTTGGTGGAAAAGGAGGGCATAATCTGGCTGTGTAGGCTAGGAGAGGGGTTCCGGGGTCTTCTACCAGTTTTTTATACCCTGGTCCTCAAACTATGCAGTACTTCAAATATATACACCTTTCTGGTGATCTGAGGTATGACTGGCTTTCTTCTTATTGACTCCACCCACTTCCTCTGCAGATAGGTAAGCTTCTGCTTTCTTCACGTTGGATAAGTCAGTCACCCTTCCCTCAGCCACTATCCATCTTCTAATGTCTTGCTTCCTTTGTCTGCTTTTGCTTTTTCTCAGTTTCTCTTTGTTCTGTAGGTTCATACCTTTGCTTGATTTTTGTGAGGTTGGGGGGAGATAGCAAAGACAAGTATGTATTTTCTTTTTTTTTTTTTTAAGATTTTATTTATTTGACAGAGAGAGACACAGGGAGAGAGGGAACACAAGCAGGGGGAGTGGGAGAGGGAGAAGCAGGCTTCCCGCCAAGCAGGGAGCCCGATGCAGGGCTTGAGCCCAGAACCCTAGGATCATGACCTGAACCGAAGGCAGACGCTTAACGACTGAGCCACCCAGGCGCCCCGACAAGTATGTATTTTCAATGTGATGTGCATTAGATAAGCACACACAGCATATGTTAAATAAACATTTTACTTTAATTTTAGATTTACAAAAAGTTCTTGAAGATAGTTCAGAGAGTTCTCAGATATCCCACATCTAGTTTTTTTCCCCCTCTATAATTAAAATCTTACAGTAATATGGTAATTTGTCAAAATTAATCAACCAATGATGGTATATTAGCTAACACTAAATATTTGTTTGGCTAACCCTTTGGAAAGAAGTCACTATATCTAGCCCACATTTAGGAAGTGGAGAATTATGTCCCATTTCTTTAAAGGCAGAGTAGCTACATAAACTATTTGGAATTTTGCCTAGGAGATTTGTCTATTCTTCCCCATTATCTATTTTTAATCACTCATTTATATCAATATGGTTTCATGGATATTTATTTTATACTTTGGGTTACAATCCAGTACTACTTCATTGATTTTGTTGCTCAAATTGAGAAATGCTTTGTAATTGCAAACCTCTATTTAAAAGTAAGATATGTTTTAGAGAATATAATTATATTCTATGTCTTATACTTCTTGAGCTCCTTACCATCTAACAAAATGCAAGGCACATATGATTTAAACACTAAATACTTGTTTGGCTAACTAATTGATTAATTTTAAATATGTATGAAATAATTTCCAAATGTCTAGTGTCATGTTCTATTAGAGGTCACAGATGCATAAGACTCCTTCAAGGACCTGTAATCTTATTAGGAAAATACATATATACAAAACAATGAGAAAATAGGTCAACACTTTACCAAGTACCAAGTTGTGTCATTTTCATAGTTTGAGAGTGACAGATCTCAGGGCCTGAGTGATCAGTTTGGTTGTATCCATCATGGTATCCCAGAAGAGGTTGAGAATGATTTAGACAGAAGGAAAGGGGAAATGGGGAGTCTTTTAAGCACACAGAGTATAACAAGTTTGCATCTATCCTATTTGAACATGTTCACAAGTTGTCAAATGAAAGCATCTTAAAATTCTCTTTCCTTTTAGAAGAATATCCGACAGTCCCTTTATTTTAATTTTTCTCTTTCTGTCCAAAATGTGCATGACAGAATCCAACAAACAATAATCCTCTATTTTTCCATTGTGGTTTTGAGCTGCCAAAACCCCTCTACACATTGGCTCATGGATCTCCATAGTTGCCACTGTAAGAGAGGCAATTACAAAAGATATTACCTATAGCTCCGTTTTGCACATGGGGAAATAAGACCTCTGATTTGCAGTAGGTTATACAGGTTGCAAATGGGAGAGGTGCATCTAGAACCCAGGACTCCTGACTCCAAATCCAGGGCTTTCTGTTCATTACTCTCTGTGCTTCTGTTTTTACACTGGGAAACCTTAGATGGAGCAGGGGACAGGAGAGATGGAGACCCTCAAAACACGGCTGGCTTTTTAAGTCTTTCGTGTCCTTGCTTTCTCTTCTCAAGTGAAATCTGATATGACAGCCTCAGAGACCAGGACAGGTTACCAGGGCTTTATCTTCCTTTCTTCCCAGGAAAAGAGCATTCTGCATCACTGCTCTTTGCCAGTTTAATAAGGTGTTTAATGAAAAACCACACGTGACTTCCAAATCCAGTCCTATTCAGGGAAGCCGGCGCTGATGCTACTCAGCTGTCACTTAGGCTGGTGGATGAGGCTAGAGGTGGAGACAGGTCTCTCCTTACCTGACACAGCAAACATTCCGAGCTTGCCTGGCCCATGGCCTCCCCAGGCATTCTGCACACTTTCCGCTAAGGAGAGAGCAGAGAGAGCAAGCAAACACCAGCAGGAATGCTTCTTTAGGGTCCTTTGAAGGGTTCACGCTGCAGGAGAGTGATGGTTTTGAAAATTTCAGCTCAGCAGAGCCTTAAGCCCTGTTTTAAAGGGAAGCTTTGGTCAATAGAAATTTGGTCCTTAGAACTCACTTTTCCTCTTTTCCTTTGTGTGTTTTAACACTTAGTACGTTTGGGGACTACCTGAATATGAATTCGTTATTGAGACTTTCAAGAGTCAGGATCTCTGGAGGTCTGTGTCATGGATCCTGCACCCCCTTTTGCTGTTTTTGAGAGTCTGTTCTTTCCAGGATTGTTGCCCGTGGGGGGCCACCAAATCTTTTTCAAGAACTCAGACTGTAGTCACAGTGCCAGGGTCTGTATGCTGGTCCCTCCATTTCACAGGCATGTGGCTTCAGACAAGTCACTTAAATTCTCTGAAAAAAGCAGTAATAGGAGTTCTTGCTACAGAGGATCACTGTGAGTGTTCAGGGAGCTAATACATGGTACCTTACACATAGAAGTGTTCTTAAAATGTTAACACTAATATTAGCTATTATAGAGCAAGTTTCCCTATTTCTGAGTGCCAGAGGAAATATCAAAATGTTAAAAGACCGCTCTTGCCTTCAGGTCACAATCAAGAAGAAGCTCTTGAGATTGGCATTTAAACAACCAACCACAAATAATACATATACGACCAAATATGTTAAGGCTTGTTAAAGAGGTATAGTCAAACTCTGTGGGGGAGAATCCAGGGATAAAAAGATCACAGGCTGTTGGGGCTGATACCTTCCATTGAATTTAGATGGTATCAGAGAGGAGGTAACAGGGGCTTAAATTATAGGTCAAGTTTAGTATGTCTTGAAGGAAAGAAAAAAATAGAAGCAAGAAAATAATAGGGATCTAAAGAGAGAATACCAAACACTCCATTTGCAGGAACCCAGGGGCAAAAATATGATAGATAAGACTAGAAAACAGTTCATGCTTAGAATAGGGAGAGCCTTGAATGCCAAGCTACAGAGTTGAGGGAATTGCTGAGATCCTAGGGCAGTCTCAAGGAGAATAGATTTTTATAGGTATTTATCAGCCTTCCTTAAGTGCATTTGGATTTGCATTTCCTTCTCAGGAATTCCTCCGTCCTTCCCTTCCTTCAATAAGTATTTATTGTACTCCTGAGTTTATGATGGGGTCCACTGAAGATCACACGAAGGTGTCTATCTGTCCTATGGTACTTTAACAAAATTAAGTGAAGGTCAAACCATGGTGACTGGCATTACATAGTGTAGGTTTAATCAAGGTTCACCAGAGTGGGGCTACTGATTTAAATAATTCCCTTCCTTCAGCCAAAAGCTAATGAAGCCTATTGCTAAGTCTAGTTTAATGCTTTTTATCACCTCAACTAGATTATTCTGTCCAGAAAAATTTTTTGAGCCTCTACTCAGCTAGGTACTTTTGAAAGTATGAAAGAAGTGTAAGTCACAATACTTACCCTAAAATACTATAGTCTTGTAGGTGGACAGTACTCATGAAATTGTTGGAGAATGGTGCACGGCTGCCAGTGAGTTTGCCTCCAATTCAGAAAACTAAAGTGACTGGTTCTATAATATAGAGATAGATCCTGGGTGGTCAGGAAGGGTCAAGATCATAGGTAAAGGTCCAGAGAAAGTGAGGCTTTGAAGTAAGTGAAAGGAGAGAAAAGGGAGACGCTGTGCCTGAGAAATAGCATGGGTCAGAGTCCTGAGGCATGTAGCATCCCAGGGGGAAATGGGGAAGACTACTAACTTGACCAAAGAGTCTGTGTAGGAAGATGATGTTAGGTAGATAAGGTGGGCAGAGGTACTGAGTACCTTGGATGCCACAAATAGGGCTGGTCACAGGTAGTCTATGGTGTGAGTCATCTCCTCCTGTTTGGTAATGGAAATACGGAGATTGTAGAGATAGGTTTTCAAACAGAAGGAAAAGAGAGATACTCTCTAATCCAGAATTTCTTTAGGAAAGAATGTTCTGAGTCTACCAGATTTTTCACCATGGGAAGTCAAAGAAAGCATAGGGAATTTCAGACACTGTCCGCATGGGGCATGCATTCACAGAGAACGATGGTCTCACATCTTGGACTGAAAAATGAGCACCCAGATGGGACCAAAGAGAAGTACCTGTCTGTTCCTTGCCAGGTTAGGGGGTGAAGGGAAACCAAGAAAGGAAGCAGATAGATGTCTGCCACCTTGAAACCTTGCTGCTAAAAATTTATTTCAGAGTTTCCCCATGTCTAGCAGCCTAAGAATTTAGGTTAAGGTGAACTTTGCACAGAGACTGCCAACCTGACAGACCTGAAAGATGAAGACTTCTGTTTATTTCAAGTTTAACTATAGCCTTGACTGTCAGCATGGCATCGCCCCCTGGAGTCCTACCTGCAACATCCTCATCTTGGCCTTCAGGGACTTCCTTGTCTGATGAGGAACCTACAAATCTAAGCCGATCACATACTTGGGGATAAAGCTGATTCCCCTGGAGGTAGTGAGTTCTCCATTACTGGAAGTGTTCAAGCAGAGGACCATATGGCAGGGATATTGTCACAAGAGAATTCATTCATCAGTGGTGGTCAGAATGATAATACCTAACACGGAGCACGAGCTAGGTGCCAGGCTCTGTATTTAACACCTTACATGCTTTCCCTGCTATTTCTCCATGAGGTAAGGCTCGCTGTTATCCACATTTCACAAACAAGAAACCTGAAGGCCAAAGAGTTTGGAATTGTGCCAAAGATTCTGTAGCAAATAAGTGATAGAGTGAAGATTTGAACCAAGCCTGTCCACACTCTGATTTTTTTAACTTTTTATTTGCAGAAAAGTGTGCTGGAGCCCACACTCTTCACAGTGCTACCATACTAAAATGACTTTTATATATCCCTCAGGCCTGCTATTTCATAATTCCACTGCTAAAGATCAAGGCATCTTTGGTTCCTGACCTTTCACTGGGACATGAAAGGCTTGGGATTAAGTTTCATTTACCCTTGTGTGTGTTTCCTGTTATCAGGGTACATGTCTAAGGCAAAGGTGAAAAATCAAATCAGAGTTTTTTTAAAAAAATGGGAGGACAGCAGAAAATGCCTCTCCAGATAGCACCGGAGAGTTGGGGCTTCAACTAAAGAACTCATAAATAAAAGAGCACGTGGCCAAGGGACACAAGGGCAAATCCTACGACCCTGGAATGCCAAATGGGAGGGCCAGCTTGCCAGTCAGCTCAGCCCCTACCTTGTTCACAGGATGATCACAGGCAAGTCCCTTAGATGACTGGAGTTTTTAGGGTTGGAAGGGACCTTGGAGCACCCTGCTTCAGGTTGTCTTAAATTATGCTCTAAAGGAACAAGACAGTTTATTCTTCAAATATTCATCATGAACCTATCATGTGCCAGGTCTTGGTCCAGTAGCTGCCTCTAGGGTTGCCCTAGGGGGAGGAGGAACACAGAGACAAATCTGCCCTGTCCTCCTCACTACAGGACCATGCGCTCCATTATCATCTGTTTTATAGTGGGATTGCAAGATTTATTTTAGAGAAGAGACTACAAAGCTTAAATCCCTTTTAAACAACCACATCTATTCTAATACTCCCATTTGACAGACAGCAAAGCCATCATTGCTAGCAAGTGTTCATGGGCAGAGTGAGATTCTTCCCACTTTCACCGCATTTCATGTTGCCCTGGACCTCGATTCCCATGTTGGCTGATGGGGAAATGGGACCAGATCCTCTCTAGTGGTATTTTCCAAGGCTAAAGTCTTAATTTTCTGAATTTCTTGAACATTCACTATTTGGCAAGTATTGTCCTTGGTCATGTAGCAATTATGACTCTTCAGTCCTTGATGGCTACAATTCCCTTTCTCTCTGTCTCTCTATGTCCTTGTGTTCAGGTTGGGGAACTGTGCTGGATATTGGTTTGGGCTTTGTTTAATTATACTGAGCCTGTGCCAAGGGTCTCAGGGAAACTGGGAGGATCAACAGATTGTCAGAATCACCTATCTTTAAGGAGTGCTCAAGGTAGTGAGGGCTTAAGCAGCGGGAGCCCATTTTCATGTTGAATATGCAGATACCTATGTCTCTGCTTTACAAATTCTAGAACATCCTAGAAGGATGTCTATATATCTCACATCAGGACTGTTGGCCTTGAAAGTATGGTGTAATGGTTAGCAATGAACAAGCCTGCCTGAGAATCCAGTCGGTGCCATTTGCCACTGGCTGGCTGTGTTCTTGAGCCTCAACTTCCTCATCTGTAGAAGTCCAGTAATTCTCCAGTCACAGGGATGTTTAAATGGTATGATGATTAAATGGTATTCGGAGAGTTTAGTGCAGGGTTAGATATATAGTAAGCTCTCCATGAATAGTAATGCTATTACTCTTATTTTTTTTATCACCTGGTTTATAATCTCCAGGAAACCTCAGAATGAGTCCCTTTTCAGGGAGCTGCTAACAGTGAGAAAGCAGGGGGGGAAGGAGAGAGAGAGAGAGAAAATGAGAGAGAGAACAAAAGAAAGGGATGTGAGAAATAGAATTTGATGTGTTTCTTTGGCAATAGTTTTAGTTCTCTGCATGCAAATTAAGTTGGTGGCCTCTAACTTTCTCAAGCTGTTACAGCAGAATAGAACCAAGTCAGTGCTCATGACTTCCTGATCAAGCAGAGGAGTTACCTTCAGAAGTTACAGAATGGCAGCTCACAGATGAAATACATGTGGCCCACAAAGATTTCTAAATTTTTAAAAATTAGCTGTTAACTAAATACCTGAAAATCCAGGTATTTCATTTGAAAATCTGGGTTTCTAGCTTCTCTCTCATTTTTAACTTTCTTAAATTATGAAGTGTAACATACATACTCAAAGCAAAACTCAAATCAAAGCTCAATGATTTTTCACAAAATTAACACCCAAGTAACCACCACCCAGGTCAAGAAATATAATGTTGCTAGCCCTCCAGGAGCTTCGTCTTACCCTTTTTAGGCACTGTATACTATCCCTCTAAAGAGACTCTCTATTGACTCTTATAACATCTTTGTTTTTCTTAAGCATGCATTCCTAAATGTCAGAGTTTAATTTTGCCTACTTTTTGGAATTTATATAAAGGGAATCATCAAGTATGATTTTGTGTGTGTATCTATTTTCCTTTGCTCAGTATTACACTTACGGGATTCATCCATGGTATTGCATATGGGTATATTTTACTCATTTTCATTTCTGTATAGGATTCTATTGTATGAATGTGTCACAATGCATCCATAATTCAACTGTTGATGGACATTTGGGCTCTTTACACTTTTGAATAATGAGTCTATGAATATTCTTGTATATGTCTCTTGGTGCACATATGCATGTATTTCTGTTGGATGTAAACCTAGGAAGGGTATGAGAATGTTCAGTTTTAATAGATACTGCCAAATAGTTTCCAAAGTGGCTGTACCAATTTACACTCCCACCATCAGTATGTGATGGTTCTCATTGCTCCAAATTCTCTCAAGTGCTTGGGATTGTCAATTATTTTAATTTTAGCCCTTGTGGTGGGGGTGTAGTGATAACTCATTGTGATTTTAATTTGTTTTTCTCAAGACTATTTGTGAGGTTTAGCTTCATTTCATATGCTTATTGAAATGTTGATATGCTTTTCAAAGCAGTAACAGTTCATGCCTTTTGTCCATTTTCCTCCTAGGTTATCTGTGTTTTTCTTATTGATTTCTCAGTGTTCTAGGTGTGAGCCCTTGGTCAAGTGTGTATGTTACAAAGATCTTGCTTTCTTTAGCTTATACTTTCACTCTCTTGACAGTATCTCCTGATGTATAGACCAAAAATTGTTCATTTTAATGCAGTCCAATTTATCAGGTTTTTTTTTTCTTTTATATCCTGTTTAAGAAGACTTTTCTTACCCTGAGGTCATGGAGATACTCTCCTGTGTTATGTTCTGGTGGCTTTATGTTTTCCCATTTACGTTAACAATCCACCTGGAATTGATTCTTGTGTATGGTGTGATATAGGGATCTAGAATCAATTTTCCCATATGATATCCAACTGATAGTATCATTTATTGAAAAGATCATTCTTTCTCCACTGAACTTAAGTGGCTTCTTTGTCATAAATCAAGTGACCAAGTATATGTGGTTCTGTTTCTGGTCTTTTCTATCCCATTGGTCTGTTTATGTATCTTAGGTCTTGGATTTAACCTATCTTGATACCAGGGACAGCAAGTTTTTCCACCTTTTCTTCTTCAAAATTGTTTTGGACCAGTTATTAGGGCTTTACATTTTTATATAAATTTTAGAATCAACATGTTGTATTATGAAAAAATCTATAGGGATGACATTTAATTGGGTTGGCATTTAACTTACATATCAGTTTGGGAGAATTGGTGTCTTTAAATATCAAGTCTCTCAACCCAGGAACATAATATATGGCTCTATTTATTTAGATCTTCTTATATTTCTTTCAGTAATGTTTTGTAGTTCTCAGCATAGGCATCTTGCACATCTTTTGTTAGATTTATTTTCTAGATACTTACTTTTTATATTATAAACAGTATCTTTAAAAATATTATAAATGTTTGTTGCTGGCATATTGAAATAGAATGATTTCTTTTATATTGATTTCATGTTCAGTGACCTTGCTATGTTCATTGAGTAATTCTAGTGTTTTCCTATAGTGTTTTGGGGTTTTGTATGAATACAGTCATGTCAGCTGTGAATAATGACAGCATTATTTTTTCCTTGCCAAATTGGTCATGCTATTGTCTCTTGTAGCCTGTTAAGTAATATTTTTTTAAGAATTTTCATCTTGGGACGCCTGGGTGGCCAGTCGGTTAAGCGTCTGCCTTTGGCTCAGGTCACAATCCCGGGGTCCTGGGATTGAGTCCCGAATCAGGATCCTTGCTCAGCAGGGAGCC
>NC_138375.1:41252751-41275680 GCF_054177405.1 Leptonychotes weddellii
GATACATGTCTTTCTCTGATTGACTTATTTCGCTCAGCATAATACTCTCCAGTTCCATCTATGTCGTTGCAAATGGTAAGATTTCATTCCTTTTGATGGCTGCATAATATTCCATTGTGTATATATACTACATCTTCTTTATCCATTCATCTGTTGAGGGATAGCTTGGCTCTTTCCACAGTTTGGCTATTGTGGACATTGCTCCTATAAACATTGGGGTGCACGTACCCCTTTGGATCCCTACATTTGTATCTTTGGGGTAAATACCCAGTAGTGCAATTGCTAGATCGTAGGGTAGTTCTATTTTCAACTTTTTGAGGAACCTCCATACTGTTTTCCAGAGTGGCTGCACCAGCTCTCATTCCCACCAGCAGTGTAGGAGGGTTCCCCTTTCTCTGCATCCTTGCCAACATCTGTCGTTTTCCTGATTTGTTAATTTTAGCCATTCTGACTGGTGTGAGGTGGTATCTCACTGAGATTTTGATTCAGATTTCCCTGATGCCGAGCAATGTTGAGCACTTTTTCATGTGTCTGTTGGCCATTTGGATGTCTTCTTTGGAAAAATGTCTGTTCATGTCTTCTGCCCATTTCTTGACTGGATCATTTGTTCTTTGGGTGTTGAGTTTAAGAAGTTCTTTGTAGATTTTGGAAACTAGCCCTTTATCTGTATGTCATTTGCAAATATCTTCTCCCATTCTGTCGGTTGTCTTTTGGCTTTGTTGACTGTTTCTTTTGCTGTGCAAAAGTTTTTTATCTTGATGAAGTCCCAATAGTTCATTTTTGCCCTTGCTTCCCTTGCCTTTGGCGATGTTTCTAGGAAGAACTTGCTGCGGCTAAGGTCGTATTCTTTAAGTGTTTTATAAAACTCAGAAGAGAGGTAACCTGGGCCCAGAGTTGTCTTTGGTAAAGCTTTAAATGTCTTTAATAGTTACAATCCTAGTCAATTATGTTATTCTTCTTGTGGCAGTTTTGGTAATTTATGTTAGGAATTTGTCCATTTCATCTATATTTTCAAATATCTTGTCACAAAATCCTCATAATATCCTCTTTCATGTGTGTAGGGTTTGTAGTGTTGTTACGTTTTATATTACTGACCTAACTTGCTCACTCTCATACTTTCTCTAAGATTCTTTGGGGTTGGTTTTGAATTTGTTCTACCTTGTTTCCTTCTCTCTTGTGTTTAGTTCACAGGGTTTTTTCTAACTTCTTGAAATGGATACTTAGCTACTGATTATTTTTTACAGCTTTTTTTTATTTTCTAATACATGCATTTTTTTAATTTTTTTTTTATTCTTATGTTAATCCCCATACATTACATCATTAGTTTTAGATGAAGTGTTCCATGATTCATTGTTTGTGCATAACACCCAGTGCTCCATACAGAATGTGCCCTCCTCAATACCCACCTCCAGGCTAACCCATCCTCCCACCCCCCTCCCCTCTAGAACCCTGTTTGTTTTTCAGAGTCCATCGTCTCTCACGGTTCGTCTACCCCTCCGATTTGCCCCGCTTCATTCTTCCCCTCCCGCTACCGTCTTCTTCTTCTTTTTTTTTTTTCTTAACATATATTGCATTATTTGTTTCAGAGGTACTCTAATACATGCATTTTTAAAACCATAGATTCCCCTCTAAAGATAGATTTAACTGCATCATTCATTTCTTGACTTCTTTCAGATTTACGAATTTTTAAAAAATTTTCACTTTTTACTTCTCTATTAACTTGGGAATTAGATACCCTTTAAATATTCTTGTGGTTACATTAGAACTTGCAACATTCATTCTTTACTTATCAAATGTTACTGTGTATTGGCACTTACACATATTTCCCAGAGAGTGCAAAGACCTTAGAACATTTTAGCTTCATTTATTTTCCTGCCAATGTGCATGCCACTATTGTTACATATTTTTGTACTTTTAAACTCAATATTATGTATTATTGTTGCTGTTCTATTCAGTCTGTGTTTATTTATACTTACCCATATATTTATAATTTTTACTTTTTATTTCATTCTGTATCTCTAAGTTTTCATCTATAATAATTTTCCTTCTCCATGAATAATATCTTCTAGCATTTCCACTAGTATGAATCTGTTGTTGAGAAATATTTTTCCTTTTATTTGTATAAAAATGTCTTTTTTCATGAAGTTCTCTCTTGAAAAAAGTTTATGTTGGATATAGTCTATATTTGTAGTTATTTTCTTTTGGCTTTTTTTTTTAAAGATTTTATTTATTTACTTGACAGAGACACAGCGAGAGAGGGAACACTAGCAGGGGGAGTGGGAGAGGGAGAAGCAGGCTTCCCACTGAGCAGGGAGCCTGATGCGGGGCTCCATCCCAGGACCATGGGATCATGACCTGAGCCAAAGGCAGATGCTTAAGGACAGAGCCACCCAGGTGCCCCTTCTTTTGGCATTTTAAAGATCTACTTCAGGTGTTTCTTGGGAAGAGTCAGATTGTTGATTGTTTCACAGTAATCTATCTCCCACCCCTTCTTCACTATGGATGCTTTTAAGAGTTTCTGTCTTTGATTGTCAAAATTTTTACTGTATTGTACCTAAGTGTGATTTCTTTTAATTAACATGCTTTGGGTACATTGGGCCTTTTGATTTTGTGTCTTGATGTCTTTTATCAAGTTTGAAAAACTCTTGCCAATGGCCCTTCAGACATTATTTCTGTATCTTCCTTGTAGTTTTCTCCTGATGACATTTTATTTACATGTATGTTAGGGTTTGTCACTCTATCCACTGTATCTTTCATGCCCTTTTCTGTATTTTTCATTTTCTCTTTCTGTGTTTTAGTCCTATTATTTTCTTTTGATCTATTTTGAAGTTCACAAATTCTCTTTTAAGCTGCATCCAATCTGTCATTATGTGTATTAAATTCTTGATGTCCGTCTCTGTCCTTTTCAAATTTGGAATTTCCTCTTGATTATTTTACGTATTTTCCAGTAGTCTGCTGAAATTATCAATCTTGTATTTTATCTCCAAGAAAATAGTAAGCATGGTTGATTATAAAATATATGTCTGATTACTCTAATATCCTGAGTCCCTATGGATCTGTCCCTATTTTCTCTTTTCTTTTCATTTTTACTTATGTTGTTTTATCTTCTGGTATAACTGATTATTTTTTTATCGTGTGCTGAACATTATATTTGCAGAATTTTCTGTAGAAATAATTTGAGGACTAGGGTAATGTTATCTTTTTACCAAATGGATATATATTTGCCTTCTTATACTAGCAATCCATTATCATTTTAATCCAGCTCCAGAGATTGAGATGATTTGAAGCTGTACTGCAGTCCCTATAAGCAACTGTCTATTTCCAGTTCATTTTTAATTCTTGTTGAGCAGCTCTTCCGGGTCCCAATCCAAAGTGATTGTTTCACAACCTCTTTCCACCACTTTTTGGTTCTGAACTCTAAACTCCAGCTTCTTATTTCTGTCTCCCCTTAGTTTAGCTGCTTCCTCTAGAACTGGTAAATATCTCTAGGGGAAAAGTAGTTCCAAACACAAGGCTTACCTGTCTGGCTTTCCTCCAGCCCTAGATCCTGGCTCTGTAATTCTTCACTTTCTTATTAGCTCGTCTACATCTTCAAGAAGATTTTTAAGTATTTTGTCCAGCTTTTCTAGTTGTCCTCATTGGAAGCATTGGTTCAAATTATATAGTCTCTCAGTTAACACAAATGGAAGTCCTATGCTTTCTCTTGAAAAATTAACGGATGTATCTATAATAGACTGGAGTTGAGCCATGGTTTCCGGCCTTTAGATGAGGCATGCATTCTCTCACTCACCCTAGTGGACACTAGCTAGGTCACTTTTCATTTACTAAATTAATCTAGTCACTGTTGGCACTTAGATTGAGACTTTTTCCTTAAATCCTTTCTAAAGCAGAGTAGAAGATAACATTCCAATAAGGTACTGCTTGACCTTCCTGGATTTATTTCTTCTATATATGACATTATATAATTGGTAAATTAAGCTAGGGTTTAAAAAATTTGGGGGGACAGGGAGAGCTCCTAAAGGTTTTATAGGGTGATCATTCTACTCTCCATGTATCTGAAAGATCTGGAATGCCTAATGGGCCCAGGGCTGCCCTGAGAGGACAGACTGCCAGATTATACTGAGAGCTCATGTCTAGCCTCAGTCATGATGTGAGACCAGGAGAGTATTGAATGGAAGACTGAAGACAGGATGAATTAGAAACAGATGGTGTATAGCTCCCTTGGGTGTGACGTCCACTTCCAGAGCAGCTGACAGGATCAGGAGTGTTAATGCCCTCTAGGGTGCCAAGTAGGGTGAAAACAAAACCACAAAAGATGAGGTAGAAGATTCAGCTTTCCCTGTCAGTGATCAGGAAATCTATCTCCTCAAGGACTAGAGGTTTTAGAATAGCCCTCGTCAAAAGGGTCACTGACACTTTTATTTTTTTATTTTTTTTATTATGTTCAATTAGCCAGCATATAGTACATCATTATCCATAAAGAACGTAGACAAGTAGAGAAAATAAGAAGGGAAAGACAGGGACACTTGGGTGGCTCAGTTGGTTAAGCATCTGCCTTTGGCTCAAGTCATGAGCCCAGCATCCTGGGATCGAGTCCCACAATGGGCTCCTTGATGGGGAGCCTCTTCTCCTTCTCTGCCTGCCACTCCCCCTCCTTGTGCTCTCTCCCTCTGAAAATAAATAAAATCTTAAAAAAAAAAAAAAGTGTCCCTGGCATTGAAGAAAATCCTACCAAGATTTCCAGGTTCCCTGTGGAAGACAGAAATGTGTGGTCTTATTTTAAAAAATGAACTCCCGTCCTTTGCTCAGTCTAACTCAGTGAAAAATTTCTGAGTACAGCTACTCTGTGCAAAATAATCTCTGCCTTCAGGGAGAAGGTGCTCTTTCTCTAATTGTGGTAGAGAGTGTAGTCTCCAGAGCGGGGCTGCCTGCATTCTAATCCCAATTTGATATATTAGCAAATTGTGACCTTGGGCAATTTCATTTCTCTGTGTTGTAATTTCCCCATCTATAAAATGGAAATAACAGTGATATTCACCTCAAAGTGTTGTTGTAAGGATTTTAAAAAGTACGTTGAATAGTGATTGGCACATGGAAGAACTCAAATAAAAGCTGCTGTTTATAACTAAATTTGTTTTTATTAGTATAATTATATACAATATTTAACATGTTTATCTTAATGTCTCTCAAAGCCCTGGTTTCTTGTCTCTGTTCTACACCTCTTTCATTTAAAGTTCTAAACAAGCTATCTTCATGAGACTTTTTCTTTCCTGGTTAGATGAGGGGGTTATACTGGGGATTTGGAATGTCTCTGTCTGACCCTCCTTTGTTTGGGACTCAAAATCTCCACTGTTCTGTGGGATTTGATTGATTGAGGTTTGGCTCTCCCAAGCAATGGGCATTCCTATGGCTAAAAGGGCTTTCAGCTAGACATCTCTGTAACCATAATCAAATTCTCTATCATTTCTTCAGTGTAAGGCAGAGGTGGAAAACTGATTACCCAGTGGTGACTCCAACTTACAGATGTGTGATGGTTCTCACAGAAATTTAAAATATAAGCTTTAGGTAGCTTTTAAAAAATCATAGGATTGCCCATAAAAATCCAGATCCATAGCTTCTTTAAAAAAGAAAAATGGAAAGATCTGGACCTGCTTTTCACTTGACAAAGTTTGGCTGAAGCTGAGTGAGCATTGGCAGGAGGAAAAGTGTTTTCTCATCTGCCCATTTGTTCATTTTTGCTTCCAGCTGGGCCCTGGAGCCTACAACTGAGGGAAGCAGTGTGCTTTTCCAGAAAAGATGCCAGACCGGATCTTAAGAGATGTGAGCCTGCAGTCATGACTCTGCTTTTAACTCATTGTTTGACCTTGGTGGAGTCACTCACCCTAAGTCTTAGTTTCTCATCTGCAAACTGGGGAGAATGCTTTCCTTGTCTGCCTTCCAATGATGTTGGAATGAGTTAAAATGGGAGAGTGTAGTAGTCCTTGACTACCAGATGCAGAAAAGCAAGGAATTACTGCTATTATCTGCCATTTGCACCTAAGTTAGGGATGAATGATTCCTACAAGTTCTGGTAGGCAAAAATCCTTGAGTGCACTGGAGTGCTGAGAATGAATGGGGAGAGAGTGCCCCATGATATAAAAAGCACACAAAATAAAAACACCAGTGAACTTGCTGAATCTGCAGTCTTCATGAGGGAGCTTTGGGAATATGAGAATCTGAAGGCAGTGTTAACCAGCTCCATTTTATGGATAAGAAAATTGGAGCCCAAATGGAACATGGACCTGCATAAGAATTCCAGCAACTTGTGTCCCTGGTACATGTTCCTTAGCCTCTCTGAGCCTCTGTTTCCTTGTATATAAAATGGGAATATTAGACTCTAGCTTGTAATGCACTATGAAGAGTCAGTGGGATGATGTGCTATAAGTACCTAAAATATATTGTAAATGTCTATTAAATGGATGTTATTAACTCAAATCAGGCATATGATAACTGAACCATTGGCAAATCAGGAAGTACTTAAGGGAATTAGACATATTGTTAGTGGCTATTTCCTTACCAGAAAAGAACTTTTCGTAAACCATAAGGGGCTTCTTTTACTTCTCATTGCACTGAGGTAACTCAACCGGTATTCTTCCCAGCATTTGCTGCAAGGTTTATATGATACCCAACCATACATGCCCGTATTGATAGCAAGGTCTGAGCATCAGAGGCAGTATTATCATTATAAAGTGTTTGCAGAATCGGACCAGTGTGCTTCCCCTTCATAAATCCTTAAATTATACCCTTACTCAGCTGGAAAGTAGAAATCGGGGCCCAAAGAACACTTATTCCTTTTTGCTTTTCACTACTTTGCATACTTCTTTTCACCACAGCATCTGAATATTAAGGCAAGAAGTGCTCAAGTTCCTCTGGGCTCTGGAAGGCTTGAACAAATTAGCATTCTTGGAGTTAGTCCTTCTTTTTGGACTAAACTCCTTTTTCTTTTCCTCTTCCAATAAAATTTTTCTGTTCCGGAGAGTACTTTCTCAGCCACTCCTTTCCTAATGTAATTCTGTTTGATTTCCACTGAGCAGCTCCTGAAAGGAGCCGCTGAACCATGCCTCAGCAAGCATTTCAATTCCTGAACACCAGCTTTCCAGCAGGAGCTATTCCAGATGCATCTTTATATCCAGTAATCATGCATTTAACCAAAATGATTGACGTGGCATTTTTCCCCCCTCTCTGCTTCCAGCCTACTAGACTTATTTGTCTTCCATGGAAAGGCTCCTCCAATTTGGGTTCCTGCCAAATCAGTGAACGTACAAATACATGCATAAGTCAAACACACCTACACACACATGGATGTAATAGGTACCGAGTCTATAATTCTGCACTGAGCATTTAACATTTCATTTCTAGACTTTATGTCTCCACTGAAGTTTTAGTCAGCTGCTTCTTTCCCTATTTCTTACCTCCCTATCTCCCTCTTTCTTTCCTTTCCTACCACTACTTCTTTGTTTTTTCTCTGCTTTTTCCCAGAAATCACCTTGTTGTTGTTGTTAGTCATCACAGAATCTTATATTCTTCAGTGTTAAAGGGGCTTGAGAGCATTTTTTGTGTAATCCTCTCACTTTAGTTTTGGGAAGTCTGTGTGCCGGAAAGGAAACCATGCGCCATCGGTAGCTTTCCTTTGCCCTTAGGAAGACTCTTAACTCCACTGCATGGCTTGGACCCTGCCCACTGCCTCAGCCTCCTCTCCTCCTCAGTGTCCATAGGTAACCCACAAAGCCCTTCAGTCCCTGTCTTTGGTACTTTACACATGCTTTTCTCTCTTCCTGGACAGTCCTTCACACATAGCATATACCTCTTCTTCACCACTTGACCTCCTATTTATTCTTTAAGTCTCATACTAAATGGTACTCCTTAGGGGCGCCTGGGTGGCTCAGTCGGTTAAGCATCTGCCTTCAGCTCAGGTCATGATCCCAGGGTCGTGGGATGGAGCCCCGCATCCAGCTCCCTGCTCAGCTGGGAGTCTGCTTCTCCCTCTCCCTCTGCCCCTCCCCCCACCTTGTGGGCGTGCTCTCTCATGCTTTCTCTCTCAAATAAATAAATAAACCTTTAAAAATCAATAAATAAGTGGTACTCCTTAGACCACACACCATACCCTGTTCATTGCCTTCATGGTGTTCGTCATAATTTGTAACTATGTATTTATGTGAGTGTTTATTAGTTCTTTAATGTCCCTTCACTTAATAGAAGCAAGATCTCTGAGGACAAACACCGTGTCCTTCCTCCCGCCCATTATTTCCTTAGTACCGTATACAGAGTAACAACAAATATCAACAATAAAGTAAAAGCATCTAACATTGAGAACTTACTGGTTTCAGGCACACTGTTCTAAGATTTTTACAGGTTTTCTATGTGTATTTAATACTTACAACTATCCTATGAGGTAGATATGATTATTATCCCTGCTTTGCAGATCAGAAAACTGAGTAGTCAAGTCACTCACCCATGATTATATGGCTGAAAAGTAACAGAGCTAGTTTCTAACTCAGGCATTCTGATTCCAACACCTGAACTTTCAACCAGAACATGCTGGGCCTCTATTAAGCACTCCATTACTGTTCACTGAAAGAATAAATGAAAACTATATCAAAATTGATTAGTTGCAAAACTGAGGTTAAAATTTAAGTTGTTTGATTGATAATCCACTCCTCTCTCTATGCAGGCTGACAGCTGCTCAGATACCAGCAGAATGCAGTAAAAGGAAGAGAAAGAGAAGCAAATTAACAAATTGGTCTGTTGCTGATAAGGACCTGGGGTGGGAGGGAGAACCTATGATGTGGATTGTGGAGTGAAGTGGAAATCATCATTTTAGATTCAGGCAGGACCCCGTAGCAGGTGGAAAAACACTAAATTGGTTGAAGAGTTCTTAAGATAAAGCATCAGGTTCTCCAGAAACATCAAGTGGAATTACAGTTATTATCACTAACAAGTCAGGTGATTCTTATGCTTTGGATGGTATTTTCCAAACCTGATTTCAAAGTTTAAGTAACCATCAATGTTATGAAACTACTGATCAGAATTTTAGGGTGAAATTTCTAGTAATGTGCTTTGTTTACTCTTGTGTCCACAGTATAATGGACAGAGCCAGGCACATAGTAAGTGTTCAATAAATATTTATTTAATGATTTAAAGGAAAAAGCACACAAACAAATCTCTCCGTAGGCACTTACTGAATACCTGTTTTAAGTCTGTGAAATTCAAGGCACAATGAGAAACACAAAGAAAAATTAGTCAGATTCCTATTCATAGAGAGGTCATAATCTAGGTGGACCTACTAACAACTATCACTACCAATCACTACCACCATTGTTGGGGATTTGCTTGTCTACCTGCTGTGGTACATCCCTTTATATATCACTGGGTCATTTTCATACTTGCAACAACCTTAAGTGATGGCACTACTACTCTCCATGTCCAGGTACAGAAACTGAGGGTTAGAGATGCTAATTCCTTTCCCAATGTCACAAAACCAGGAACTTGTATTTGAACTCAAGTTGTTTGACTCTGGAATCAACCATGCCAAATGTACTCATCCCATTATTTTGAGATCATCACTATGTGTGAGAAGCATGGTGAGACTAAAGAGTTTGCAAATGCTGCTTACCTGGGCCTGAGATATTTCCATTCTTCACCTGCTACCATCCTATTTATTGTTTAGGCCCCAGATTCATTGACACTTCCCCCGGAAGACTCCTCAATCACTTACAACTGGGTTAGCTATTCCCTCCTTTATGCTCCCGTTGGAAACCTTCCTGAGTCCTGTTCATGATTCTTCTTACCTCAAACTCTGATCACTTATGTTTCCCACTTATTAGTCTTTGAGTTCCTCCAGGATAGCAGTTATCTTCCCAGAGCCTACACAGTGCCTGGCATATAGCATATCATTTAATAACAATTTATGGAATGAATGAATTTTAAATATAAATTGCCATCATATGGATCCAAGTAATGTACAGCAGCATTCAAAGGGTGGAGTACATTCTTAAGCACTAACTGAAGCTTACGGGCAAAGGACTTTTGAAAAGTTGGGGAGGACATGCCAGCAGTGCCACCCAGTGCTTGAGTAGACGTAATAGCCCTGGTGGATGAATGGAGGGCCACATGTGGTACCAGAATTATCACAGTATCACAGCCAGGGAACTCTTGCTGAGGATGCTGTTGCTTGTGATGCTCCATACTGTCCCTGCACCATGCTCGTGACCCTACAGGCTCAAGGCCAGGAGAGACTCAAGAGCAGTGGTCCATCGTGGTGGCGAAGCTGAGCCCAGAGCTAGGTGTACAGCTCATTGTATCCGAATTAGGAAGTAAAGCAATCTGAACGAAATTCAAAACCACAAAACTTACTGAGTGAAATACCATTGTATTGTTTATACAAAGAATAAAAGGTTTGGGAGAACTTACTCTGCTAAGTCATGATGAAGGAAGAACAACAGCCATGGAAGGCAACCTTTTACTCAGAATTACCTAAATTGGAACTTCACGCCCATTTGATTGGACTCATTGGTTCTAATGCCGTGAAGAAATTAACAGCCAAGAAGCCAGGTCTTAAAATCCATGATCAGATGAGTGTCAATGACAAGGGAAAGAAGCGAACATTAGAAGAATGCTACCAGATATTTCAAATTATTCATCAGCTTACTACTAGCCCTGAGGATATTCTAATGGTTGCAAAGTATGTCATTAAAGAATTTTCATGGAGTGGAGGGGGGTGGGAGGGATGGGGTGTCTGGGTGATGGACATTGGGGAGGATATGTACTATGGTGAGCGCTGTGAATTGTGTAAGACTGATGAATCACAGACCTGTACCCCTGAAACAAATAATACATTATATGTTAATTAAAAAAAAAAAAGAATTTTCAGAGGATGGCATCAAGTACCTAGAACGAAGGAGCACACCAGAAGAGAAAATGCTACAGGCCTAAGACTTTCATAGAATTTGTACTTGAGGGTATAGAATGTCCAAATAAGACAAATTAGACATTGATGGTAGATATTTAATAGCAATCAACAAAGAGGTTGGCCCTTTGGTAGCCAAGGAGACTATTAAACTTGATAAGGAGTTCTGCCTTTCTACTAAGGATATAGTTCTTGGCCTTGGCCTCAGTGGAAACCCTACCACAGGACAAACAAAAGACTCTTGGAACCTCTTCTAGAAGGTAAAAAAGCATGTCTGATGTTAACCTTACATTCTTTCAGAGATTCCAACTCCCTTCAACTCCCCCCCACAAAAACAAACAAACAAAAAACCCACAAGTACTCCTGGATTTGCTTCCTGACAGAATCTGGCATGGGACATTTCTCAACTCCTCTGAAGGAGGATCGCTGGATCTGGTGGCCTTTTGAGGCACCACTCAATACCATGGGGTAAAGCTTAGGACTTCAGGTCCTCCAGATAGCCCTCTATCTCTTCTTCCCCCAGTTTCCAGGTTGCAACCCATTTGTAGAGAAGTACTGTTCTGAAAATGTAAATATCATTTAGAAATTAAAAAAAAAAAGTTGAGTTGAGGGTCATGTGATTATTAAGTTTCCTATCTCTGAGTGTTTGGACTGTGTGAACCTAGACAAATTATTTTTCTCTCTGCACCAGCATTTTCATCTATACCTTTGAGATGACACAAATTGGAATGTTGGGAATTTAAAATGAGGTAATACATTAGGAACTCAGCAGAGGGCTCTGTTCTTTGTAAGTACTCAGATGTTTATCATGGCCACTGCTGCTCCTGTCTTCTAGTATTCTTCTGTCTTCTAGTATTATCATTAGGGAAACTTGGGAAAATAAAGCATTTCAGATAGAAGGACACTTCTGAGTAAAAACTTAGAGATATGAAGAAATTTCCTGCCCTTGGGTATAAAGACGATTCCTGGCAGGGTGAGAAAGGCCGTAGATACTTAGTTCAGAAAGAAAGATTCCTTGGAGCCAAGCAAATACTCAGAAAATCAGAGAGGTAGTGAAATCACGCTCCATTCCTGTTTTTTAAGAGCTAAATATCCAAATGAAGAGTCCAGTGTGTGTCTGAGTCCACTGTGTCTTTTCCGTTAAATATACACGCAGGGCTCTATTAGGTGGCTGCCATTTTGTTCTCAGGAAGTGAATAAATCAGCCATTTGGTCCTCGGGAATATGGGCTGCTGACTCTTATTTTGTCTGGGGAAGAGTGGTGTGTTATTAGCCATCTTTTTTATCTGGAAGTATAACACCAATTTTGGTTCTGTGTCTGGCCATCTAGCCTTTTCTAAGGTTGCCCGAATGAAAATGTGAAAAGATGGTATTTGGTCCTTGTGACTGGAATTAGGAAGAATGGGTGGTATGCATGATCCCCTAATTGTTCTCCTTGCCTTTGATCTTCACTGAGCCACCTCCTTTCAATCTGTAAGATCTTATAGAATTAGCCAACTAAAGAATACTTCAGAGTAGGCCATTCCCTCATCTAGCTCCTCTGGTGGGTCTCCACGACCAATTAAAATTGCTTATCCTTCTCTTTATATCTATTATTTGAGTTTACCCTCCTTTCTATCTTTTTTTTGCCTTAAGTCCTTTTGATACACTATACGCTATCACCCTAAACAGCTGGTGGCACCACCTGCCCCCGCCCCCCCCCAAAAGGTGACATGCATACTTACTATGTTTTGGGGCTATCTGATTTTCTTCAAACAGTTTTCTTCCACTTAGAATGCCCACATCCTATTATGACTATCAAGAGTCTGGATATGTGTGGGGTAGATACAGTAATAACTGGAAAATAACAGGATTATGTGGTTTCTTGTGTATTGGATTTTTTTTCCCCCCGAGATAACCTGTTCAGTTAGCAATTTGGCTTAAAATTTTATCATTTTAGCAAGAGTGTAAGTGGATGGACTAGAAATCTCTGTGGGGCTGGGCTGGAGAGTGTGACAGATGGAATCTAGGGTTTAAACTTTCTAGTTAAGAATATTACAACCTATGGAGATAGTGCGCACCTTATCCTGTGTACATCCCGTTTAACCAGCTTTCAGACTTTAAACAACCTTACAATGTTGGAGAACTTCTAATATATAAATGTGGAATAATAAGTTTTCTAAACCAGATGAAAGCATCGCATCACTCTTGCATCCTGTAGGCAAATGCATGTTGACTATAAAACTGTGTAAGTGTGAGTTGTGTGATTTCACAGCCTTGGTCATTGGACTTGTGAACAACAGATATCAGATGAGAAAAGCAGCAGGTGAGTGTGGAGTGAGCAGTGGCTGCTGACAAAGGGAGGAGTGACAGCCGACAAGGAGGGAGGACCCAGTGGAGACTACATGCCCACCAAGTATGAAGCTGTCTGGACACCAAAACAAATAAACAAAAACAAAACACCCTAGTACCTCAGGAGTCCTTAAGTTGTCATACACACCAGTGCTAATGATTATTAATCAGCAACCAGTTATCATAAGCCTACGATGTGCCAGATCCATTCCAGGAAATCCAGGGGAATTTTTTTTAAAAGTATAAAATACAGTGCTCAGCTCTGAAAATATTTATCATCTGCAACACTACCACATCAGCCAAGGTGACATTCTGTATATTAAGCTCTTTTCACAAAGGCAGGAGCATGTGTGGAACCTAGTAGGAAGTTTTTCTCTTCCAACATTTAAAATTATTTAGCCACTCACAAGATAAATTGTTTACTATTTTCTTAAAGATACCATTTCCTGACAATGCTAGTAATGGAGACATTTCAGAATAATGACCTCATAAAGTTCACACAGCTGCCTCTCTGTGCAGACTTAGGTAGTCATGACCTCACCCAGGCCAGAGGCAGGTCTTAACAGCTTGATAGGACTATGGTCAGAAATGCAGTTTGGTTAAAATGTTTCCCCTCCTAACTGCTAACTTATTTAATGAAAGGGAGTGTCTCACTAAAGGTGCATATTTTTCCTGAGATTCTGCAGGGATGAGACCATGGCACCAATGGGACATTAGACAAAAAGAGTTGGATCTTGACATAGATCAGGAACCCCCAAATTCATCCTTGTACTTAAGTCATTTGAACTCTTTGGTTATTTTATTCCATCAAGTCAGTCATTTAGAGTTGAGGAAGATCTTACTCATTCCAAAAGGCTGATTTAGAGCATTTTCCCTGGGGAAGGATATCCTCTATAATCAGGCAGTGACAAAGCCCCTGGTACTGCAGGGAGAGATGGATTACTGCCCGTATAATATGGAATGTATTGGTAACAGTAATCATAATGGGAGCCTTATAAAAGCAGCAGGCAGGATGAGGGCCAACCATTCATTCAAAATGGAAAGGGAATGTGTATGTTTATCCCACTGTCCACCAAATTTATTTTAGGGAAAATACAATCAAAGCAGAAGAAAATGAAGACTAGGAAATGCTTCAACCGCTGGGCCTTTCTGGCCTCTTAAAATCTGAGCCAGGCTAGGAAAAATATGGTGAGAATACTGAATTTGGAGTCAGGAAATATAAGTTCAGGTATAGGTTCTGTTGTTACACCCTCACTGTTTGACCTTGAGGACACCATTTCCCCTTCCTGGAGCATCCACCTCTTGCCTATGATAGAAGGGATTAGATGAAGCCTCTATGGGTCTTTATACTCCTGGCATTCTAGGATTCAGTAGTAAGCTAAAACAAGGATCTTGTTTTTTAATGTGCAATCCACAGTGAAGTTTATACAGTGAAGTGACCTATAAATTCCACTTAACTCTAAATGTGAACTAGATGCAAATACACAATGAAAAATTAGGGTGAAAATCATTGCTCTGTGTAGATTAGGAAGTCTAATATGATTCCTTTGCAGTGGGAAGAATTAACTTGATACAGGCTGAAGTAAGCATTGAAAAATGTAAGGAGAACCAGACACTACTACAGTCTGGGCTTTCTTCCTCTTTGGTGAGATTTTTCTTTTCTATTTTTGTACCCATGGTTAGGGACAAATGTCTGTGGGATTCTACATGGGGCTATGGCATAAGTACTTATAAGAATAACAGATCATGCGAGCGTAGTCATAAGTAATGATACCATCTGTAGATTTATATGACCCAGAGGACCTGAGTGTATATGGTCTCTGGTCAACCAGGCATATAACCTACCTGTCCCAAGAGAAAGGAAAATTTAGCCAGTTGTTACATATGAACTTGAGTTGAGAAAATAGTTCAGGAACCAGGGAATTTGTGCTTACTGGGTGCCACAACCACTGTTAGCACTTGATAGATTGTCTTTCATTTAATCCATAGACTAGAAGTTCCCTTTCAGAATACAGTTTTTTGGGTTTTTTTTTAAAGATTTATTTATTTATTTATTTGACAGAGAGGGACAGCGAGAGAGGGAACACAAGCAGGGAGAGTGAGAGAGGGAGAAGCAGGCTTCCTGCGGAGCAGGGAATCCGATGAGGGGCTCGATCCCAGGACCCTGGGATCATGACCTGAGCCGAAGGCAGATGCTTAACGACTGAGCCACCCAGGTGCCCCCAGAATACAGTTTTTAAACATTATTTGCTTTCCTGATTCCTATTAGTAAAATGGGGAAATTGAATCTTGGAGGGGTTTAGTAAGGTCTGACAGCCAGTAAATAGTATAAGCTGAGAATGAAAGCTACTCTGACTCCAAGGCCAGTTCCCTTCCACAGTACCACATTGCCTTCTGGAAGTTCTACTTCCCACTCTATTTCTGCCTTTATTTGGCTCTGGTACCTAAAACAAATCACTTAAGTTCTTGAATCTCAGTTTTTCATCTGTTAAAAAATCATAAAAACCAACTAACCAAAATTGGATATATGGCCTCTGCTCTTCTTCCGTGGTTTGTGCATGATCATTACAGGGCCACAGTTAATTCACTGGGAATGGTGCCTCTTGCAGTCATGAAACATGGTGGCCTTGGACTTAATAGGTCCGTGTACAACCTGAAGCTATGTGTAAATTGTATTGTATTTACACATCTGCATTGTATTAGAAGAGTCCAAAGCTTGGGCGCCTGGGTGGCTCAGTTGGTTAAGCGACTGCCTTCGGCTCGGGTCATGATCCTGGAGTCCCTGGATCGAGTCCCGCATCGGGCTCCCTGCTCAGCAGGGAGTCTGCTTCTCCCTCTGACCCTCCCGACCCTCCCCCCTCTCATGCTCTCTCTCTCTCAGTCTCTCTCTCAAATAAATAAATAAAATCTTTAAAAAAAAAAAAAAAGAAGAGTCCAAAGCTTTCCTGACTGTCATTGAAATCTGTATCCCCAAATGCCTAAGAACCTTCTGATTCTTAGTAGACCTTAGTAGGTCTCCTGATGATGTCTTCTAACTCAAATCATCTGTAGCAATCTGAAATAAATTAAGGTTTAGTACATGAAGGGAGCTCAAAGGCAAAACTGACACTTGTATCAGAGACTATGTGGTATCATGGAAAGGAACCTGGCAAAGAATTGAGGATTCTAGGTCCTGGTTTACTCTGCCTTGTCATTCAAAGAGAGATGCTAATTCCTGCCTGCCTCCTCACTAAAGCAGTTATTATAAGAATCAAATGTGATAATATGGATGCAAACACTCTGAAAAAATACAAAGTATTTTGCAAACTTATGATATTAACTGTGAGATATTAAAGTATCAAGTCATTTCGCTAGTTGTCAATTGAGAAAGGGGGGTAAATTGCAGGCTCCATCAGCAAAATTTAAAAACCCTGCTTTTTCATCCTTCAGCAAGGTCCTTCAGCTGATACTTATGTGTAAATTTCCTTGACTTGAATGAGAATTGGTTGCAAATACAGCTTGCAGGATTCAAATGGAGATCATTGTCACTCTTGGAGCAGATAAATAGAACTTAAAGTTTCTTCTCTAGGAAAGAATATTCCTCTTTTTTTTTTTTTTAAAGATTTTTTTTATTTATTTATTTGACAGAGAGAGAGCGAGAGCAGGAACACAAGCAGGGGGAGTGGGAGAGCGAGAAGCAGGCTTCCTGCCGAGCAGGGAGCCCGATGTGGGACTCGATCCCAGGACCCTGGGATCATGACCTGAGCTGAAGGCAGACGCTTAATGACTGAGCCACCCAGGCGCCCAAGAATGTTCCTCTTTTATCCCCTTTCTTCCATTAGTCAGTGATTCTCAAAGGATGGTCCAGGACCAGCAGCAGAACATCATCAGGGAACATGATAGAAATGCAGATTCTCAAGCCATACCCCATGTTAGGTTTTGTGGGACTGGGGTTGAAGAATATGGCCCTATTTCAAGGAATGCAACTCTCTCAAGATGCAGAAGGTATAGATACCTTCGGTACCCTTGGCAGCTGAAGAGCAGTAGGATCCAAAATTAAACCATTCATGTGTAAAACTAGCTCCATGGTAAGTGATATTCCCTGAGCCTCACAGTTATGGAACATAACAATAAATATGAAAAGAGCTAATGTTTATTGAGCATTTGTCAAATTCTTAGCACTATGTTAAGTGATTTTTATGCATTAATGGTACCGCATATTTTTAGCTATTTACTGTGTCAGGACTTTGACAGGCTCTGAAAATACAACTGTGAAATGTAACTGTCCTCAAGGAGCTCACTCACCAATGGGGGTTATTAGAAGAAAGGGGCCCATCACTGTCCGAAAGAGAAGGACCATGGAAGAATAAGTTCAGGGGGTTTTCTAAGACCTAGTGAGGCAGCTACACTCAGTTTTATGTGAATAGAGGTTTCTCAGAGGAGGAAATGCCTAAATTTAGGCCTCTGAAGGATGGGAGGATCAGTGACTTGACAGTGGGCAAAACTGAGATTTAGGGCACTTGGACACCTGTCCTCCAAGTCACATAGCAAGTAAGTGGTAATGTTGGGACTTGAACTCAGGTCGGTCCAGTTCCAAAGCCCTTGCTTTTAACCATTAAGGGTAGGCCAGAAAATAGGTTCTATCAAGCCTGTCAATTCTGATAAATTGGTAGTGGCTTCCAGGCATGCTGATGATGAGGACTCTGAGGCCTTGACTGGGCTAAACGGGAAGGAATGCCATGATCAATTAGTGATGTCTGCCTTGGGTGCAGAATAGGGGAGTATGTGTGTCATGCATTTGCTGACCCTGCAGTGCAGAGTACTGCCTCCAGGACTTAGCACAAAGAGAGACAGACCTGCAGAGCTGGTTCTTGTTCATGTCCGATTATCTCTGACTTCAGGGAACTTATAGCTCAGCAGCATCAGCAGGGGCTTATTATATGTTACTAGGAGGTACTAAGTGACAGCTCAGGATGTTATGAGCTGATGGAGCATTTAGTGAGAAAGAGAATAAAGGTTTTCTTTCTTTTTTTTTTTTTAATGAAGACACTGATTAAGTCTAAGAGTGAAAAACAAACGGCAATAAAGAGCAATCAATCTTATTAATCCACTAACCTTCAAAATTTGTAGGCCAATTCCATTTTCATTCTTTACCACTGTTACTTCTATCAACATAGAAGATGTTGATATAATAGAAAATGGCATTGTTTGCAAGTAATGGGATCCATGTTGTTAAGTTAGCTCCCTTGTGCCCAGGGGAAACTTAAATTTAGAAATGCCACCCAAAAAATATGCATTCAACATACCTAATGGCTCATCTTTGGAGCAGTATGGAAGTTGATACCAATTAGGGATTGAGAAAGTGGCTCTTTAAGGCAAAGATTATAATAAGTTCACTTCACACATGGTTTATGGTGTTGGTAATATGGTGCATGAGCTCTTTGAAGGCTAATCACATATTGTTTCCCCAGTATCTTTGTTAAACCAACGCTTGGATTGAAATAACAACAACCGGTTCTAATAATCTAAAGGAAACAGATGAGTCCCATCAAGTCAGTCAATAGTTGGAGATGAATTTCCTTTACAAAAAAGTCTTTTTCACTTCTCCCTAGAGCACCTTCACAATTTAACTGTTTTATCCTTGACATTAAAAATGTTTTTAAAATGACTCATGTATTGGATATAGAGACCAAAAGGAGAAGATGACCTCTCCCCAAATCCCAAGGTCAGAGCTGTTTGCCATCTGGGCATTTCTCCCCAGGAAGGCTGTGTGAACAATTATCTCTCACTAACCGTGACTTGGCAAGCCAACGTGCCCCCATTTTCAGAGGCTCATTGGTGGTTAAGGGTGGCCTTCGTTGTCATCCTCCAAACAAGCCAGAGGTGATGATGTAAGCCTCAGCAGCGCCTCGCGCCCCCCGCCTCCTGCCCAGGGCTATGCCTGCTTATTGTGCTCTCCTAAAGCCCTACCCAAGGTCATCAGAAACTAGCTTCTCACTGGTAGCCCCCTCCCTCAAGGTATTTACATCACAGATGATGGGGGAGCTTATCATCTTGAAGCCTATTTACCTTATTTTACTTTGGAAGACAAGATGTGACAGTACCAGAAATCAAAACATTTCTCTGGTCAAGTCAAGCTGACCAGTACAGAATTATCTCTGATTCACTTTACATTTTAAACATTATCTGAAGTCTCAACAAGGAGAAACACGACAATGGTCTGTGGAGAAGAGGCTCTGGGGCGTAGGCTGATTAGAACTTTACCTTTTCTCATTCCTACCAGATTAGATAATCATGTGGAGAACTATGAAAAACAGCCTCTAAATACAGTCTCCGCTATGTAAAGATCTCAGCAAGAAGGTGTTCTGAAGTCCAAAGTTGGAGGACATCAGTTTAGATTCCATGTTAAATGGAAAGAGGAGAAGAACCATTTAAAGATTTGCATTTTAATATATTCAGGATCCAGAAGCTTCTCCTGTGCAGGCCTCCTGATCCATTCATGCAGCAGAGGACCACCAAGTTAGTTCAGAGAAACTACCTTATTGGCTGTGCAATTTATTCATGTTCTTACCCCCTGGTAGGCTTCTGGGTATGTATCCCTAACACATCTCTCGTCTGTGAGCAGTACTGATGCTGAAGCTTAGCTGTGTGCTGTCATTTGTCCCATCCTTTTCTCTTTACTTCTGGTACGTGGGCTGTTTTCTCCTCCATTCCATGGAGAGAGACACAGCCCAGTGCTTTGGGTGGAGCCCAGGGCTGCTGGTAGGATGAGATCTGGTTTCCATGCCTATTTCTGGCACAAACATGTATGACTTTGGACAAGTATCTTACCCTGTGCCAGCAGCCCAAGATTGGCTGATCCCTAAGGAGCCTTTCCAGCCCTAACATCCTAGGACTTAGTGGGAACTGGAATTCTGGGTTTGACTGAGTTCAGCGTAACCAACATTTGCCAACTGCCTTGCTCTTTGGCAGTGAGCACCATGCCGGGCACTGCAGGGGATGTGCTTCTATCAGAAGGCTCTCTCTGACACCATAGCACTCACAGGCGAGCAGGGAGTAGGATGAGAAAAGCAAGTTTACAGATATCTCCAGTGCACAGCAGAACACACTGTGTGCTGGGAGCAAAGTACAAATGATTACAGGGTCTGAAAGAGGCAGGAATCGCATCTGTTTACAAAGAACAAAGTCAGAATAACACTTCATGGCATTTCAGATGAGCCTTGGCAGAGAGAATTCAAACAGGAAGCAGCGTCGTTTCCATAGCAACATTTACTGAGCAGGTATTTTGTGCCAGTCACTGTTCTGAGCACTTTACTCATAAAAGCTCATTGACTCCTCTCATTGTTTTGACACAGAAACCATGATTATTCCCATTCTGCATATGGAGAAACTGAGACATAGACTGTCTAAATGACAGGCTTAGGCTCACACCATGAGCCAACAGCAAGTGGGATTCACACCCAGGTGATCTCATGCTTATGTCCAGTATCAGCTTGGAGGCTTCACCGACACTCACATATGGAAAGTCTCTGAACCTGGAGACTGGAGAATGAAGAAGGCCTGACTGCAAAGATGAGCTTTGGGACCCAGGGCGAGTCCTCTTGTGCCTCTGAATTGCCAGTTTCTTATCAGTGACATGGCAGTGATAAGTACTTGCCTCATTGAGTTATGATTACTCAGCAAAACAACAGGACTAAAAATACTTTTTTAAGTGATACAGAGTCCTATGTAATTTTAAAAAAATAGAGGAAAGCAGAAAGAGCAATGTGAACAAAAGACGGAAGAGTGCAAGGCATATTTGGGTACGTATTCAGGGCAGAGTGCTTGTCCTTTGTGCTGAGTAAGTGCACCTGATAGGTCAGGTCAGGGTCTCTTCTGCATGGTTGCACCTTGAGTGATTTCCACCCAGGGTCTTGCTTTATCTCAGCTCTGGTAGCTACGCTAGGCCTTGACTCTACTCTCTCAATGTGAAGAATGACAAATCCGGCTTATTTTCCTTGTGTTTTGTATTGCTGACACTCACTCCAGAATGCCAGTATGATTCTCATCAGCAAGAGTTTAATGGCAGCATTTGAATGGGAGGACTGGACCCCTAACCCGCAGTACTAATACAGATGTCGGCGTGTCACTTTCAGCAGCATTAGCTCATGTGGGAGTGACAGTAAGGGATGGGTAAAGTAGAGTGGAAACTTATCAGCCACGTCTGTGCAGCAAGATGTGTTACCGTCATCTCAATCCGAGGCAAGGCAACGTCTTTAGATGGTGCCAGGGTACCATGGGGACTGATGGGGAAGGTGGAGGGGCACACAGTGGTTAAATCCAAGAAAAGGGGAGCAGCTCAGGGGACACCCAGTAGGAGATACACTGGACTGGGCTCAAAAGAGTACCAGTTGGCCTGATTTTTGGCTGATTGACCCTGGAAATGTCACTTCACCTCCCTGAGCTTCTGTTTCCTATAAAACGGCACAATTGATAAAGATGCTGTCTAAAGCACCTTGGATTCTAAAAGCCTAAAAACGTGCAAGTTATTTTTAAGCAGAAACTTAACTACAGCTATTCTTAGGCTCCCAACTAGAAGCTACATGTGATTTTTCATTTCCTATGAACTGCAGAGGTAAGGTTTTCAGCTGCATGTTGCTCTTATCTCTCTAGTGGCCAGATGATGTTGTTTATAGAACAACAGCAGAAACATCACAACAATAGCATCTGTAGCAACAGACACCGTGGTAGCCAGGAACCGTGCGCTGAGAACACGTTTTAAACGCATTTAATTCTCAAAGCAGCACCATTAGGTGGGTCCTATTATTATTTTTGCAATACAGATGAGGAAGCAAAGATTCCAGAGTTACTCATTAACTTGCCCAAGGGACAGACTGGGGAATTGAACCTAGTTTGTCCACCATCAAACCCTGCGCTCTTAACAGGTCAGATAGCCAGCCAGGAGTGAACATAGGCACGTGAACCTCAGGAGCCCAGGTGGCCCTTACAGCCTCCCTCCCTTGAAAAATGATTTCTAAAGATTTCTTGATAGGAATCAGAGACTTTATTCCCCAGGTCGGAAGAAGGAAGTGACTAACTCCAGGGTAAGAGAACAGGATAAGCAGTCCTTTCCCCAAAGTGAACTCTGATGACACCGAAGAGGACAGGCCTATATTGGAAGAAAGAGGACCACAGGGACAAGAGGGGCATGGGGGACGGGCAGTTGCCTCACCTGCTCAGTTGTCTGAAAGTTGTTCCACACCAGAGTCCCCAACCCTGCCTCGCATTGCTCAGTGGCCCTGACCATGGGAAAGGCACAAGGAAAAGTACAGTGGAGGGGTTCACAGTTGATAGAGCAGACAGGACGGAGAAACCAGGTGGGTGTACCAGCCCCACCTAGAAAGCATCTGTTCCCAAAGCACTGTTAAGTGCCAGGTCCACAGAGAGATTGCTAAGACACAGCTCCTTCCTTAACGGAAGGGCTCATTGTAAAAAGATGGGAGACACAGGAAACAAACTGAGTGTTGCTGGAGTGGGGGGTGGGGTGGGAGGGATGGAGTGGCTGGGTGATAGACATTGGGGAGGGTATGTGCTATGGTGAGCACTGTGAATTGTGCAAGACTGTTGAATTACAGATCTGTACCTCTGAAACAAATAATGCAGTATGTGTTAAAAAAAAAAAAGAAGAAGATAGT
>NC_138375.1:41275780-41304620 GCF_054177405.1 Leptonychotes weddellii
CAAACAATGAATCATGGAACACTACATCAAAAACTAATGATGTAATGTATGGTGATTAACATAACAATTAAAAAGTCAATTAAAAAAATACTTAAAAAAAAAAAAGATGGGAGACAAATCCAGGCATGGTTGGCATTAATGCAATACACTAAATGCCAAAATGAGAGTCTGAACAACTTGTTTTGTGTGTAAAGGGAGGACCAGACACAATTAACTCCAGCACAACGCAGAAAAGTACTAAGTGCACTAATGGAAATGTGAGCTAAGAGCCCAGGGAGGGGTAGATGGACACTGACAGGGGTTCTCACGGAAGCAGTGGTGTTTGAGTGGGATCTTTGCCAAAGTACTGGAATGAGTGGAGAGGGAGAGATGAAATTCTCATCATCGCAGGGAAATAGGTCTAAGGAGGTATGTCAGTTTGTCGTTTGCTTTTCTGAAGGGAGGATGGCTACAAGCATGGAGTTGAAGTGCAGACTGACCTAGTTGTGATTCCCAGATCGGCCATGTCTGTGTGACCTTGAACCCTTGTGTCTTCATCTATAAATGGAGATGCTAATTCTTTCTTCATGAGATTGTTGTGGAGAATAAAGAAATTAATGCATATGTTTAATGATGCAAATATTTAGTAAATGCTCAATAAATGATAGCTTTTACTCTGTGTTATTGCTGTAGTGAACATTATCTGGCTCCTCTGGGTGACATCTGAGGCTATCCAGCCACTACGGGATAACTTAAAAATGAACTAAATGCACCTACATATTCATTTGCCTTTGCCTTCACCCCCATTGCACTTTCCCTCTCCCCAGTACGAGCCTACATAGCCAGTACGTCTGCCTACTCCTGAATCAGAGTTTTGCTTTTTTGTTTTGTGTTGTTCTGGTTTTCTTGTGTTTCGTGTTCTAGCTTCTTCTTCATGTAGTACAGTTCTGCAGTGGATGGGGCACTCTTTGTAGTATTTTCAGATCCAGGAGCGAATGCACAGGACAACTACCATGGTCCATTTCTTGAGCAGAGTCCTTGCCTGGTCAGCAGCCCAGCCTTGCTCTGGCTCCTGTTCATCACCTTGCAGCTGAGAATCCTCGGAGAATGTTGGAACTATAGAGAACTTCCGCCAGATCTTTTGTTTTACCAATGAGGACCTTGAGGCCCAGAGATAGGAAGAGCCTGGTCAAGTTTCTACAGAGAGACAAGCAGAGTAGGCCAGTACACTAGACCTCAAGTTGGGGACTCACAGGCCAGTGTACCCTGGATGGCTTCCAGGGACCTTTCTGCCTTTGCTCTGTAGACTTAGGCCCAAAGATACGATTCCTTCCCTCCCCAGTCCTCCCTCCACGTCCCTCCTGGCTTTGGGTGAAGCTCTCCTAGAAGTCAGTGTTGCACATGCAGCTCCCTCTCCCACAAGGCATCATCAGGATGCCTGTCCCAGCACCGTGCACTGACTTGGGGCCTTCACAGCTTGGAGCCCAATGACAGCCAGTGAGGTGCGAAGATGGGAAACACTTTCAACTGGCTCAGCATTCAAGAAGTGAGGAGGCAGGTAGGTAGTGTCTGTGATGACTGACTCTGTAGAGGGTTGATAATAATGAGGAAACTCCAAGGCTTTCCTTCTCCTACTCTCCTGAGACCAAGGATGTAAGTACCTTTAATCTTACATAACAGCTCCAGCTGTTTGGTGCTGGTGACTATGTCGAGGAGGATTCTGAAACCACACCTGGCTCCATGGGATATGATGCTAGGATATGGGGGCACGGGATCATATGTGATCATTATGGGGAAAATAAGACCCAAGGGGCATTCTAGTGTGATGAGGGAGGCAGACTCACGAACCACTGGTAAAAACTGTACAAGAGAAAATGAAGGGGCGCCTGGGTGGCTCAGCCATTAAGCGCCTGCCTTCAGCTCAAGTCATGATCCCAGGGTCCTGGGATCGAGCCCCGCATAGGGCTCCCTGCTAGGCGGGAAGCCTGCTTCTCCCTCTCTTACTCCCCCTGCTTGTGTTCCCTCTCTATCAAATAAATAAATAAAATCTTTAAAAAAAAAAAACTTTCTTAAAAAAAAGAGAGAAAATGAAATAAATTCTACAGTAGAAGTATAGCATGTTCTGTACATTCAGAGGAAAAGGCAGTTCTTTCTCAAGAGGGAGAACAGGGCAGACAGGTGAGATTGAGCCAGGGCTCCACGCTCAGCAGGGAGTCTGCTTGAGATTCTGTCTCTCCCTCTCCCTCTGCTCCTCCCCTCGCTCATGCTGTCTCTCTCTCTTTCAAATAAATAAATAAATCTTTAAAAAAGTGTTTACATCCTTGGTCTCAGGAGAGCAGGAGAAGGAAGGCCTCAGAGTCTCCTTATTTTTATCAACTGTCTACAGTGTCGGTCATCACGGACATTCCCCACCTGCCTTCTTATTTTCCCCCAAATGTATCACATATGATATGTTGAATCAGTCAATAAGTTAATTACTCAGTGAATGTCACAGTGTTAGATATGTTAAAAGATGATTCAGCATGATAGTAAGAACTCACTTTGTGGAATCAGACATACATTAGGTTTGAATTCTAGCTCTCCCATTATTGGTCCTAAGATGTCTACTGACCTGTGCCTCAGTCCTTCTTTTATAAAATAATGAGAATTATAATCATAATAGTGCATACCTTCTAGGACTGCTACAGAGCTTAAAAGATATAATGATATATAGTCTATTTCCTAGCATCAAAGTGCTCAATATATGCAAGCATCTGTCAGTAATACTAGAAATCGTCATCATCATCATCATCATTTGTTGCCACTGTCATGCTGGTGACCAGAGTCCCCAAATCCTAAATCAGCCCCTCTCTTCCCTTAGATATAAGAGGGAGACCCATGGAAGCTTCTTTCCTCAGGGCACTCACCAGGTCTTGGCTCTCCGGATCTCAGCACTATGGGGACCAGAAGAGACCAACCCTAGGCAGTGGGTGGCCAGGGAGGATTTTGCCCAATGTCTCAAATAAGGCAGATCCAAGCTTTCTACCTCAGATCTACAGATAAGAGGCCCCTCCTACCCATACTCAAAGCAGCTTCAGGCCTCATAGCTCCCCAAAGACACAAACCCAGCAGAGATTTCACAGCTCTAGCACCACAGACCATAACTGGCCTTGCCACCTGCATACCTATCTTGAAGAAGGCACTGGGCAAGGGGGACATCCTAAAGCAACAAATGGCCCCAGGTGGGAGGGCAGGTGGCAGTGTGTCAGTGGTGGTGGCTGTATGGCCTGTGTGGGTGTAAGGGAGGTCAATAATATAATGCTCTAAGGTATGTGCAGAATGTATGGAGAACTTGAAATATAGACATGGTTATCAGTAATGTGATGAGTGGGGACAGAACTGAATCTGCAAATGACCGTGCTTGTATAATCCATGCCTATCCTCCTACACTTGAGGAAACCAAAGTCCTCACTTGAGGGAGATGGTCCACTCACTTGTCGATTCATTTACTTGGCGCTGGTTGTACTTCTCAGTGCTGTGCATCAGGTCAGCATGCTTAGTAAGGGAGAAGGAGGTCCTGTTCTCGAAACTTACAGCTTTAAATTAAGAGGAACAGATAATGAACAAGCCAACAATCAACTAGATGCAGTGAAATCTCTCATAACCAACTTCCATTCAGCCATCTCTTTGGATTAACCTGCATTCCCCATTCTCTCTGTAAATACCCAACTGACACTCCTGGTGAGTGATCAGCCCATATGCTTCTGTTCACGTCAACTTCATTGGAAATGTGCTAGAAATCAGTTCAGTTGTTTTCAAACCTATTTATATGTCTGTATTTTTATTATATTTGGGCAGTGTAACTAAAAATTACATAAACTAGTGAAATACAAGTGCAAAACAAAGTTGTTTTCTTTCTTTGGAAACTAAGTTAAATACTTTTGAAAGTCGCAAAGATGAATCACCAAAAACATTGTAATATTAGGTGTAGGCGAGACAACTATAAAAAAATTGGGGGAAAAACAAAAAAAAATTCTGTACTTACATTTATTTTGTAAATGTCTTCAGGTTCCCACTATATCAAAAGATTGATAAATACATGTGCACTTAGGTATTTTAAACTAAAAGGAAATACCTGCTATGAGTAATTTTTTTGTGATTCTCCTTTTTAACCATCTTTCTCAAATAATCTAATTGCAGTCCCCATTGCATCAGATAAAAGGGCTTGTACTGTAATTACAACTTGAGTAAAGTGCTGTGAAGGGGACAAACCAAATGCTGTGACAGAGAACAGTAGGTCACCTACTTAGGGTGGTCCTTGAAAGAAGGGAAGAAGCCAGCCAAGTGGAAGTGGGAGACGAGTCCTACATGGATGGTGCAGCATCGGGGAGGCCTTGGTACATCCGAGGAACTGAAGCGATCAACGAGAGGCAGGGAAATGATAAATGAAGTTGTTCAGGTCAGCAGGATCCAGACAATGTAGACCCTTAGAGGTCATGCAAAGGAGTTTAGGCTTTATTCAGAGCATGATGAGAAACCTTGAAGGGGCCCAGAGCCACAGCATTAGGACAGGATCCTGATTTCTGAAGAACATTCTGGCTGCTTTGTGAAGAATGGATGAGGGTGGGGAAAGACGTGGGCAAAGTGGAGGCCAGGATAAAGGAAGTGATACAGTGTAACGAGCATGCATCATGAATGGTGACAGAGGGGTAGGCCAAGGTGGTAGAGGGGATGGAAAGTGGGGGAGGTAGACACATGTGTGACATCTCTGGAAGGACTTACATCCATGTTTTCTTAAGTCAGCCAATCAGTATGATCAAACTCACAGCCAACTATGGAGAGGCATTTGTGATCTAATGGGAAAAACACTCTACCTGAATTCATGCAACATGATTTTCTCTTTCTAGTTTGATATTTATTGACTGTGCTACTCAGAGCAAGCCTCTTAACCCTTGGAAGTTCATGTGGATAAAAGGAATAATAATATCCTGTCCAATCTACCTCTTATTTGATTGTGTAATTAGAATAAAATGATGGCTTACATGTTTACTACACTTTATAGTGAATTTGAATTTAGAACTTTGGTAAACTCACAGCAGGCAAGACAGGTGCTATTGCCCTCACTTCACAGGTGAGCAAACCAACAAACAGTTACTGAGTATCTACTGTATCAAGACCAGGGCTAGGTTCTGAGACTTTAAAAAACAAATTAGACCCAACCTTGCCCTGCGTAAGTAAGCTCACAGTCTGGTGAAGAGGACAAACATGAAAATGCTAAATTATGGAATATCGAGATAAGTACTAAGAAAGTGCATTAAAAACTCAAAGGAGAAAGTAGTTTTGTTCTGGAACTGTTGGAAGGCTGCCCACTGGAGTCTGCATGTGAGTGGGGTCTTGAGGATGTGTAGAAGTTTTCCAGGTGTGGATGGACATGTTGAGGAATGTGTGCAGAGGGGTGGAGACCTGGAAGGCAATGGCGTGCTGCGTTCATCAGTGTGTTTGGGTCTCCGCTGTTTGGGGGACCGTCGGGAAATGAGGCTGGAGGGTTGAATCAGGGATAGTGAGGCTCTCTCACATGGAGTCCTGTGGGTTCATTATGCTAAAGCAGGAAAACTAGTGTTTTAGCTGCATGCTCACGCTTTCCTCAAATGCTCACAGCACTTCCACATATTTGTACCTGTGCTTCTCCTTCCTTCCTCACTTTCTGTTTTCCCCAGCATTAGCTTGAATAGCAGCCTTCCCCCCATACCCACTCCTAGAACTCTTCATTTTAATGGGGACATACAAAGAGAACACCCCAGGATAGTGAGAAATGCTTGTGTTCTCAGAATTCCTTCCAGAATTCAAGCAGCCTGGACTGATTTTTGGCAGCAGCTGTCTCATCCTGCATTTTGAGAAACCTTACAAAGTGATTTGAATTTTGGTACAAAGGGAACTCAGTACCAAGAGTGGGGGGTGAACATCTCTGCAGAGTCTCAGGGAAAGAGTCTCAGTTGGTGGAAATTGTTTAGGAGACCTGCGTTCCAGTCCATAGGCTGGACAGCGTGCTTTCAGGCCTCACCTCTCCCATCTGGAAAATGAGAAGAAATGCTTGTAGAAGTGGAAGAGTGTTCGAGCTAACTGAATCTCATTTCTCTTACAAATGAGGAAATGAACTCCAAAGAGGGGCGATAACTCACTTCAGGCCATGTAGAGAACCGGCAGCCTGTTTGGTCCGCCATTCATTCATTCATCTGTTCATTCTGTTCAGCAAAGATGTTTCGGTGCCTCGGCACTGTAGATGCCAGGACTGTAGTGGTAGAGAAAAGAGTCGTAATCCCTGCCCTACTGGGAGGATAGGAGATTACACAAATGAACAAAAGATTAAACAGGATAATCAAAGACAGAGATGATGGAAATAAGGCACTGCTGTAGAGACCACAGAGGCAGGATGTATCTCTGAAGAGAGAACACTAACGTGGAGACCTGAGGAATGAGGAGCCAGACATTTAAAGAGGGTGGAAGAGCTTCTTATGGGAGAATGGCATGTGCAAAAGCCCCAAGGCAAGAAAGTTTGGACTGTCTTGAAAGGTAAGAGAAAGAGCACTGTGAAGCTGAGGCAGTAGGGACAGGGCCTGGGAGCAGAGGCCGGATAATAGACAGGCAGGGGGCCGAGCCTGCAGCCTTAGATTTCAAGTCCTCTGCTTGGTAGACTCTTGATTGTTTGTCACATCCCTGTTGAAAAGGAAAGGCGAGTTCTCGTTCAGAGCAACATTCTATTACTGGTTGAGCATTTGTTTTAAATGAGGTATTCCCAGCATGCTTCACTGAGACCATGGATGAGAAGAACAGAAGAAAACAAACAAACAAAAAAAGATTTAGCTTTTCTGTATCCAACTCTCCACTCAGTTACTGTTCAGCTCCAGAAATCAGCCAAGGGCAGAGGTCAGGAATAAATTCAGGTATCAGACAAGGTGGACTTTGGTTTCTGATGGTGTTGTACGATTTTGAGATCTGGAACTGCTCATCTTCTGTAGCCTTATTTTACCCTTCCTTCTCATCCTTTCACTTCCTCAGTGGGTACACCCTCGCTGGAAAATGAATTTCACTGATTTTAGGGCACCCGTGGGCTGTCATCTGCAGATTTTGGTAAAACCTTGCCTAGATTGACGGGTGCCAATCAGGCTCCTTGGTGTGCCTTGCACTGTGGGCTTGCCGCTTGGCTTAGAAAAGCCCATTTATATGCATGATTTTCATAGGAAAAGAATAACAAATAGAAACAAAATATTTTTTTTCTCCCACTCACCCAGGGAACAGAATCAAGATAGCCAAAGGGAGAGTCTGGCCTCATCTCATGAATGATTTACCCAGTGTACCTTGCACTCATGGTTCATTCATGAACCAGGAGAAGTTGCTTTATGATGCGAGGGAGAGGAGGTATGGGGTAGTGGATGGGCCAAAGATAGGGGAAGCTCTGATGCTAATCTCTCCCACAACCCCTTCCCTTTGGTTAGTGTCTTTGCTTTTATTCAATCTGCTCTGCCTGGTTAGTGTGCTCATTCCCAAAGGCTGCAGAGAGGCAGAGCTAAGTAAATGGAGTCCCTACCTGGACTCTTCCGTGAACCCCACCTAACCCCAGATGAGGCTGAGAAGCACTCACCCCAGCCCTGGACTGCAACCTTATCCTCAGCCCTAGAACCCAATCCAAGAATAGGCCCTGCCTGACTTTATCCTCAAATCTAACCCTAACCTTGTCCAAATGGAGCCCTCACAGCAGCCCCTCACCCAGCACTCCGGAATATGCCTCTGTACGTAGCTGACTCTTGGCCTTGAAGGGTCCAGCCACCATGTTGCAAGCCCTCTGGTACATACCCAGTTTTTAAAAGAAACCTCTCAAAGTTCCTGCCCTCTCAGGGTTGGGGTCTCTCCTCCCTCAGAGTCATCTATAGCTGGAAGGCAGTGTTACTACAGCCTTCTCCAGACCGAAGCTGGCCAGCGCATAGGAGAGGAAGCCTAGAGGTCAGAACCACCCCACCTCCTTGCCATATTGCTGTCTGCATGTTGACACTTCAGTTGGAGTCTGTGAGCTTTCAGGCCCCACTGGCTCTTGCACAGAAGCCAGCAAGCAGTGGCCTTAAATCAAACTGGGACATCATCAACTGACTCTGACCCTCTCACGGCTCCTGTCCCCTGCCTTCCCCACAGTCACCACAGAAGAACCAGAAGATGTGGAAAAGAAAGGTGGGCAGTCACCTGTTTCTGTCATTCCCTGGCTGCACAATCCTTGGTTCCTCATTTGTACATGGGCTCAAGGGTCATCATTCCTGCCCTACTTACCTTACTGGTATTCACAAGAGAGAATGGATGTGAGAGATTTGAGAACCCCATGATACACTATGAGTTATTATTATCGCTCCCCAGGCTTTGCCAGCATCCCATCCTCCTTGCTATCCAGGAGCAGAAAAGCGTAGAGTAGGAGCTAACACACTACAACCCACAGGCCAAATCTAGCCCATGTCCTGTGTTTGTAAATAAGGTTTTGTACCGTAATAAAAACTCACACTCAACTTGTCTACGTTTTGTCTTTGGCTGCTTCCTGTGCTACAGAAGCAGCCATGGACTAGTTGCAACAGAGATCATGTAGCCCACAAAGCCCAAGATATTTACTACCTGGCCCTTTGCAGAAAAAGTTTGCTGACACCTGGCAGAGAGGGTCACAGCAATGGCTCTGAAGTGGGAATGCCTGTGTTTGGATTCTGAATCTCCTACTTCATGGCTGTGTGACCTTGGGCAAGTTGTTTAGCCTCAGTCTGCTCTCTATAAAATGGGATAATAACCATATCCCTAGTCCATACTATCAAATTAGTAGTAAATGAGTAATTCACGTAAAATACTTAGCAAAGTGCCTGGCACGTAGTGAGTGCTCGGCGTCAGCTGGAATATCATCCAGGGAATGAAAGCTCTGCTTTGTGTTGCCAGACCTTCAGGGGACAGAAGAGCATAGCTCAAGGCACAGGCCACGGAGTGGAACAGACCTGGATTCATATCCCAGCTCTTCCACTTACCACATGAGTGATTTGTGAAAGATCAATTAATCTCCTCAAACTTCAGCCTCCTCATGCATGAAATAGGGAAAAAAAAATTACTAGGATGCTGTGAGGAGTGAATGATAAAATGCAGGTGAAGTGCCTAGAACAGAATTGGGCACAGAGTAAACACTCAGTAGGTGACATAACTATAACAAGAAGAAGAAGAACAGTATTTATGCCAAGTAGTGCCAGCCACCCAGAAGAGATAGGTAGTGGGAAGCTTCCAGTATGCTGAGGTATGCTGAAGTAGGAGGCTCTACCTGTGACTGGTGGTAGCCTCAACACCAGGTTTTGCACATTTGAAGCACATGTAAATTAAGAAGACTTTAAAGTGGAGTTGGTCACACAGCTATCTATTAGGAGGCTTTTCTCTAGGCCAAAAGGCCCCGAGACCAAGTATGTTTTTAGCACTACTAATCTATGATAATATGATTGTTCTTAGATTAAGTGATGGGTCAAGGAGGAGAGCACACATATATATGTGTGTCATTATAGGAAATATCTCTGAAAGATCCTCTTCCCATAACACTACATGGGCACATAGTAATGCTAAGCAGTTTGCTATGCAGGGTGAAAATGCCCTCATTTTTAATCCATTTGATATCCTAAGGGTTGAGCTATGTAATGGGATGTAAACCTTTTTGCCTAGGCGGCACTGGCTAAGGAGACTGGGTGTTGTGGATGGAATATATTAAGGTTGGCTTGGTTCCGCATGCCAGCCTAAGAGCACAGCTCTCATTCTCTGTTGGCCTAAGATAACAGGGAGTGACAGAGTTCAGTGGGCTGGAGCATGGCAGTGGGGAGGGGATATTATATATCCTACCAGCTCATGGTTACTAGATGGTCAGCCTAATTTAGAAGACTGTGAGATAAGTAACATCACCAAGCATTCATATTCATGCTGTACCCAACTCTGTATAGGGTACTTCTCATTGTACCTATCAAGAAAAATGATGAAGGAAGGCCTCTACCTTAAAGAGAATTTATACTTCAATTGTGGGTGAAAACATATAAAGTCAGTTGATAATATGAAAGAAAAATAGTGAGTCCAAACCAATGGAAGTAAAGACACGGAAGCAAGATGACATCAATTGTCAAGAATAGTATCAATTGATTAATACAGGTAAATGATTTACATTTACACATTCTTTCATTTACTTATGTACCAAAAATATCGTGTAGTCATTGTGTGTTACCATCTAGGGACTTAACCTTGGTGTTTAGATGTATATGACATTTATGAAGCTCCTAACATAGTCTTGGACTATGACTTATAAAATAACAGCAAATAGAAATTTAATAGACATCCTTTGGTCTGATATGCCCACCATTCTTCTCCCCCTCTCTGCTCACAACACCTTCATTTCCCTTCAACCGCCATCTTGGTAAGATAGTTAACTAGTTGATCTGCCTTCCCTTTACGAAAGGATGATCCAGGCCCTGAGCACAGCCAGTCTTGAACTGTATGGAGCAGTTATCACAAATGACTAGAGCAGTAGTAACCCTGAACAGACTGTTCATGAAACCCCAGATTCCAAAACTTCTGCAATTCTATCTTCTCTAAAGCCCAGGGGTTTTTTGTTGTTGTTGTTTTGTTTTGTTTTGTTTTGTTTTGTTTTGTTTTTGTTGTTTTAGCTGTGGGTCCATCATATCCTTACAGCAAACTTCCTTTTATCTTACATTAGCCTGTGTTGATTTCTGTTCTTGCAATCAAAGAACTTAAACTAATAAAGCATGAGAGAGATAAAAAATTGATAAGAGGCACAAATTTTTATGGACATTTAAAAGAAGGATAGAGATCTTTTTTTTTTTTTTTTTGAGAGAGAGAGGGAATGCGAGACAGAGAGCACGAGAGGGAAGAGGGCAGAGGGAGAAGCAGACCCCCTGCTGAGCAGGGAGCCCGATGCGGGACGTGATCCCGGGACTCCAGGATCATGACCTGAGCCGAAGGCAGTCGCTTAACCAACAGAGCCACCCAGGCGCCCAAGAAGGATAGAGATCTTTAGATGATAGCTAGGAATGGGGAGGCATAAGAGCTTCGTGGAGGAGGTAACATTTAAGCTAAACCTGTAAAGAAGGGAAAAGATTTGGAAAGGAAAAAGGCAAGAGGCAGGAGGGCTTTTTGGAGTGGAGCAAGAGCAGGAATGAATGGCCCAGAACCTAAAGCCAGCCTAGAAACATCCGAGGAACAGCAGAATTCATACTAGAGCCCAGTGAAGTCACTGATTATCCATTTGAGATCCCATCACACCTAAGTCAAAAGCTGTACCCTTTCCCATTTTCCACTGAGTCAGAACCACCTTACCCTCCACTGTGCCTCTCCTCCATTGACTTGAACTTTAAGATGTTAGAACTGAAAGGTCTGGTAAGATCAGGTGGTACTGACCTTCTCAGACCAAGGTGATGCTCTAGAGTGCCACAGGTACCCAAGTCACACATAATCCTTGGAGGAGCATTAAGTTTACTCAGAGAGTTGTAGGATGTTTCTCTTCATGTTCATCTCTGCTGCTTTCCTCCTTTCTCCTATGCTACATCGACACTGGCCTTCTTTCTGTTTCTTAAGCTCACCAATCTTTTCCTGAGCCTTGATAAGAGCCTTTGTATTTTCGGTCCTTTTTCTGCCTGAAACTGTTCTCCTGGCCCTTTGCCTGGCCAGCTCCTTCTCACAATTCATTTCTCAGCTCCAGTGTTCGTGCCATAGAGAGGGTCTCCCTGAGCATCTTATCTAAAGTTGCCCTGCCAGTGGCTCTCACATATCATGCCATTTTCTTCATAACATTTACTGTGTCCAAAGTGATCTTACTGATTGTATATCATTTCTCCCCACTCTGTAGAATCGAAACTTCATGATAGCAGGGCCTTGTCTTCTTATCCAATGTTGTATCCCCTGGGCACCATCATGCCACCTACCATGTACCACATGCTCAGTAAACATTTATTAGATGGGTGGATAGTGGAAAGATAGAAGAAAGATGGGGAGAAAGAGGAGTATATTCCCGTCTGTAGAACTACACAACTCTAATGACTATAAAGTTTGATTAGAGGTCTCTTATCAAACAAACAAAAGTTTGAGAAACATTGATTTAGTGTGAACTCCATGCCTCACATGGAGAAACTGCACCCAGGGAGGGAAAGGGGCTTATTAATGGTTCTAGATTTGCTTCTTTGCAGGTACTTTTCCAAAACCATATCAGACACCTGAAGAGTCAGTCTGTTTGTCTTGTCCCCTGCCCCTGGTTTCATGTGTCAGCCACAAGATGGGTCTAATTCTAGGAACAGGGGGCCCAGACTTTACCTAATTCTTATCCTCATATACAGTGACACATCTCACTGGCTTTCAATGCCTGGTAATTAACGCTCGTGTTTCCTAACAAATACACCAATCTGAGCAGAGGAGGATGTCTCCTCTTCTGCATCTCCCTTTGCTGCCATGTCCCAACTGGGCTCTAGGGCCAGCGTGAAGAGAGGCCCCAAGAAGCTGAGATGAATCCAAAGCCAAAGTAAAATGCAACATTGACATGAGACACAGAGACTTGCTTTTCCAGGCCTGGCAAGGCCCTTGGCAATGAGGTCCCTACCACCTTCCAACTCTGTGCCACATCCCTACCCTAGTCATTCTGGCATTTCTGGGGTTTCCCGAAGGTCCCCTCCTCTCTCTTGCCTCTTTGGATAAACTGGTTCCTCTCCCTGGATATTGACACAAGGTGCTTAGTACCATACTTGGCCAGTAGTAAGTGCTCAGTAAACACTGGCCATAAAGGTTGTTATGACCATTTTTTTCTATTGGTTGAGCCCCCTATTACTCTTTCAGAATATCCTTACCTTCCCTTGATGTAAAACTTTGTGAACTCCTGTGCAAGCTCCTTGAAGGCAGAACGTATGCCTGTCTTGTATCATCACTGTACCCCAGTTGTCTGGGAATATTAGTTTCTGGTGCTCCATAAATATTTTTGTTGAATTTAGCAAATGGATGATAAGGTTTTGTCTAGTAAATAACAGGGAAGTTCTGGACATGTCTCAGAATCTTAAATAACTGATGTTGTTTAGAGGGGATGGGGACAATTTATATCTATTATGGTAATTCATGGCACGTCAGTATTAGATCTTGGATGCAAGACAGTATAAAGGGATGGAGGGGCATTCTTACTGTCCTCTGAGTGACAAAAATAAAACACATTTGATATCACAAGGTTAGAGTCAGATCAAGAATGCCATTCCCACCAATAAAGATACAATTATTCAGGGAGGAGGGTGAATATCTAAAGGTCCTGCACCCTGCTACACACACTTTCAACCCCCCCCCCCCAAAGGAAACTGTCCTGTCATCGCATTATCCACTATTTACAATGAGGCTGCCACATTTCCAGGGACTGAAGCCAGGAGCCAAGGAGAAATGTCAGTGTGAGAAGCCTTAAATGAAGTGACAATAAAAAGGAGTTGCTGATACAGGAGTTCCCTGCCTGGGAGAGAGCTGTCAGGGCAATACCCAGGGCTGGGGGATTTATTGATACTAAGTGGATGGTACCATAAGCAGGAGTGATTATCAGAGGTTTGAGTGAACCAAGGACGGACTTGGGCAGCCTGCACTGTGCTTGGGTTTTCCTGCCTTTGCCAGTCCTGCCCTCCTACCTCCCCAGAAGGGAATTCCTGGCCTCATTTTTTACTCGCTCTGATTGTTGGACACATTCTGTTACTGAATCTTCTTGGAGGCAGAGACCTCGGAATCTGACACTCTGGCCAGGTTCCCTGAACATGCTGTGTCTTCTCTCTTTGCCAGATCTTTGCGATGGCTGTTCTTTCTACCTGAAATATATTTTTTAATATATATATATATATTTTTAATTTGGATATAGTTGACACACACTGTTACATTATTTTTAGGTGTGCAACATAGTGATTCAACTTCTCTGTACATTCTGCTGTCTCAACACAAATGTAGCTGCCATCTGTCACCCAACAACGCTGCTACAATGCCATTGACTGTTCGCTATGCTGTGCCTTCCCCCCACCCCCAGATGCCCTTCATGCATGTGCAACAGCACCATGCCCCCTCTCCAGGCTGATTCCTGCTTATCTGTCAGCATCCACGCTGGCACCTCCTCTTGGAAGCCTTCTTTGAGGTCCCCAAAGGCTAGAGTTAGGTGTCCCTGCCTAAGGCTTGAACTCGTCCCTGCCACAGTGCTCATACTGAAGTGTTACCACCTACTTAGTTGTCGGGCTCTCCCATGGTCAAGGTAACCATCTTTGATGTCAGGGCTTATCTCGTACGCCAGTGCATCTCCACTGCCTAACGAGCGGTGGATGTTAGATGTCCAGTGGTGGATGGATGGGCGGAAGGACAGACGGATGGAGAACAGATTATGTGTATATATGCTTTTCCTGATTTCCAGAGTTGACAGGGAGATGCATCGAGCACATCACCCAGTTTTGTTTTATTTTAATATCCATAGACCCTAGTCCAATAATACACCTTTATCTGTGTCAGAGGAAGGCATGTGTGAGATGAGAGGATTTTCTAGAAACTGAAGCTGAGGGCGCCTGGGTGGCTCAGTCGGTTAAGCGACTGCCTTCGGCTCAGGTCATGATCCTGGAGTCCCGGGATCGAGTCCCGCATCGGGCTCCCTGCTCGGCAGGGAGTCTGCTTCTCCCTCTCCTGCTCTCTGTCTCTCATTCTCTCTCTCTCAAATAAATAAGTAAAATCTTAAAAAAAAAAAAAAAGAAAATGTGGCAAATTTTCTGGGGTGCCTGGGTGGCTGTCGTTCAGCATCTGCCTTCGGCTCAGGTCATGATCACAGGGTCCTGGGATCGAGCCCCACATCGGGCTCCCTGCTCGGCGGGGAGTCTGCTTCTCCCTCTGACCCTCCTCCCTCTCGTGCTCTCTGTCTCTCATTCTCTCTCTCGCAAATAAATAAATAAAATCTTAAAAAAAAAAAAAAGAAACTGAAGCTGACCCAGGTACCAAGACTGTTTTTTACCAAACTTTCTGGGGAGGAAGGGACAGCACATCATAGAGGTGAAGAGCTCAAGCCCTGTGATCAGACTGGTGGAGCTCAGATCTCAGCTGGGCCTTGTACCAGTCCTGGGCCTCACTTTCCCCCTTGTAACGTGCCTCATAGGAGGAAGGGAGTCAATGTAAGGGAATGTCCTTGTAAGTGCTCAAATGTCAGCTCCTAATTATTACTGTCGGAGACATTTTATGCACCACTGCTGTCTTGAGTGGAGGGTACCACGCACAGTCCAGCCTACTCTGATTCAACAACAGAGTGAGTCTGAGAGAGAGCAGTGCCCGGCAGAGTTCTGCTTCTGAAGGTGCCCACTTCTTCCTCCTGCTTGCTGTACATGACCGTGCAGTCCCCACCTCCAGCCCCTTTTCCGATTTGCCTCCTCTCACTCTCTATGGTGTAACCAACTCATACAGCAGGTTAGAATTGATTCTTACATAAAACTCAAGGCTCTGGATGCATCTAGGTTTAGTGCTAGGAGTTTGCTACAATCAGATCCAAGAACTGAGAGCCTATACCTGCTTCTGGGGGTTGCTAAAAGTTTGACCAGCAAATAACTATAGTGTTGTCAATCGGTAAACATGTTTGAGTGAATTAGAATAGAATCTAGGATGTTGGCTCCTGAAGGGATGTTACATATTACAGAGTTCAAACCCTGATTTTACAGATGGGAAAACTGAAGCCCAGGGAAAACGTGTGATTTGCTCAAGGTCACATAACTGCTGTGTTATGATAAAACCCAGAAGAACCCTCTGGGTCTTTTGGCATCTAGTTTAGTCCTTTTTTTTTTTTTTTCTAACAAGACCACCTTATCTGTTCTGATTGAATATTTACTATGACAGATTCAAAGAAATGCCCTACAACTACTAAATGTATTTCTCAATATTTAACCAATGACTGCATTCTCCACAGGCCTTGGGCTACAGAGTGCCTCTCTCTCAATCTCTCTCTCTCTCTCTTTCTCTGTCTCTGCATGTCTCTCTATCTCTCTGTCTCTCTGTCTCTCTCTCTCTGTGGCCGCTCCTGCTTGGTCAAAATGAGGAGCTAGCTTGCAGGTCAGATGCCAAGCAATTCTGAGGGTCAAGGTCCACTCACGTAAATCCAGGCCAAGCTACCTCCAAGCCATGTTCTTTTAGGGAGCTGTGGGTAAATGTACCCTCCTAGCCTTAGAGGATAAAGCACTCAGTTAAGGGAAGATAAATTTGAAGAGGGAAAATAGGGAGATCATTTGAGAGGGAAAAATTCCTGGCCTCTTGTGTGTCTAAGGATTTGATCACGTGCACCAACTCCTATTTCTTACACCTCCATCTCCTCCTTTCCTCCTTTGCTTCTAAATTCTAGCAAGAAACACCAGCCATGAGGGCCGCAGAGGCCCAGCTGAAGGTGTGAAACCGAGTGGATGACATGAGGGAATAGATGTAGAATATAAGATTCATATCCCACAGGATAATATTTCATCACAGCGGAGGGAGAAGAAATCCTAAAAATGCCGTACAGAGCATATTATAATATTTTAACGGGTTTATATGCTCCCTCTATACACTTCACTTAGAAAGATGGATTGTGCTTTTTGACAAATCTATATTTAACATAGGGAGAATAATATACAATGTATGCTTCCTGGTGGAGAAATCCATACTTATAGAAATCTTGATTCTGGCAATTACAATAGATATTTTAAAGACAATGCCTATTGTCTGCTGCGAACAGATAGACTGTCCTCATTAGGGTGAAAGAGAAAACAGTCTGAGTGGGAAAGGATAAATAGCTACTTTAGAGGAGCCGGAGATCCAGGGTGACCCAGTAGTCATCTCTGTTTGGGCCCAGCTCCCCCTCATACCTTAAGTCATGTGGACCCTCTTATCAAACATTTATCATGCACTCATTCAGTAAATACTCATTTGCCCTACCGTGTCCCAGGCACTATGCTGGCTTTGGGGCACAAGTGAAACCCCTGTTTTCCAGGATTAACACTGACCCAAGCAGATATAAACAAGCAAAAAAAGGAAGTGGTTTCAGATAATAGGAAAGTCTGGGAAATAAGATAGTGTGATGTGACAGAGAGGCAGGTGTGGGGAGGCAGGTGAGGGGAGTCACTACCAAGAAGAGGTGATGAAGGAAGGCCCTTTGAGGGGGTGAGATTTGAGCTGAGATACAACTGCCGAAAAGGAGTGATGCAATGAGCACTGGGTGTTATACACAACTGATGAATTATTGAAATCCACGTCTGAAACTAACAATGTACTATGTGTTGGCTAATGGAATTTAAATTTTAAAAAAAGAGAAGAAAAAAGGAGTGATCATCGCAAACAGGTAAGGGAAGAGCCTGCAGGTAGAGGAAGGGAGCAGCGGCCGCAGTCTCAGGGCACAGTGAGCTCAGAGCCCTGGAGAACAGCTACCAAGGTCCCTGTGGCCACAGCAGGGAGCAAGGAGAGGGGTGTGAGGTGGGAGGGGTCTGGGGCGCTGGTCATTCGGGCTCTGAGTTATGGTCAGAGGCTTCCTGTGTGCAATGAGAAACCTCAAAACTTTTGAGAGCTTTTGTACAAGGAAGGGAAATCGTGTTTTGTTTGTCTTGTTTTGTTTTTGCTTTTGTTAATTAAAAAGATCCCTCTTGCTTCGGGTGGAGAAGGGATTTCACTGCTGAAAACCATATGCCATAAGCCTAGAGTCCATGAGAACAACCTTCAGATACCAGGAGGGCTATGGAATGGATTAAGAGCAGCCATTCCATGAGATTCTGGTCTCAAAGAGTCATCGGTCAGTGGACTGGGCATCTAGAGAGGTCATGAGTGCCCAGTAACTGCAGGTATGCAAGCAGATGTTAATGTACCAGCCCAGTTTCCTGTAGACAGTATTCTGGTTTTCAGTGGGAATCAGACAGATGACTTGTACAGTTCAGTTGCAATCTTTAAGAGATGATCTTTTAAGCCCATTAGCTCTAGGGACTGAATGGGAACTGAGACTCACAATAGACAACTGGGTACCGGTGGTTAGTTGCATTCTTCAGTGCAGCACAGCCCAGAGGATCTTCAATAACATGTTAAAAGTATTCGCCAACAAAGAATCCTGGGGACGTACGGACTTGACAAAATCTGGGTTAAAGTTGAACAGGATTCCTCACAACCTTTTATGCAACTGGTATGCAATAGTTACCTCCAAGATGCAGACAAGGTATACACCATTTCCCAAATCTATTTGGCCAAAGAAGTCTTTTCTTTTTTAAGGAGCATTTTGTGGGACTAATGTTTTATGGAACACGTTTGGGTGATGCTTATATAGGATAATTTGAGACCCCCACATACAAGGTAATGTAGTGTCATGGAAGCAGGTGATGTGCTAAAGAGAACAGACGGTCTAAGAGTACTAGCTTTTTTCATCTTTAAAAAAAAAAAAACAAAAAAAAACTGGTAATACCAAAGTCACAGGGTTGTAATGAGAACTGAACAGTCTAATATATGTGAAAGGACTGCAAAGTACCTGAAAATACTGTTACTGTGATGAGAATGATTCATCTCACAGTCCATATGAGCAGGGTAATTTCACGCCTTGGAGATGGCTTTAGGGTGGGTCACCTACTTCACTGGGGCAAAGACAATGAACCCTCATCCTAAAATGAGTTTAGTAGCTAACTGACATGAGGGAATAGATGTAGAATATAAGATTCATATCCCACAGGATAATATTTCATCACGGCAGAGGGAGAAGAAAACCTAAAAATACCATACAGAGCATATTATAAATTTTACTGAGGTTTGGCCTGGGGTTTGGCCCTGTGACTTTGGTTTTTTAATATTATGTTCTAACCAGCATGTAATAAACCATACACCGGGATTGGTAACTGCACTGGGATCTTACAAAATGGCTCCCATGGGGATGTTTACACAGCTAAACTATTACTATGTCTGATACACTGGGGGGCCTGAAAAATCAGCTAGCAGGATGTACAAACACAAAGTGAACATCGGCAGAGAAATGTACACTGAAAGCTAAGGGTAGACTGAGAATATCAACACTTATTTTCTAAACATGTGTGAGCAGCAAGCTGATAGACCTTCTTCCTATAACAACTTTTAATGCTTTGCCTTAAAGTGATGGGCAGTGTCATGGAAAGATGACTGGATTGAGGTTAAGATGTCTACCCAATTCAGATATGCCCTAGCTGTGCCATCTTAGACATGTTCAGTAACTTTCTGAGCCTTAGTTTCTCCCTTTAAAAAAATGACTCATTCATCCCTCTTCTACATTAAGAAGGTCGTTGCACAGATAAAGTAAGAGAACATATGAAAATAGTTTGTGTATATTTATAATTGGTAAGCATGATAACATCTGGCATGGAATTGGTGCCTCCTAAACATTAGGTCAGACAGATGGATGGGTGAGTGGGATGCACAGATAGGTAAAATGGATGGACAGTTGGATTAGACTGGTAAGTTGGAAGGATGGATGGATAGATTGGTTGGATGGGTGGATGGCCAGATGATAGATGAAAGGAAGGATGATGAGTTGGGATGGATGAACTAGTGGATGGATTAGTTTTGGAGCCATCTACCAGCTTCCTTGCAGCATCTTCTATTAATCCTTCTCTTCTCCTCCTCCAGTCTGTTCCCAGTTCTCCAAAGGAGTCTACGCCATCTTTGGGTTTTATGAACGGAGAACTGTCAACATGCTGACCTCCTTCTGTGGGGCCCTCCATGTCTGCTTCATTACACCGAGCTTTCCCGTTGACACCTCCAATCAGTTCGTCCTTCAGCTGCGCCCTGAGCTGCAGGATGCTCTTATCAGCATCATCGACCATTACAAGTGGCAGAAATTTGTCTACATTTATGATGCCGACCGGGGTAAGCCAAGGGTTAGGGGAGGGAGACTGTTGAGAGATAGAGAGAAAATTGCCAGCAGGAAGGAGAATGATGCCTCCCTGCCTCATTGAAAAGCATGGGGGGAATGATCCAGAAATGCATTATTTCTATGGACTGATTTCTCAGTGGCTAATCTCCAACTCACAGAGTGGAAACACATCCTTTGAGAGAATAATCCCCTTAACACACCATGCCACTCTACAGCTCACCAAGCTTCCATGGCTCCTGAGTCCAGACTCAAAACCTAAGGGCCTCCTTTGAATGACCCATGGCTCACAGTGTAGTTGTCAGGAGCACAGACTCTAGGGTCAGACAGATCTGGATCTAAATTCTATGTCTTATCCTCTCCAGCTCTTTGTCTTTGGGCAAGTTCTTTTATGCCTCAGTTTGACCATTTATGTTGAGGCTAAGATTTTCTATGCCTTCATTCCCTCATCTCTGTAATAAGATAAACCTAATTTCTGACTCCTAAAGTTGCTGTGAGGATTGAATGAGATGACTAGAAAGTTCCTGTCAGTGCATGGGACATAAGTGCTCAGAGTCTTCCATATATGTTAGCTATCATCATCATCACCATCATCATCACCACCTCTCCCTACCCTTCTAATTGTGCTTCCACTTACATTTTGAATTTTACATCATGTTTTCCAAATGTTTCCTTTGCTTTTTTTCTTCTCTGCATCTTTCATGCTGTTCCTCTTTTCTGGAATGCACTTGCTTTTCCAGATCTACATATGTGAATCCTCCCTTTCTTTTGCAGCCTGCTCAAACACTCTATTCCCTAATTCTGAAATGGGAACTATCCTCTTTTTTCTAATGCCTGTGGTGGTTGTACTGTACTCTCCTACCTTTCCCTTGAATACTAAATAGTCATCAGAACTGAGTCATTATTGGTATAAATAAATAAATGGATTATGCAAGGTCTGGAAACTGAGGCAGAGGAGTTTTGCCCTGAGTGAAGGGGAGGTTTTATTTGCAGGAAGGCCTAGTTTTACAGGAAGGACTAGAAGACTTTAGAGTAGGAGGCTTGTGAGATCAATTTTGGGGGGCAGTGTTAAACAAGCATTATTCAATGAGGAGGAGCCAGCAGAAGAGACCAGAAACCCTCTGCTTTCTTCAATTTTCCCTCCCCTCTCCTTATTTTGAGGATTTTCCTTCTCAAATAGCAGTCATTGTGAGGATTATACCCATAGAAGGGCTTTTTCAGGACAGCTTTACAGCATACTGAAGCTTGAGGCCTCAAAGTGGCAAACCTACTTCCCAGAACCCAGAAAAATGTAACTTTGATTATAGAGAATCACTTCTGTGGTTGGCAGAAACACCCATGCTCTTAAAGGACTCTGTCTGTCTCAGAAATCTGAGCTCAGATCTCTGCCATTTGCTATCTATGTGACCTTGGGCCAATGACTAAATCTCTCTGAGCCTCAATTTTCGTATCTGCATATGAGATGTACCTCATAGGATTAAATAAATTGAAAACAAGAAAGCTAGTAGAATAGTGCTAGACACATAGTAAACTTGCAGTCAATGTGAGGTGTAAGCACACCAAATAGCTTGCATTGAAAAAGAAACAAAGATAAGAAGGCATACTTCTCCAAAGGAGACAGACACATGAAAAAATGTTCCATATCATTTGGCATCGGAGAAAAAAATGTTCCACATCACTTGGCATCGGGGAAATACAAATCAAAACCACAAGGAGATACCACCTTACACCAGTTAGAATGGCAAAAATTAACAAGACAGGGAAGAAAAATGTTGGTGAGGATGTGGAGAAAGGGGAACCCTCCTACACTTTTGGTGGGAATGCAAGCAGTGCAGCCACTTTGGAAAACAGTATGGAGGTTCCTCAAGAAGTTGAAAATAGAGCTACCATACGACCCAGCAATTGCACTACTGGATATTTACCTCAAAGATACAGACATAGTGAAAAGAAGGGGCACCTGCACCCCAATGTTCATAGCAGCAATGTCCACAATAACCAAACTGTGGAAGGAGCCAAGATGCCCTTCAACAGATGAATGACTAAAAAAGATGTGGCTCATATATACAATGGAATATTACTCAGCCATCAGAAAAGATGAATACCTACCATTTACATCGACATGCAGGGAACTGGAGGGTATTATGCTAAGTGAAATACGTCAATCAGAGAAAGACAATTATCATATGGTTTCACTCATATATGGAATATAAGTAATAGCACAGAGGATCATAGGGGAAGAGAAGGAAAACTGAATGGGAAGAAATCAGAGAGACAAACCATGAGAGACTCTTGACTCTGGGAAACAAACTGACGGTGGGGAAAGGGAGGTGGGTGGGGGGATGGGGTAACTGGGTGACGGGCATTAAGGAGGGCACGTGATATGATGAGCACTGGGTGTTACGCATGACTAATTAATCATTAAACACTACATCAAAAACTGATGATGTACTATATGTTGGCTAATTGAATTTAAATAAATTTTTTTAAAAAGAAAAAAAAAGGCATAACAGCATCAATCTAGAGATGATTCTTGAGGCCAGGCATCATACTGGTCACTGTGGGAGGGATTAGCAGGGTTACAAGGAAACAAATGATATATGTACAAAAGATTGATTAATAATGCAAGAGTGAAACAACCATCTGAAGTAGGCAGAAAAATGACCTCCATCTTCCCCCCCAAAGATGTCTCTGTTCTGAGAATTTCTGGAACCTGGAAATGTGTTATATTCAATGGCAAGAGGGATTAAGGTTACAGATGGAATATACACTGCTAATCCCTTGACCTTAGACAGATCATCTTGGATTCTTTACCTGGGCCCAGTGTAATCACAGGCGTTCTTCAGTGTGGAAGCTGGAGGCAGAAGAGTCAGTGTCAGAGGGTGATGTGTGAAAGACTTGACCAGTCACTGTTGGTTTTGAAGTCGGAAGGGGCCATAAACCAAGGAATGCAAGCAGCCTCGAGAAGTTGGAAAGGCAAGAAAATCTTCTCCTCTAGAACCTCCAGAGAGCAACACAGCCCCACTGACACATTGATTTTAGCTCAAGGAGATTCATTTCAAACTGACCTGTGGCAATATAAGATGATAAATGTGTGTTGTTTTAGACCAATGAGTTTGTGGTGATTTGTTACAGCAGCAGCAGGAAACTGAGACACCATTTATGTCTCAAAGATGAAACAAAGCTGCACTGAGTAATGGGCTCCTCTATCATTTAACTATAAATCAGAAGAGAATAATTTAATTCAATACACACTGATTAGATACCTACTATGGAAGAGGCAAAGTATCAGGTACTGAACATCCATAAATTTGAGAGTTATTAGGTGCCTATTTAGATGTCAGGTTGGCACACATTTAATAAGCAGCTACTAAATGCCCAATACTATTTATAAAACCCTTGCCATGTATCAGACATCCTTATTTAATCCTCATGATGATACCATGAGGTAGGCATTATTAACACCACCATTTTACCATTAAAGAAACTAAAGTTTGAAGAAGGTAAGTAGTCTTTACAGGGTCACTTAACCAATATATTGTATCTTCAGGATTTGAGCCTTTGGTTATATTTTTAATCACTAACACTATTGCTGGCTAAGTTCTAGAAACAGAAGCCCAAAAGAGACCTGCTGTCTGCCTTCAGTGAGCTCTGACTTGCTACGGTGGGAGAAAGCTGAGCTGAACGTGGTAGAGGAGCCGGTGGGGGGAGACAAGGGAGGTGGGTGCCGAGTGGAGGCGGGTTGGTACCTGCGTATCCTGATTGCCACTTCTCCGTCTTACCCAATTTCAAGGTCTGTCCGTCCTGCAGAAAGTCCTGGACACAGCTGCCGAGAAGAACTGGCAGGTGACAGCAGTCAACATTTTAACCACCACAGAGGAGGGATACCGGATGCTCTTTCAGGACCTGGAAAAGAAAAAGGAGAGGCTAGTGGTTGTGGACTGTGAATCAGAACGCCTCAATGCCATCTTGGGCCAGGTAGTGCATGCAGCAAAGGCTCAGAATGGGTGAGGGCAGGAGTTCAAGAGGGAGCCAGATGGCCTTTTGCCCCTTGGTGTTACAAAGAGAGCGCTTGACTAGATGAGAAGGTGACTTCTTCCCCACCTTCTGTAATTTATACATTTTAAATCTGAATTTTTCTAAAATAGCACAAACAATGGGAGACTGGACCTAGGGGTTCAAATGGTTCTCAGATCAGTTGACCAAAAACTTACCTCCAGGGTTTCCCTTTATAGTGAAAAAGCAGATTGCATTGCATTTTAGAGTTTGTGAAGTACCATCACATGGGGAACACAGGCTATATATAGAGCCAGATTCCTGGGTTCAGCTCTGAGTTCCGTTACTCACTGGTCTAGCCATTGGCATCTCATCCATCCAGCCCACTGCCCTGTTTTAAGAGTTCAGGGAAGCAGCAAGCACCTCTCTACTGTTTCCTTAAATACACTCATGTGTATGAGAAATCCACTGATTGTACATTCTGTGAAAGGGCACTGTAACCTCAACAGTTTTTTGGCCAGAGGTCTCTAAGCCATGGTTCTTCCCATTCTCAGAATGAGAGCACGTACCCACTTCACAAGTAGCAGGCCTTTGTGTTGATCTCTTGTCTTTTTGACAAACTTACACTGTGTATCCAGGTGAACTAGCAAGAAAGTAGATTTGGCAATCATCCTTTAACAGTGCTGTATAAGTACAGATGGTAGCTTTAGGTACAGAGCTTGTTGATGGCCTTTCAAGACCCTGGGACCCCCACCTGGAATCTCGCCACCAGCTCAGCAACTACTCAGAGGCCTCAGCAACAGAACAGGGGAGATTTTGAAAATCAGGGATTGTTTAAGGCTTTAAGTATGTGTTCTACTCCACAAAGTATGGATCTGGCCTTCCCTCTTGGAAAGAGAAACCAGAAAAAATTGTTCCCATGAGATGGGCATTCTCTGGGCTGGACTCAAGGGATTTGAATGCTAGTTAAACAAGGCAGTATAGGGTAATGGTTAAGCACAGAAACCCTGCAGCCAGACTGGCTGCGAGTTAAACCCCAGCTCTAGTCTTTACTACCTCCATGACCTACGGCCGGGTTTTTAATCTTTCTTGTCTCAGATTCCTGATCTGTGAAATGGGCATAATAATAATTATAGCTTTCTTCAGAGGGCTCCTGTGAGAGTTAAAACAATCTATTCATGTAAAGCACTTAGAACAGAGCCTGCCCCACAGAAAGTGATATATGTAAGCCTTTGCCTAGTTTTACTATTTCTAGCACCACCTAGTACTACCTTCTTGAGTCACTTCCCTCTTTGGTCATAAGTGTTCTCATCTGTAAAATAGGAATGATGGCCCCTGTTCTACAGAGCTGAGAAAAAGATTGGATGAGATAGCAGTTGGAAGAAGTACTGAATGATAATTAGGTATTCTTAACAGACTGATGACTAGGCCTTTGTTGTTCTGTAGTAGACAGTAACTGGTGCTACCATTTTCTGTGCTCTTGCCATATACCAGACACCATGCCAAGTCCTTCCCATGCATCACGCTACCTCATCTTCACATCTACTCTATAAAACCACTTCTATCATGTCCCCTAATTTATAAATGAAGAAACAAGGGACTATACTTGCCTGGGATTTCACAGCTAGCATGTTAGAAAAGCAAGAAGTCAAACCCATCTTAGTCTGACAGTGGGGCCCAACCTTCCTAAAAATGTAACTTTTCAGCCTCTGTTGTCTCTAGCCACTTCCTCTGTCAAAAGACAAACTTAAGTTTTGTAAGGAAGTGACTTGTTTGTGTGGGCATCTTAGATGTAGTATATTAACTCTTAACTTTTGGATTCTTCTCATTTGAAAAGCAAGACCAAAGAGCTGAATGGATCTTACAGATCACTTGATTTACCACATGCATTCACATTTTACAGATGGGATAACTGATGGTCACATTGGTTGACTTGCCTTGGGTTCAGAAAACTAGTTGGTAACAGTGATGAGTCTCGAATTTACATCTAATGGCTTATAGCCTGACATCTTGACATCATTCTAAACAATAGAACACTTGAATTGGGATCTTTTTGGTCTAATACAAATGTCCTGCCTAACCTAAGGTGGGAGATAGGGATTCTCAATGCCAGGTAGGGAATTGCCTGTCTCTGTCTCCAGCCCCCCAACTAGAATACCAGCATTATGAGGGCAAGGATTTTTGCTTTATTTTCTTCTTTGTGGTATTCACAGTGCCTTAAACAGTGTTTGGTACCTTGTAGGTATTCAATCAATAATTTTGAGTGCCTGGAAAGAATAGGGAATCAATGAAGGCTCTAGAAAAGATCCCAAATGTGAGATAGCTCTGAATATTTACAGGTAGTCATTGGCTGGATAAGAGCCATTAAGCGGGAGAGAAGGGCATGTAGGGAGGCCCGGAGGGCATGTGAGGGCTGGCGTTCATAGGTTGGCTTAGCGAGGATGCCACGTGTCTACTGGGAGACAGTGACTGTCACATGATTGAGACTATCCTTGGAAATAATTCTAAGGAGTTTAGGGTTTATTCCATAGAGAATCAGTGGAGAGTCAGTAAAGGTTTGTGAGCAAGGAACAGGGTTATTAGAATATAATGCTTTGTCAATATATTAGACACCAAATTATATAGTACAGTCATTAAGTTCAGAATGAGTTAAAGATGAGAGAGACCAGGATTAGGCCATCCATCACATCACCCTGCTTTACTGTCTTCATAGTGCTTCTCACTTGCTGAAATCTTATTCATTTATCTGTTTATATATTTACCATCTGTCTCCCTACTAAAACATCAGTTCAGCTTAGAGAGGGCACGAGGACCCTGCCTCACATGGCCACAGGTTGTCCCGAGCACATAGCATAGTGCTCGGCATATTGTCCCTGTTCAATAAATACCTGATGGTTGCATTAATTAACCAGAGAAGGTTTTACAGAGTAGTTGGGATTCGAGCTCAGCCATAAAGGTTATGAATAATCCAAAAGAATGGAAAAGGACATTCCAGACACAAGGATTATGAATTAAGGCAGCCCAGTGGAAATGAGCTTTGAGGAATAGGGTGAGCAAGGCTATGGGCTCCACATGAAATCATACAGTACCTTTATAACACCTCTCTCAGTTTGTAACCCTGGGGCATTCACCTCTTCATCTGTTTAGTGTGGGTCTTATCCCAGTAAAGTGGGACCTCCAGGGAAGCTAGGACCATGCATGTCTCACTTCCCACTGTATCCACAGCATAGTGCTCAATACAGAATAAGCACTTAATAAATGTTTGTGAAAAGAAGGTAGGAAAGGAGGGAAGAGAGAGCAATGCGTTGGTAGGTGAAAAAAATGGGTGGGAAGGTTGGCATTATGTTGAACCGTATGAAATTGCTAATTTTTATTAACCCAAAGTCATCAATTTCATCTGTTTCTTATGTTTCAATCTGTAATTTCATCTTGCAGAGACTATTCTTATCCATTGCCTAAATGTGGTAGGTTTTGAAAGATCTCTTATTTGCTGTTTTATGTTTATTAGAAGCTAAATAGGTTTTTGGTGAAGGTATCTTATTATTGAAAGGGCAGCAAACCGTTTGACAAAAAGATGGAAAAGTAATGAAGAATTATTAATAAAACTATCATCCCAATAGTATTTGAGCTCTGTGTCCTGGAATTTCACAATCTAACCACTGTTTCAGAGCATTCGTTGAGTGTGCTTGCATTTAATTATTCCCTACATTAAAAATATATATATATATGTGAGCCGCTATGCACATACATCCAATTAAGTAGATGTCTGAATGTGGATTTTAATAACCTTGAAAATTTATTCAGTTAGACAAGAAGCCCAAGTGCTTCTCATATGTTCTATGCCTTCTTGTAAGAGTGGAGGAGAGGCACTGAGCAGAATGTACTAACCCCAATTTCATGATTAAAAAATAAAGAAATAGATCAAGTTAACTTGCAGGCTGAGCTAGGGCTAAACCAAGGCCTATGCTCTTAGCTGTTCCTTGGGTGGTGTGTCTGGCTGCCTGAGCAAACCTCTGGATAATTCATTCCACAAATATTTTTCCTGCCCACAATGATTACAAAAGTCTGCACATTGAGGATGGAGGGGTTTGGGGGGATCCTGGCTCTTAATGATTAACCATAATTTGGTGTTACATACAAAGACTCAACAATAGTCGGGTTCCTGTCTTGGCACTGCCACAGGATCTAGGCAAATCATTTCTCCTCTCTAGGCCTGAACATCCCATCTGTACAGTGGAAGGTTGGACCATCTGATCCTGACATTCCCTTCTAACTTCCAGGTTGAATGGTCTGTTAATTCCTGGGTATCCAACTAGTTTAGGGAAGAAGGCACAATATTCAGGGAAAGAAGGAACCAGATCTGAATATGGTTCATGCAAGGACCTGAAGGTCAAGAACCTACCTATCTGACCCATCCACCCACACCCATCCATCCATCCATCCAAGCAGCAGATATTGTCATTTTAGTGGCAGGGAATTCAACACAGCATAAGATTCACACCAGGAAAGAATCTCCATCCAGGGAAAGGCTTTATGGAAGAAGCAGTGAAATGAGCATTTCATCTGAATTTGGGGGGTTAGGATAACACTCCTCTACCCCTAGTATCAGATAAAACTGATTTCAAGTCCTGCATCTGCCACTTAATAGGTGGGTAACCTTAGGGAGCTTATTTAATCTCTCCATGCCTCAATTCCTCATCTGTAAAATGAGGGTATCCATAATGCCACCATCGCTGAATGGCTGTAATATTATAATTTGAGTACTTAGGATAGGACGGGGCACATTGTAAGCACTCGGTGTTAGTTGCTATTATTATTGCTGTTGTAGCTTTAATTGCAAATCTGATTGATGAATCCCTTCCCGTTGTGTTTTGTAGATCATAAAGCTGGAGAAGAACGGCATCGGCTACCACTACATCCTTGCAAATCTGGTGAGTGCAATGTACTGCTGGTGTTCAGCTTATGCGTCTTTGCAAA
>NC_138375.1:41305120-41328705 GCF_054177405.1 Leptonychotes weddellii
TTGCAGTTCTTTTATTGGGCACAATTATTTTCAGTGTTGTGAAGATTTGAGTCATCAAATAATTTTTATTCACATTAGATTTTACCTAATAACATGCCATTATGAATTTTCTTTTGTGGCCATTATTTCTGGCAATTCTATTTTTCCTGGGTCATGTTTTGACCACCTACCTTTTTTTATCATGGAGTGTGATTCTTCCAGAATTTCTTCCAAAGCCAAATGTAATTTTATTTTGCCTTTAGTCCCATTGTTTACATTTTTAAAAGAGCTTCATGGTGATATATTCATATACCATACTGTTCATCCATATAAAGTATACGATTCATTGCTTTTTAGTATATTCACAGAATTATGAAACCATCACCACAATCTAACTTTAAAATTTTTTCATCATCTCAAAAAAGAAACCCCATACCCACCAGCACTCACTCCCCATTGCTCTCCAAACTCCCACCCCCGGCCCTAGGCAACTAGCAATTTACTTTTTAAGTATTTGCATATTCAGACATTAAGTGGAATCATATAATATATGCTCCTTTGTGACTGGCTTCTTTCACTTAGCCTCATGTTTTCAAAGTTCATCCATATTGTAGCATGTATGGTACTTTGCTCCTTTCCATTGCCAAATAATATTCTATTATATGGCTATACTGCATTTTGCTAATCCATTCATTGGTTGATAAATATTTGGGTGGTTTTCACTTTTTAACTATTACAAATAAAGCTGCTATGAAATTTAGGTACAACCTTTTCTCTTGTGTATATACCTAGGAGTGGAATTGATGGGTTATATGGTAACTCTGTGTTTAACATCTTGAGGAACTCCAAAATTACTTTCCAAAGTGGATATATCTCCCAACAAATCAATAATAAATTTTTATATTGACTAAAATATTTCAATCAATAACACATTTTGCCAATGTGACAATTTGGGCAATTATCGGTTTTCCCTAATGGTAGCCTTTTCTACAAAGTTTCCATGTTATCCTGGCTTGTCTTTGCAATTTTCTGTTTCCATCAAGATGTGATTTTTCAATTTTTATTTATAACAAAGTATATCATGTTAGTTTTAGGCATGTTATTTGGTGTTGATTATTTATGAGTAGCCTTAATAATTAATGGAACAAAAGATTGCTATTTTCTACTTATTTTTGGAACAAAGGTCATTAGTAGAACAAAGGCACAGGGTCTGGCTATATGTAAAGGTCAAAATTGCAAGATCAAAACATGGGACCAAAACATGCTGCCTAATCCTTAAATTCTATTACTCTTTCTGACCCAATCTCCATTCTTAAACAGGTCCCTGCCTAAACCTTTCCCTTCAAAACTTCCTTGCCTTGGCTGTCCCAATATTTCAGGCTCAGGACTAGAAATGAGAAGGACTCACTGAAATAGGTTAATTTAGACCCAGATGTTAATAGCTAAATATGTTATATTTCTCAAAGGTATTTGCCTTTTAAATGGCAGGTTGTTCTCCAGAGACTTTCAGGGAACAAGAGCCTCACCCTAAAAAAAAAATTTGCAAAGATAGAATTTTTGACATTGTAATGAAGCAGATTTGACATCCCTCAGATCCCAGCCCCTTAGTGCTGGAAGGGACTTTGGAAATCAATGTCATCTAAGTCTCCTTTACTTGTAGAGAAACAAAACCAGCAAGGTGGTGTGGCCGGGGGCACACAGCAAGGCAGGGATAGAGCTAGGCCTAGCACCAAGGTTAGTAGGCAGCATCCAGTGCCATATGCACTGTTCTAGCATGCCTCACCCTACAGACTGTGTGAGCACCCTGCTGCTTGAGAATACACAGAACAACTGTGGGGGCATGCATAATCACCTCTCTAGGGTAAGATAGAAATTACATATCAATGGCCTTGGAGCCACCGAAAGACCCTAGATAATTAAATTGCCAGCCTCCATCTGTTGCCAAGTGACCCCTTGGTCACAGCATCACCGAGTCAGCCCCTTGGGCTTCTGTATCCTTCTGATCTGCATTCTTCTTCTTCTGACCTAATGAGCTCTCAAATCCTTACAACTGCCAGCTAATAGGATGCAAATTGCATATACCATCCAAATACAAAAGACTTGCATGTTCCAATAGATTAGTTGATAATTAGGCTTCAAATTACTAATTAATTCAGTTCGAAACATAGGCGAGTATGTGGTGTGTGTTTTTCTTCCCCCTTCAGAGAAATAACGCAATTTATAAGATGATAATTTTTAGAAATTCCACCACATAATTAGCCTGCTGCCGCATGGAACTGACCCCCCCCCTTCAGAGTGTTTGTGATTAGGGTGTAATTATAGAGTTAGAAACCAAGGAAGCTTTTGAAAGTTTTAACAAAAGGAGGGAGCTACACTTTTATTTTACAGTTCTTTCTTCACAAGAGAAATGGAATGCATGAGCTTGGAAGTAGCCAACAGCATTTTTCTAAAAGATCACTTTGGAAGGATTCAAATAGGCAGCTTTGGGGGGCTGCTGGAAGAGAGGAGGGAAGGAGACTGTGGGTCAGAGAGGAGAGCTTTATGGACAGGGAGTAAAAACAACCCTGAACCCTCCCTGCCCCCCACCCCCTCTTTTTGTCCAGACACTACCCTTAGCCAGCTCTGTGATCTTGGGCAACTCTCCAGCCCTCAGTTTCCTTATCCATCAACTGGGAATGACAGTGCCTGATCTGTATGCTTATAGTATTACCGGGAAGATCAAAGATGTTGCTGAATGTCACCATGTTTTGGAAAGTTAAACACTGATCTGCATAGGTGGGGGATTCTTACTACATATACTAGATCTACCCATCTGTACATCACATATTGTGTGTGTATATGTATGTATATATACACACACACATACATATGCTTATTTATGTATTCATATTTTATATACAATAGGACAGATGTATTTATATTTCTATAACACTGGTATGTCCATAAAGTGTACTTGAACCTTGCAGAAACTGGAGAACTCTACCATTCTTTCTTCTATTATTTTTAAAGAGCATGAGTGGTGGGAGGAGGGGCAGTCAGAGGGAGAGAGAGAATCCCAAGCAGGCTCCATGCCCAGCACAGAGCCCGACGCAGGGCTCAATCTCACAACTCCAAGACCATGACCTGAGCCAAAATCAGCAATCAGATGCTCAACCGACTGAGCCACCCAGGCGCCACTATACCATTATTTTTTAAAGAAGCACCTAGGGCCTGGAACCCACCAGAGGGCCAGGCTATCCAGTCTGGCTATCCATCCTCCTCCAAACCCCAGTACTGACTCTGTGTTCATTCCCTGCTCTGACGTTGTGGTCAAAGCAGACATCTACCAGTCAGGACCCTCCAGAGTTATAGCTCTTATCTTTGTGACACATCAGCAGCAAATCTTAGACCAAACTAGTATTAAAACAGAGGGCCTGTGGACACCCCTATAATGCACGTACAGAGTTAGTTTGGGAAACACTGAGCTAATAGTTAAATGCTTCAGTGTCACTGAAATTGTAAAAATGAGTACTCACATCATGGGACAAATGACCAGATTATTAATATTGATGATTAGAGTTTCATTGAAACAAAACACATTTTAAAATGCTTATAGAGAACTAGCAGACCTCTGAGAATTTACAAAGGGTCCAGCAGACCCCAGTTTGAGAAACACTCGAAGGTGTTGATTCTCTTTCAGTATGGACCATTTGGTGCCTCCTCAGGGATTAGTAACAGTAAAATTAACAGCAATCCTTCCATTTTCACAACTGTTGTAGTTTATGTGACATTTTCTTATGAATCACACCACTGGCTTTTGAATGTCATAATACTCCAGTGAAGTAAGCAAGGTAGAATTCATCACCTCCATTTTACAGATGTGGGAACTGAGGCTCAAAGCCATTATCTGACTGAGCTGCAGAGGAGGAAGGCAGGCACCTAGTCAATGTAGTTGGGCTCTCGGGAATCTGACAAAAACCTAGTAATGTGAGCGTAAGAGTAGGGCAACCAGCCTAACCTGATGTCAAGCCTCTTGGGAGCCACTGACCAAGAAATGAATAACATTTCTTAAACCCCTCATGAATAACAATGACAATAATTACACTGACAGTAACTACTACAATTCTCTGAATCATTGCTATATTCCAGGCACTAGGGAAAATACTCAAATGCATATCTATTAAACCCTACCATAGCCCTTGATAATATTATCCCCACGTTTCAGATGAAGAAACAGGTTCAGAAGGATTAGTGAATTTTCCAATGTCGCCAAGTTTATAAAGTGATGGAGCTGGGCTTTCCCTCCAGGACCGTAAAACTCCAAAGTGCACATGCCTAGGACTGTGCCTTGTGACTGCTAGAGTGTGGGGAAGTTGGAGGAAGGAACGAGGGTTTGGGGGGCCGGGGGGAGTGGTCCTTGGCACAAGGGCTTGAGTTTAAACATTGCCTACAGTAGGCCTGGAACTCAAACTTAGGCTCTCAAACTGCTATTGGATACCTTCTTAATTATGCACTGATGGCATTTCATTATAATTATAATTTCCAGTGTATAAGGAAGCTGAGGGAGAGGCAGTGAGGTCAGGTCACCCCAGGTCTCACTGGGATATTTGGAGATCCGAACAGTCAGCCAGTCCCACCATGTGGTTGCATATTAACTCCCATAGAGTTGGAAGGTTTGGTCCAGGGGGCAGTAAATCCAAGCCCCCAGCTCCGTGCTACTGCCCTCTGCTCTGTCAGTCCTGAGAAGAAACTTTTCTTTAGTCTCCTTCTCTCCACTGCTGAGAAATCTGTCTCCACCTTCTATATGGCCACCCTTACCCAATGCCTTCTGCTCCTCTCTTCCCACTGTCTCCATGCCACACCCGGTCATATCTGGTTTCCATAGCCTCTGGTTAGGCAGGTGGTACAGTGCTTGGGAAGGGTGGTTTAAGGTCAAGCAGACCTGAGTTTAAATTCTGGCTTTATGTCTATTAGCTTTGTGACATTAGTCAAGTTATCTACTTATTCTGAACTTTCATTGCCTCATCTATAAAAGAGGGAATAATGTGATATTATCTACCTCCTCATTGGTATTATGACAATTAAGCAAGTCAATATGTTATAAAGTGTGCATAGTAAATGTTTGGCCCAAATAGGCACTCAATAAGTGTTAGTAATTGCCACCATAATAATCATCGTACCATCATCATCATCATTATCATTAGTGGAAAAAAAAGGACATTTACTATCTGGGGACATGATACTATCTTTGAGGCCCCTCAACCCTCTCCCAAACTAAATCTCATCCACAACTGACTCACAGTTATATAATGTCTTCTTCCCTGTTTGTCTTTAAGCTCCTAGAGAAAGAAACACGTCTGCCTTGTTCACTGATGAATTCCTAGGGCCTGGTAGAGGGAGCTGCATGTAACAGGTGTTCTTTAAAAAATCACTAAATGAATGAATGAGGGAAATAACTGCTCAGGAAATAAATAATGTGTGTACCCACACATCACATGCACTTACAGGCAAAATCCTTGACTGCAAAATGCTGAGAGCAGCAGATGTAGTGGGAATATGAACATAGTTATGAAAACGCACATGAGTAGAGAAAGATGGGCCTAAGAGGGCTTTCAATCCACTTGCCATAAAGGGCCAGAATCTCCTCTACACCATCCCCAACAGAAGCCCAACAGAAGCCCATCCATCTGGTTCCTGCTTGAATGATACCCAGTGATGGGAACTCACGCCCTGAGGCAGCCCCTTCTCTCCTCAAAGGGCTCTGAGGTTTCTAGTCTTGCTCAAAGGGGGCCCAGTCTTCCCTGTGCTATCCTCTCCGCATTTGTGGCACCACCTGCTCTCTCAGAAGCCTTGCAGAACATGTCTGCTGCCTTTCCACCAAGCAACCCTCATGTGCTTGGAAACTCCTACTCTTGTTCTCCTCGGTGTTGGCTCCTCCAGCCTGGGCGCCCCTCAGTTTCCTCAGTACCTTCTCACAGTACATACTTCTAACAGACAACCAGTCGATCATCAAGGGTGGACCAAGCATGTCCTCCAGCCTAGCACTGCCCTGGGCTTCTTTGAGAAGCTTCTCATACAAGGAGATTCATACAGCGTGACTTTTGTCCTGGAAGCAACAAGGCCTTGTCTTCTAGCTAGATTGGAAGATGTAACCAAAGTTCTAAAGAATGAGAGAGGGGGTGCCCGGGTGGCTCAGTCGGTTGAATGTCCAACTCTTGATCTCAGCTCAGGTCTTGATCTTGGGATTGTGAGTTCAAGCCCCATGTTGGGCTCCACACTGGGCTTGGAGCCTATTTTTTTAAAAATGCTAGAGAAAATTACCATGTGTGATAGTAATGCAAGCCCCCATAAATGGCACTTGAGCTGCCAGAGCATGGCACTTGGAGGCTAGAGAGGCCTCTGGAGGCTGTAGGTGTCTAGGAAGGATGACAGTGGATCCATGTGGCCAGTGGTCCTGTGAAGAGCATGCCTTTGCCCTGGTTTGAAGAGGCCAAGAGAGCTAGTGCTGAAGGGGCCCTAGGAGCTCATCTCACCCAGCCCCTCATTTTACAAATGGAAATATAGGCCCAGAGGGGAAGTGACCTGCTTGAGCTCACTGAGAAGTTAAACAGCAGAGCTGGGCCAGGGATTTGGAGCAACTGTTTGCTCTGTTCTTTATGCTTCATTCCCCCCACTTCTGCCTCTCAGTTTCCAGTGTGCCTGTGCACATGCGGTGTGAGTGTGTGTGTGTGTGTGTGTGTGTGTAAGAGGAAGAAGCAGGCAGAAACATGGAGACCAAGAAAGAGGCTCAGAAGTGCTCCCTCCTGCCCCCCTCCAGCCCCTCTCAGAGTCTCTCTTCACGGATGGGGACCCCCTGCAGCTTCCCTTTGTCCCTTCCATTCACCCTTTCCTCCCTCTCGCTGCTCTTACCTCACTCTCTAGTAACACTGACAACACATGGGTTACTTTATGATCACCAGGGCTGACATTACAGACACCTCTGGAAGCAAAGAGGAAGTAGCTGGGTAGAAAGCCAAATCCCAGATCCCAAAGGATCCTCACTTGCTAGATGGTCTGAACATTCCATCGGGCAAGGCCTAGTCTGTTGCTCTTCACACTCATACCCCATGGTCTAGAATAATCCACTCTAGAGACCTCTGAGAGTTTCTGTGTCCCTCCAAGAAAGGTGAGATTATATTCCCATTTTATGAGTGAGAAAAAAAGAGGTTCAATTTGCTGAAGGAGCTTTTCCAAGGTCATGGAGCTAAAGCTAGAATTTGAACTCAGATCTCTCTAATTCTAAAGATTAGGTTTGTTCTCCACCGGGCCACACTGCCCAAATTGGGGAAACATTTGCAACTCTGAGGCCTGGCATCATGATTGAGCAAAACTGAGAAATAAACTCCTTTCCTCCTGAAACTGCCTGGGTTTGAATTTTGACTCACCCACTTACTAGCTGTGACTTTGAGCAAGCCACTTCACCTCTCTGTACCTCAGTTTCCTTATCTGTAGGTGGGAATACGCATACACACTTCACAAGGTAAAGATAAAATGAGCTATTTTATGTCAAGTTTTAGAACAATGAGTGCAGCAGAAGCCTAGGGTCTCATCCCAACTCTGCCACTGACTCATTATCATTTGCAGAAAAGATATATATATGTATATTTTTTGAGAGTCTCAATTTTTTGAAGATTTCGTACATTTTTAAAAGGAATAAATTGTCAAGAGGACTTTTGCAGATCTGTAATTTATGGCTCTAGTTTCCTGCCTCTCTCTGCAGTCTGGGGATATCAAAACAAAATTCCCAAGCCACACTGGCTCCCTTCATCATAAGGGAGACACTGCTCCATTAATCTCAAGCACTCAGTGTTTGTAGCCTTTGTTCTTGCAAACCATGCACACCTTGGCTGATTTGGACTAGTCCTTTCCATGCTCCAGATATGCAAGACAATATCTGCAATTGCTCTTTCAGAGTGTGCAACCTCTTGCTACCACCAGCTTAGAAGCAGAAGGGACAGATGCCTCAGCACCAACCGAGGCAGGAGGTTGGGGTAATGTGTAAATAGAAGGGTCCAGTCTTTACTTCTTACTGGTCCCTCTTTTTAAAACAGAAAAACAGATAATATAATGGAAGAAAGGAAAATGGAGCCCCATGAGCTGTGGGGCTCTAGGTGAGTACTTGCTATGTGCCAGGCATCATTCTAAGAACTTAACTATGTTATTATAGTTAATTCTCACCACAGTCACAGGATAAAGATAAAACAGAAATCCTTATTTTGCCGTGAAGGAGACTGAGGCCCAGAAAGTTTAAGTAGCTTACCTGTGGCCACACAGCTGGGAGGTAAAAGAGCTGAGATTTGAATCCAGGCTGATGTGTAATATGTGCTTCCTCTGGTTCACTGCCCTTTGTCTTCTGAATCTGAACCTCAGAGCATATGTGTTTTCTGCTTAGAGGGTTATTTCCTGCACTTTTCACCTGACCAAAAGTCCTCTTTCAGGCTTCACTGCTTCCACTGGGGAGACTTCCCTGAGCTCCAAGGTCAGGTTTTTTTCATTAGCTGCTCTACAATTACTTGGGTAATATTGGCCTTTCGCACTAAACCTTAAGTAACTCGAAAGCAGGGATCACACCTGTGATTCTCTGCTTCATCCCTTTGTCTAGTATGTGCTTCACAATATTAAGTACTCACAGATGAATGAGAGCATGAATGAATAACTGAACTAGAATACTCCTTTCCCCATTCCCAGTAGATTTCAAATTTATCCGATGTTTGGACTTTCATTCGTTTTTCACCAAGCATTTGATAGATACTTACTGTATTGAGATCCTGTGAACACTTAAGCTGGCATTTCATCAAAAAGTGGGCTTTCTGTAGTCTTCACTTGATCTTCCCTGGACAGGAAGGTTTGGATCAATGTAAAGGGAAGATGTGGTTGGTTTCAAGTCAGTCAAGAACTCCAGGCCCCACACTAGGCTGAATTTTGAATTGACCTTTGGCTCTTTGGCCCTGGCCAGGTGTCACCTCTGACTGCAGCCAGTTAGAACACAGTTAACATAAAGGCTCTGGGCGACTAACCAATACCAGGCCAAATAATGTATTCTTTTGCCCATGCATCAACAGCCCAGTCTGGAAACCTCCGATCTTCTGCCGCAAAGTGCCAGCATTTTATCCTAAACCCCTAGACTGAGAGAAGTTGCTCTCTGAGGCCCTGACTGGCTCTGACAATGCTTTGGCAACAAAGGACACCTGTGTGGGAAACAGGTGCGCTTGTGTGTTGGCAGATATCCAAGCGTACAGGTACCTGCCTCCCTGGTTTCAAATGCACTTGGGTAAGTTAACAGTACTGATTTTTTCCAACACGGATGGTGTTTTAGCTAATTTAAACACAGCTACAGCGTCTCACTGACTTTGCAGGAATCAGATAAGCCCACATGTTACCAGGGATTATGTAGGGTGAGGACACATTTAAGTTTTGGTTGGCTATAGTGACTAAAATAGGAAAATGTGAAGACCGTTATGCAGAGACATGTGATTTGAGGACAAAACTGAGTCCTCAGCTCCGGAATATTCCATGAATTCACATATATCCATATTCATATATACACACCTATGTGATCACAGAATTGCAGATAGAAGCTAGAAGAGCCCTTAAGAGAGAAATCAACTGGCTCAGAAGTTTCCAAACTTTTTAGTTAGAAGCCCTATTTTCAAATGGAATCTTGGGGAGAACCCCAGCATGTAAAACAGATAGGAAACAGAGCTGCTTTGGTAGAGGGAAGATAGGGGTCTAGGACCCATTCTTGTGCCTTCCCCCTTCCCCAACATGCTAACCTCTAAAATGCTCGCAACCTGGGAATAGTTTGAATGATCGTTGGTCTAGCCAATGCCCTTCTTTTGCAGATCAATAAACTAGTGCTGGGAGAGACAGAGACCACTGCCCAAGGGCAAACAGCTCCCATGGTTCAAAGATAGCACAGAACTTGTGTGGCTGTCCCTAAAACTGTTTTCTTGACAATTCTTATTTATGACCTCGTTCAGAATATACTACATGGAAAAAGTCAATGAAAAGCCCTCTTTAGTTCAGAGGACAAAAGCTAGGAGGTGACAGGATGCAAGCATGTACGAGAATCATGAAAAGGGTGAGCAAAGACGTTTACTATCTCTTTCTTTATTCTTCCGCGTGAATTGAGCCATCTGCGTGCTCCAGGTGCTGTGTTGCGGATATGCTGGGGACTGAGGCCCCGCCTCCTGGGAGCCCACAGTCTCTTAAGGCACGTGCAAAGGACAACCGCAGTCTCCGGGAGAGAGAGATAAGATGGGCCTCAGAGAGAGAGAAACAAAGAGCTGTGGTTCGAATTCCAAGCAGCAGGTCACGTTAAAGATGCTGAAGGCAAACATTGTGGTCTCCTGGAGACCTGCTAATTCCTTCCTACAGTAGAGATACAAGCCATTCCAGCCATTCATTGCAGGACAGGAGATGGAGGAGTCAGATTGACAGGACTAGTGGCGAGGAGGTGGGATGTACAGTGCTTGGATAACAGCCGAGAGTCTTGTTACTTGTTACAACTGTGGTCTCTCCCCATCATCAGCTGTGTGATACCGGGCAGAAGCTACTCCGTTCAGTTAAGCCTCGGTTTTCTCATTTGCAGAATGAGAATGATAATAGTAAAATACCTGCTTCACAGGACTGTTATGAATATTAAATGAGATAATACAAATAAAGCCCTTAGCATTGTGCCTACTACGAAGTACAGGCTTTGATACATCTAGGCACTGTGGCAGTTGTCATATTTTAGCCAAAATCTGTCTTCCATGACTTCTGCTCATTCACGGATACTGGCTTGCCTTCTGGAGCCTCAGTGAATAAATAAATCTCGCACCTCTTCCCCATGACAGCCCTTCCGGGATCTGAATACATCCTCCGCTTACCCTCTCAGTTTCCAGTATTTTTCAGGTTGATTATCCCCACTTTTTCCAGCATTTCTAACGTAACAAGCCTTTTCAAACTGCACTTCCCTGTAACCATCCTCCCTCTGGAGCTGTCATCTAAGAATCTATCTGACAAGTGGGGGAAACTTGGCATGTTCAACTTGTGCCCTTCTGAGTATAAAGTACAGGTTCTTTGATTTATTCTAACATTACCTCTTCAGATCTCAAGGGGATGAGATGGAGGCAGTGTTCTTTCCAGTGGCCCAGGGCTTGTTTAATAAACCTTCTTCCTGGCCCCTTTCCTTTAACAATGCTGGATGCTCCCTCTTCCTTCTGATGGGTGTGGTGTCCACGCAAGCAGGATGATGAGGGCTGAACAGCTTGTACGTGACCCCCTTGAAAGAATCCCAGAGAAAAAGGAAATTTGGCTTTGAAGATAAAGCTTTTCATCCTCCAACAGCAGCGTTCCTGTACACCTGCCTCTTGTTCTCTCAGGTGTCTTGCCTGGCCCACTGCCTGGTTTTGAAGCAGTTCCAACAACACCTAACTTCTTTTGAGGCCATGATAACGATGATGGTGATAATAGCAAACGTTCACTAAACATTTACTATGTGCCAGATAGTTCAAGGTGCTTAAATGTATTCTTTTAAATCTTATACCACTTCTATGCTGTAGGTGCTATTATATCTGCATTTCGAAGACCAGAGAACTGTGCCTTGGAGAGGTTAAGTAACCAGGAAGTATGTATAATCAGTTTTTTTTTGTTTCCAGCCACACATGATAATTAATAGTCATGATAGCCCAGAGCCTCTTCATGATCCCGAAAGCATTTTCTAAATCTTCACAGCGACATGAAAGCATATCCAATGCAGTACAGTGTTAAACATCTCTTTAGGATATCATAATTATTTGAAATGGCTTTTCATTCTAATCCTTTGAAAATCATAATTGATGTTAGAAGGAATGCCCGTGTTAACTACTTGAGCACTTCTACTCCCATTCTATTCCAACAGCTGGTCAGCATTGCGCTGCTCCTACAATGACATATAACGGAGTCAGATCCTAACCCCAGCTAATCTCCTAACCAGCTATAGGGCCTTAGGCCTCTAGTGTCCTCTCTGGAGCTCACTTTCCCATCTGTACAATGAGGGGTTTGGTCTGATCGCCAACATCTTTGCATCAGGCATCAGTAAACTGTGGTCTATGGGTCAGTTCCAACCATCACCTCGTTTTGTTTGGCTCATGAGCTAAGAATGGTTATTACATTTTTAAATTATTGGAAAAGAATGATATTTCATGACTTGTGAAAATCATATGAAATTCAAATTTCAGTGTCCATAAATAAATTTTGCTGGGCCTCAGCCATGCTCATTCATTTACTATTGTCTATGGCTGCTTTCATGCTATAATGGCAGAGTTGAATAATTACAGCAGAAACCATATGGCCTACAAAGCCAAAAATATTCACAATCTGGCCCTTTACAGAAAATATTTGCCGACCCCCTGGTATGGATGTGGAGTAGGTGGGCACTAGTAGACTTTAGATAAATCAGAGGCTTGGGAAGCATCTAGCCAACCTTCAGAGATTGGTGTCAAGGAAAGAAACCTAGGGTGTTCAACCACAAATATTCCTTTAAGATAGAAAGCTGTACTGGAAGGCCCCTCTTCAGCGAGGTGAGTCATTTATTCAGGGCTATTAGCTATGTCATCCACACTGTCAGAGGTTCTTTGTCCCTCTCTGGGAAATCTGGCAACACCATCCTAAAGCTAAGCTCATGTGTTCCCCACCAGCAAGGCAATGGAACATGTTGACAAAGACGATAGATTTTATGGTTGGACCATGGTTTGAATTCTTGCTTGCTGTGTGATCTCGGGGGAGTTTCCAAAAGTCTCTGAACCACAGCTCTTCAACATAAAATTGGGATGGATACTCACTCAACTCATTTATGCAAATAAGCATCTGGTGCCTACTGTGCATGTTCACCTTTCAGGGCTGTTTGGGAGATAAAATAAGATGATCTATATAAAGCATTTAACAGAATGCCTGGCTCAGGATAAGAACTTGGGAAATGTTTAAAATAAATCTAGGGGTGACTGTTGACTAATTATTTCATTTTTCACTTTTAAATGACAGTAAACTCATTTTCAGAAGGCTGTTGAGATGAAGTTATGTAATGTATATGAAGTAGAACTTCGGCCATTATTGCTGTTTTTGTTATTCTTATGAGCAATGCTTCTGAAGCTCTGTTGCAGTGGAGCATTTAACAGTGCCAGTGTTCTTGATTTCCAGACCAGGAGATAACAAAGGAAGTGGGGCTCCCTTAACACGTCATAACAAAGTTTCAATACATGGGACAACTTATCTTCCCTGTTCTGCCACTGCCACTCCCTCCCCACCTTTCCAGGGACTGACAGGTGATTCCTAACCATCAAGGTACATCAGAATTGTCTGAGGAGCTATTTTTATTTTTTAATAGTATAAAAAGGAACTTTATTCACATAGTAAAAAAGAAAAAATATTACAGAAGGGTATAAAATAAAAAGCAAACTCCTGTCCCCTCCAGTCTCATACTTCTTAAAAATAACTATCTTAAACCTTTTCTGTGTTTCGTGATTCTGGTGGTTTCCTCCACATTTCTACATAATATGCCTAAGTCTCTTTTTCTTGATCAGTTTGAATCCCAGCTGTGACTCTCCATTAGAAAGATGATCAATCATCTCATACTACTCTGCACATCCAGTTCTCAATGTTTGTTACTTGTGCCATCATTTGGAATTATTCTAATGAGTACCTTTATAATTTTAATACATTGAACCTTGATTTTTGATTCGCCAGCATTAGAGCTTTATAAAAATACAGGTGTCCAGTTACCTCTCCAGGGCTACGGAATGACAGTCCTTAGGGGTGACTATTTTGCAAAAGCTCTCCAACGTATTCTGATGTGTCCCTCAGGTGAAGGACCTCTATCCTGAGAGCCTGCAGTACACCAGCCAGGTCATCAGTGCTTGAATGAGATAGTAGGCAGAGCATTCGTCTCATGTCACACATTCATAAGACACATGTGGGACAGTGTGAAGTGCCATGGAGGTGCCAAAACAGCACACAGGAGCATAGTGACACAACATCTCCAAGAGTTCACTTGTCACAAAGTGTATTTTTTTTAATTTTATTTATTTATTTATTTATTTATTTATTTATTTATTTATGAGAGAGAGCGCAAGGGGCAGAGGGAGAGGGACAAGCAGACTCCCTGCTGAGCAGGGAGCCCAACACGGGGCTCGATCCCAGGACCCTGAAATCATGACCTGAGCCAAAGGCAGATGCTTAACTGATTGAGCCACCCAGGTGCCCCAAAACCCTATTTTAGATGAGAAACAGAGTCACTCTATGAAGAGCAGCAGCTGGTACAGCTCTGCGGGGACAGTTGGAAGGAGCCTGGGTTTGGGAGACCTGGATTCTCATACTGAATAACTTGAACCATCTTGTGCATTGATTTTAGTTTTATTCAATAGTACAGTGTACAGAGCAATGGACTCAGTATTTTGGGGCATGTTATAAAATAGGCAAAATGGCTCAAATAGAGTGGTGACGATTAAACTTCATAGTTTAAATCCTTAATAAAATGTAATTAGCAGTGTGACACCCTTACACATATAATTAATATCACAGATAAAGCAGATAAAGAAAAATATTCTAAATGCCAGATGTTACCCAAGGTTGTTGGTTTTTTTTTTTAATAAAATGGCAAAGAAAATTAGAAAATGATTTAATTAAACCTTGTTTAATGAGCATGCTCCAGGGAATAGAATGAGTGAGTTGAACTTTGCAGTTAACTGGTGGGCAAATAGTTAACGCGTTTATTTCCCTTTCTTAGTCAAGAGCACTTGTCTATACTGTCAGAGTCCATTTTCTTGCATTATGGAGAAATCAAGCCTAGTCACTATAAAAGACTCATTTCTTAGTGATTAGGGACATTGTAGAGATTGAAGATTACCATTCCAGCATGAGATCTTACATGGGAGAGAAAATGCCAGCTATTAGATGAATATGCATTGTCTACAAGTTATTCCCTAATGTTGTTTCTTTTACCTGACATCACAGGTAGGAGTTTATCGTCCTCTGTTCATTCTTTCCCAGGGGAGCACAAGGAGTTCCGTTAGAGGGTCCCGTCAGTTTGATTAAACATAACTGAGGTTTGGCTCCATTAACCTTGTAGTCAGACACTCTGGTGATGGAAGTGAGTGACATCTATGTTCAAATAAACTCTGCCATCCGTTTACTGTGGCCCCCATCATGTTCAAGAGGGGGGCAGTTAGTACAAAATGCTCAGGAGCTGGTTATAGATTTTCAAGTGGTAGAAGATGACTCCAGGAGGGAATTTCCATTTGATTCTCTCAATAGTTAGTTTATGAACAAGATGTTCTTTTTAAAGATCTCTAAAAATGATGAGAAATTTCTCAATGGTGCTTTAGCTTTTAACCAGTGGTGGGATTTCTCTTAGATGGTATAGTGTCTTCTAGCATATATTCTGATTCCATCTGTACCAACAACTTGCTAGACCACTGTGCAAATCAGTAGACCTCTGCAAGTCTATAAACTGTGGCTATGGGAAAAGTTAACCTGAGCTTCTCTTTCCAACCAATTAAAACTGTCCACTGGCATTTGCTGCCTGCTTATCATATTTCCCCTGCCTAATTAGCATTCTTGCTTGAGAAAGTCTCTGGTTTTTATTCTTTCACGCAGCAAATATGTATTGAGAATCTGATCTGTACCAGGCATTGCTCTAGATGCCAGGCTCCAGGACACATCAATGAACAAAATAGAAAAGGTCTGGAGAAACTTAAACAGGGCACTGAGAAGGAACTGGCTGGACTGGGTGGTGGGGTGACATTGGTTTCTTCTAGAAGCAGGACTTAAGACAAGGATTCAAGTACAAGTGGTTTCTTTGGATGCCAGTGAGGAATCTGGAAAGTTAGAAAGGGACAGGATGGCATCCAGTAAAGGTGCACAATCAAGAAACGTACCCCTGTGGGAGCCTGATCCCTTAAGGGACCTCTAGACATTGATGTAGAACAGGTCTCAGAGTTGTTTCCACCTCCCCCCACCGCAACTCTCTCACCTCCAGCCACTGGGGAAAGGAATCTGGAGTATTTTCCTACTAGCTTTCCATCTGTCATTGGTTGACTGCTTCTCTGAGTGTATTAATTCCCATAGGGTTGAAGTAATAGGTATTTGCGATTAGTATAGAAACTGAAATATCAGAGGCGCCTGGGTGGCTCAGTCGGTTAAGTGTCTGCCTTCCACTCGGGTCATGATCTCAGGGTCCTGGAATGGAGCCCCACGTCAGGCTCCCTGCTTAGTGGGGAGTCTGCTTCTTCCTCTCCCTCTGCCCCTCCCCCCCATGCTCTCTCTCTCTCAAACAAATGTATTTTTTTTTAAAGATTTTATTTATTTATTTGACAGAGAGAGACACAGCGAGAGAGGGAACACAAGCAGGGGGAGTGGGAGAGGGAGAAGCAGGCTCCCTGCAGAGCAGGGAGCCCGATGCGGGACTCGATCCCAGGACCCTGGGATCATGACCTGAGCCGAAGGCAGACGCTTAACCAACTGAGCCACCCAGGCGCCCAAATGTATTTTTTTTAAAGTGAAATATCAGTGTATAAAGGGGAGTGGAAATGAGCAGGGTACTTACTGGCAGCATCTACCACAGGGTGGAAATTGGATCTTTAGGTAAGGGGGCCAGGAAAGACCTCTCTGAAGAGACTGCATGTTGGCTGAGATCCTAAAGACAGAAAGGAACCAGCCAGGGAAAGCACACTTCGAGGCAGAGAGAATAGCTAGGACAAAGGCTCTGAGGAGAACTGAGCTTGGGTGATTTATAAAATACAAATAATAAACAATCAGAACTTTGGAGGCACTTGGTGGGGGGTTGGGGGAGTATCTTTGAGTCACGAAATTGTTCATGACTAGATCTTTTAAACAAGGAACTAGATAAGTCAATGAGAAATTAAGAGACTTGGACAATGTCGTAGGACTTCATTGTATATACTAAGCTACATATTTACTTGTTTGTTTATTGTCTAGAATGTAAGCTTCATAAGAGAAGGAACTTGTTTTATTCACTATTAGAATATGCACTAGAGGTTCTCAAAAATTTTTGTTGAATGATGAGTAAAGACTTTCAGAAGACCTTAGTTCTAGTCCATGTTCTGCCACTGACTCACTGGATGACTTGGTGATCAATTCTCCCACTTTATCTCAGTTTCTTTATGTGGAAAATAGACATAGAATTTCTACCTTATAAAGTCATAAAGTGAAACAGGGCCATAGATACGAAAGTACGTGCACTATGGAATATATTATACAAATACCAGGTTTCCTTTTTAAGTCAAAGACCTACTGAATTTGAATGAATTTTACCAAATGGGGAGGAAAGATTTATTCCTGGTAAAGGATCCTTTGTGGATGTTAGAACTGATCGGGCCTCACCGGGTAAAGAAAAGCTAGTCTGTGGTACAGGAAAGAGCACGGAGGGAGGGATGGTCAGAATCCAGACCAGAATCCTACCTCTTCCACAGACTTGCTGGTGACCTTGGGGAGCCCACAGGAGCTTGCTCCTGACGGACTTCAGATTCTTCTTCTCTCAAAAGGGTGGCGAATGTGGGTGGTAGTTAGTTCCCTCATGTGTCTATTCTGTTCCATATTTGTGGCATCATAGTAACCCCACTCAGTCTGCACCACACACTTGACGTGCATCATCACATTGCTTTTTCTCCCTAACTTCCTAACCTTCATTATTCAGACAAGAAACCATCAGGCAACTTAGCCCAAGGTAGTTTAACTAATGGCTGTGAATAGCAGAGCCAGCACTTCAACCCAGGCACGGCTGGCTTCTGAGCAAATGCTCTTAACCACTGTGCTAACTGTATACAAACTAAGTGATAACCTTCAGAAGGAAGGGAGGCACATATGTCTCTCCATTCAGCCAGTTTCACCTTATGGAACACGATAGAAATCCTGTGACCCTCTAACATGATTAACTTGACTGATCCAGGCAGCATGTTCTGACTCTTTCCCCTCCTCCCTGCACAGGGTTTCATGGATATTGACTTAAACAAATTCAAGGAGAGTGGAGCAAATGTTACAGGTTTCCAGTTGGTGAACTACACAGACACCATCCCAGCCAAGATCATGCAACAGTGGAAGAATAGCGATGCTCGAGACCACACCCGAGTGGACTGGAAGAGACCTAAGGTGAGGGGACGGGCAGCAGACAGCAAAGGACCAACCTGGTCCCTTTCCCTGCCCCAGATTTCTGGGCAGTCTTAGACTTCAGGAAAGGATAGCTTTCTAAAAGGAGCAAGATAAGGAAAATATATACATACAAATTAAGGGTATGCTATAAAGGTTGGACAACCCAGAATGACAATGGTTTAAAAAGATAAATATTTTGTTTTTCTCTTGTGTAAGCAAAATTCAGAAGTTAGCAATCTGGGGCTTGTATAATGGCTTCACAATTGCCAAACACTCAAGCTTTTTCTATCTTCTTGTTCTGCTGTCCTCAGGATATGGCTGCTGCCTTATAGCCCAAAATGGCTGCTGAGGATCCAACCATTAACTCAGTATTCTACCCAGCAGGAAAGTGAAAAGGAAAATAAAAAGCACAATGACTTCTTTTAAGAACCCCTTTCAGAAGTCACACAGATCTCTATTCACATGCTATTGACCACATCTTAGAAACCTAGCCCCAGCTAGCTCCAGGAGAAGCTGAAAAATGGTGTCTCTATTCTGGGCAGGGCCTCCATGTTGCACAGCTCCAGGAGGGATGCTGCTTGCATTCATTTCTTTGTGGATGGAGCCTTCTTGCGTTGTGCATGGAACTAGCCCTTTATCTGGTCAGCCACATACCCAGCTAAAAATCAGAGAAATCTAAGCAATATCCAGCTCATCTCTGCCTCAGAGCATCAACTCCCAGTTATGCAGGGCATCTCCCTCTCACTCCCCAGCCATGAAGCTCTAAATCCTACAGCCAAAATCTATTTTGTTTGCTGTTCGATAATGGTTTAGAATAAGGAGAGCAGGTATTTTTTCTTTTCCATGTCAGACCCAATAGGTTGGCAGAGGCTGTGTGGAACACTGTGTTGAGGATTCTGAGACCAAATTTGTTTATCTGGAGCAAACGGAATCCTTGGCAACTTTCTCTTGCCCCTCAATTTCTTTTTGCGAATGGCAAACCATTTAACTGAGATGCTTCTCATCCCACTCTTGCTCAAACTGATTTAGCAATTCAAAAATGAAGATTTATTTCCCATATGATTTCACTCATGTGTGGAATTTAAGAAACAAATGAGCAAAGGGGGGGGGTGCAGGGAAGAGAGAAAGAGGCAAATCAAGGAACAGACTCTTAACTATAGAGAGCAAACTGAATGGTTACCAGAGGGTGGTGGGCTGGGGGCCAGGGGTGGGGATGGGTGAAATAGGTGATGGGGATTAAGGAGGGCACTTGTCATAATGAGCACTGGATGATGTATAGAAGTGCTGAATCACTAAATTCTACACCTGAAACTAATATTACCCAGTAGGTTAACTAATTGGAATTTAAATAAAAGCTTAAAAAAATGAAAATTCATTTCAATATGAGCTTAAGCAAACAAAATCACAAATGTGCTTTAAAGCAACGAACAAACCACATACCAGTTAACATGTGAATACCCTGCCCAACTTCCAAAAGATTGACGATTATAAAAATAACCAAATGTAATACCTATATTTTTTCTTTTAAAACGTGAAAGAATCATAGTCAAAAACTGGAAAAATACTCATGCATTCATTCTACAACTCTCTGTTGTGAACTTAAAATGTGTCAGGGAACAAGCTAGGATTGGGGACAAATTAATGAAGAAGACAGACACGAGTTCCAAAGCTAGAAAATAGTGTCCTGGATTGTTAGCCTGCTTTGTTTCATCAATATCTTAGCCCCCTTTCAGGCAAGAGGGGAAAAATGGAGAGTTATCGTGAATAAGCACAAGGGGCAAGTGTGCAGGATATAAACCTGCCACTTGTGAGGCACAATGTGGAAATAATTAAGAGCTTACCTTTCTTGGATTATTTTTTTTTCTTTCACTGTCACAAGAGATAGTGGAGTAAATAGTTCCTCTTGGCTCCCAACTGGTGCCTGTAACACAGAGAAAACCAACTGGTTTTCCGTGGACTGTATCAGAGCTATAGATGTGCTGCATTTAATCTACACATTCTTTTTCCAGTTGGAGCAACATTTTAAAATTGCCAGATTGCACACAAAAATCTAGAATTCTGGCTTCCCTTTGAAAGTCATAACTGGCAACACGGAACTCACAACACCGGCTAATGAGGGGAAGCAGCAACCCCCGTCTAAGGCACAGACCCTTCCTGGCTCACCCCTGCCCCGGACTCCCCATGCCCGGCCCACTGCTGCCATTCTCATTACCAGGATGCACTCTCCCAGACAGAGCTCCCACCTGCCTCCCTCTCAGCTCTCCCTGACACCTAACTGTCTCCATTCCTCCCACCAGTACACCTCTGCGCTCACCTACGACGGGGTGAAGGTGATGGCTGAGGCTTTTCAGAGCCTGCGGAGGCAGAGAATCGATATATCCCGCCGAGGGAATGCTGGGGACTGCCTGGCTAACCCAGCTGTGCCGTGGGGCCAGGGGATCGACATCCAGAGAGCGCTGCAGCAGGTGAGGCCGGCAGAGGCTGCCTCTTCTCATGGGAGCCTCTTAGGGGATGGCAGCATCAGTTTCAGGTGGGAGGTAGCTATTTAAAAGAAAAGGTAGAGAGCGCGCCTGAAGTTTGGACAACCACTGCATTGTGTTGGTGGCTCTTGGCATACATGGAAGCTCATGTAGAATTTTTTTTTTTTTTGTATGGAATTCATGGGGCACCTAGGTGGCTCAGTTGGTTAAGCAGCTGACTCTTGATTTTGACTCAGGTCATGATCTCAGGGTGGTGGGATCGAACCCAGCATCTGGTCCTCACGCGGGGAAGAGTCTGCTTCAGGATATTTTCTCTCTCTCTCTCTCTGTCTAAAATAAATAAATAAATCTTTTTAAAAAATAGTACGGAATTCCTGATAGTGTAAGAGCTGTATTTTCTGCTTAGGGATCATGCTGAAAAGGGAAGCCAGTGATTCTGCAGTTGGAAAGGGGACTTGAAATACATAGGGTTGAGACCCAACCATTTTAGCAGTCTCCTGGAGACTCCTCACTCTTGCCCTGATTTTCTGGATGTCTTCATTACCTTTGCTCTCTGGGCACATTTCATGAGGGGACCCTGACAATGTTTCTCAGTACTTGTGATCCTATTTTCTTGCTTCTCAGCACTGCAATCGTCAATTTTGTTTGCACTGAAGAACAGTTAAAGAACAGGGATAGAAAATGGTCATGGCCATTCCAATCAATTGGCTATGCAAAGGATTCTTAGGCTGAATCTAGTTTCAACAGGGAAGAGTATAAATATTCAATTAATGAGATGTCTGCTGTGCAAGCAGGATGAGACAGTGGTACACGTGGGCGTGTATTTAACATTCCTGATTTGGAAGCTTCTGGGAGCTTGCCCTCAGCTTTATCACTCTCAGAGCTCCTGGAAGTCTCTTGAAGTCTCTAGAAATACCTCAAGTCCAGGCTCTGATTCTTGAACTACAGATGGATAGATAGCACCATATGATGCCTCTGATGCCTCCTGATAGAAAGGCTGTATTTCCAGAGGGGACTGGGCAAAAAGATTGTGCCAAATCAAAGGAGTGTCAGAGTATCAGGCACAGTGGCAAGCCAGCACCAGCAAAATATTCAGATGCAGAGGTCACTCATGACCCACCTCCGCCCCATCCAGTAGACCTGCCTGGATAAGACCGGTTTTACTTTTAAGACTACATTCAACAGAAGGTGAATTGGGGCTCCCAGGGGAGGAGAGGAGCATTTTTGAATGAGGAAGAAATACAGAGCAAAGTGCACAGCCATCCCCATTTGTTTCCCAACCACACATGCGCAGCTCTAGCAATTTTCACAACCTGGAGAAAGAGACGAGAAAGGAACATCACCAGCTGTTCTCTGCTTGGATGAAGTGCCTTTACATGGAGGAGAATATGTCGTTCTGTCCTCTGGAATGAAGCTAAGCAGCAGCCCTGTGACTACAGGAGGAACACGCTAAGGGGTCTGCCAGCAGCCCTTTCTGCCCTCCCCTGTCTCCATGTAGGGTGGTACCTTCACTGGGCAGCAATAGCAGACATCGGGCAGCGACCAGATGATGGCCAAAGATGCAGCATCTGCCTCTGGCTTATTTAAAATGCTCTTCCAGACTCCACAGTCGAGACAGATTCTGTTTGCAATGTGAGACTGGTTTCAGAAGGTCCCGGGGACTTGCCCTTAGCTTCACCACACTTCCAACTCCTTTGCCTCTCCCATATTAATGCTGTCCCTGTCAGGAGGATATCCTTATGCCACCATGACAGTGACAAAGCCTAGGAGGTAATGTGTGTGGCAAGAAGGGCTCTGAATCAGGAGGCAAGAGAGCTGGGGTCCAAGTCCAGCTGGGCCCCTGGCTCTCTGAGTGACCTTGAATTACTCATTTCCATTTCCTACATACTTCCCTTTCTTTATCCATGACAATGAGAAAGATAGACAGACCACTCCCAAGTTTCAACTGCTCCAAGCATTCTAAGCATCTTTTTCTCTCTTATGGTCTAAAGCACGTCTTTCTGATAGTCAAGTATACTCAATCTTCTGCTTCTGTCTTCAGTGGGACTTGGGAGGAGGCAAGTGCCTTAGTCAAAAGTATATGACCTCTTTTATATTGTCTTTGAGTCAAGACATGTGTCTGCCTCCCTGGCACCCAGTCAGCTGCTCCCTGAGAGCCTGTTGTGTGTTCTGGTCTGGGGCAAAGTACTGGAGATAAAGAGAAGGCAAGACCTACCCCCAAGAAACTCTATTCAGCCTCTATTGGGGGGTAGCATGGGTGGTTGAGAACTAGCCATAAACATGAAACCCCAACATTCTGATCCTAAGATCGGCCGTTCAAATGGATCCTTTTTAAATCTTTGTTAAGATTCTACAATCACCAAAAATGAACAATCAGGACTTCATCAAAATAAAAAGCTTTTGCAGAGCAAAGGAAACAGTCAACAAAACCAAAAGACAGCCAACAGAATGGGAGAAGATATTTGCAAATGACATATCAGATAAAGGGCTAGTATCCAAAATCTATAAAGAACTTATCAAACTCAACACCCAAAGAACAACTAATCCAATCAAGAAATGGGCAGAAGACATGAACAGACATTTTTCCAAAGAAGACATCCAAATGGCCAACAGACACATGAAAAAGTGCTCAACATTGCTCGGCATCAGGGAAATCCAAATCAAAACCTCAATGAGATACCACCTCACACCAGTCAGAATGGCTAAAATTAACAAGTGAGGAAAAGACAGATGTTGGCGGGGATGTGCAGAAAGGGGAACGCTCCTACACTGTTGGTGGGAATGCAAGCTGGTGCAGCCACTCTGGAAAACAGTATAGAGATTCCTCAAAAAGTTGAAAATAGAGCTACCATGTGACCCAGCAATTGCACTACTGGGTATTTACCCCAAAGATACAAATGTAGTATCTGAAGGGGCACTTGCACCCCAATGTTTATAGCAGCAATGTCCACCATAGCCAAACTATGGAAAGAGCCAAGATGT
>NC_138375.1:41329205-41384965 GCF_054177405.1 Leptonychotes weddellii
GAGACTCTTAATCTCAGGAAATAAACTGAGGGTTGCTGGAGTGGAGGGGGGTGGGAGGGTTGGGGGGGCTAGGTGATGGACATTTGGGAGGGTATGTACTATGGTGAGCGTTGTGAATTGTGTAAGACTAATGAATCACAGACCTGTACCCCTGAAACAAATAATACATTATATGTTGATAAAAAAAAAAAGAATCTACAATTACAAAAATTTATTGATGAATGAGACCTTAGAGATTACGGACTTCTATTTTCCCTTACTTTATAGATGAGGCAGCTGACCCAGAGTGGGCAGTGACTCATCCAGGGTCACACAGCAGCTGAGCAGCAGAGGCTGGAGGAGACTCCCATCCTGTCCCAGGCTCCTCCTCTGCCTCAGGCCTGTCCTGTGACCCCCTGTGCCTTTGCTTGTACATATTGAGCTCCGGGGCCTTCCACACAGTCATGGCCACTGTCAAGACATTTCACCTTCTAGACCCATCTCTTGAAAAGTCATGCCACTGGGAAGCAACTGTGTGCCCACAATAGATGGGGTAAGTCCCACTGACACTCAGTCCGTGGGTTGAGCGCTCAGGTCTCTGCTGCCCTAACCAATGGCTTTCAGGCCACACATTGGGAAGAGGCCTGTAGTGTTCAACTTGTGTGAGAACTGGGATGCATGTGACTTAGGTCTGAAGGAATAAGCCCATTGTTCTAAAAATAATGCTACTGACAGCTCTGATGTGTTGAGAGCTTCCTATGTACATGAGGTTCTCAACATACTTTATGTTTGAGCTCATTAAATCCTCACTATAATACTTGGAAGTAGCTAGTTTTATTAATTGTGCTTTATCAATGGAGAAAATGAGCTTCAGAGGTATTCTTTTAAATTTCCCAAAATTACGTAGCTGGTTAGTGGTGAAACAGTAAAACTGGAACTCCAACCCCCATCAACTTGCTACCTCACTGTGTGTATGTAACTGCTCTGATGTCTCGGAGGTCCAGCCCAGCAGGGAAGACACAGGGCTATGGCCCTGCCAGCAATAGCACATGGTCTTAAGTAGTATCTGGGCACCCCCATAACCCTCACCCTGCTGTAATTTCCCCAGCAACAGAGTGAAGATAATCAGCCTCCTGCCTGCCCTGTGCCTGACAGCCAGGGAGCCATTCAGAATAGTAATGAGCCCACGTCCTGGAAACCCCCAGTGCTCCAGGAAGAAGTGGACATTAGGGTGCCCATAAGTCAGCTTCTGGCTGGCAGAAAAGATCCAGCTCCCCAAGTCAGGCTCTTAGCGTTTGGATGTCATAGGCCCATTGAGGATATGATTTTTTAAAACTCTGGACTCTTTTTCCCAGAAAAATGCACACATGTAGATATCTATATTTTTGTATGACCAGGAGTCAGGGGATGATGTATACTCCTAGAAGCCCATCCCAGGACTTCAGATGAAGAATATCTGCCCTACATAATAATCAAACCTCTTAGTCTTTGTGTTTGCAATCTGTTAGCCAGTGATCAAGCTTATCAAGGTGAAGGTATCCCCAGCATTTTGCCAGGTGAGATCTGGGGTGGTGTGGGCAATAGGGGTGTAAGACACAGTTCCTGCCTTTCAGGACTCAAGACCCACTTTTGAATGGAAGACAAATTTGAGAAACACTAGCTATAAAGGTTAGATTAAGGGCTAAATAACATAGCCAAGCTCTCAGTCCTCTGGATGGTCACAGCAGAATGCCTTGACTGAGGAATGTGGACATCAGCAAGGCTTCCTATAAGAATGGGACTGGGGCTTTAAATAAGGTGATCATATAATTTATCATCAAAACTGGGACATTTATGAGTGAAAGAGAAAGCTATTATCAGTTATTCCAGAACAAGAGATATAGACTGGAACTGTCCCAAGCCAACTGAGACTGATGGTCATGAAAGCCTTAAAGGAAGGATAAATTCAAACAGAGTGGATTGGGCTTTGGAAGGTATGGAAGAGATATAAATGATATCCAGCAAGAGACTAGAGTCAGGATACAAGCAAAGACTTGTGGGCATCATGCTTGGCTGTTAGGGAGTTAGGAAGAGAAGAGCTAGGTTCTCACCATGGCTCCACCAAATTCTAGCTTGAAGATCTTGGACTAACTGCTCAACTTTTCTGGCTTTGATTTCCTCATCTCCTAAATGTATGTAATCCTCTTAGCACGCCTGCCTCATTGGCTTGTCACAAGGCTCCAAATAAATAAATAAATAAATAAATAAATAGAAAAAAAGAAAGAAGAATGTATAAGCTTCTTTGAACATGGGGGCAACTGAATGAGATAATTAAGGCCAAGTTATTCTTCCCATTGTGCAGGTGGAAAAGTGGGAGCTCAGAGGGGTCCTGAGACTTGCCCTGGCCAGAATAAACAGAATGTGGTCCACCGGGACCTAGTCCACAGGCCCTGATTTCCCGCACCCAGTGGGCACTCAGGAGGAGGGGCCAAGAGGATGAGATCCACCTGAAGGCAGCCACAACGAGGTTACAGAAGCCCTGGGTCCAGAGCATCTCTGCTGTCTCCCCCAGGAATAGGGGACGAAGAAATCTGCAGTGTTGATGCCTCAAACAGTGGAAACACCACCCGGCACTCCTCCAGCACCGGGCAGGAAAGAAAAGTTGTCCTTTAGCATCTCATTTGTGGTAGACTCTGAGCTGGCGCCCAGTACCACTTGCAGGAAACCACGGCTAATTCTGTTTTTCACAGAGGAAGCTGGCAGGCACCAGGATGGCAGCAGGAGTTTCAGCAAGCAAGAACTCAGTCTGACCCCAGTCTCCCTCGGATGGGTGATGGGGGCGATGAGGGCCAAGAATCTCAGCCCTGATGGATAGGACAGCAGTTTCCTGATTTGCCCAAAGTGGACGTTTCTGAGAAGCTGCTGCTTCTGACTCTAAGTTCCAACTGTCCACATAAATGGTGTGGGGCTGAGCCATTCGGTTGACCTCTCCTTGCTCTGCCATCATGGAAGGGTGATTCTGGGACATCTCCTTTCCCACCCTTTGATCTATTTCAGTGTGTATAAATCTTAGCTTCTCCAACTAGATGGTAAGAGCCTCCAGCTGCCCCAGACCTCTCATGACTTACTGTAAATCCTGAACCCAAGTGCCATAAGCTCCAAGTCTCAATAATCCTATCTGTAAAATGGACAAAATAACTGCCACTCTTGCTCCTTACTGGGTTTCTGTGAACGTCAAATACACATCCTCCTGTGAAAACACATGACAGTGCAAGAGTCCTTCAGGTAGGGGGCCTAGAATTCCACTAATGATTTTTTTGGAAACCGAGAAAGGCTTGTAAAAATGACAGTGACAAGACCTCCTTTTGTGCTGAGAGAGTTCCCTGCTCTGAGATAACAGCTTAGCAGACTCAAGGCTTCAATGTTAAAGTCATCTTATTTGCCCATACCTAACCCACCCTACGACCCCACAGTCAGAGTAGCAACCATCCTCGTCATCCTCATCATTCAAATAATGTACACTTTACATGGAACACTCGTGTCCAGGGAATACGCGAAGCACTTCCATTCTTTGAGGAGGAAACCAAGAAACAGTGGGGCTCAGTGACCTGCTCATGGCCGAGTCATTAGGCATGACCAGAGCATAGCTGGGGAAATGCCCAGCAGAAACAGCAGGTGGTAGTGGTAGGCACAGAGACCATACTGCTGTGCACATTTCAGAGCCTAGCAAGACAACATTGTCCCCTGTTTGAGAGGCCACTTGGCATCATCACTGAAGATACTGGAATATAGAAGAAGCCCTGGATTTTAGGCCTGCCTTTTACCCTGAAAAGTCTTAAGTCTGGAGCAAATCAGTTTACCTTCCAGAGGTTTGGTTTCTCCCACATAAAGGAAGATCATCTCTAAATGGCATACCTCATGAGTTCCTGTATATGGAGATGAATAGGCATGAAAGTGCTTCGTAAACATGAAATACTTGGCAAATGGTGGTAGTTATTATCGCCACTATTACTAACAATAAATAACAGCTGGCCTTCATTGAATACTCACCATGGGGCCAGCATCGATCATAAAATATCTCATTTAATCCTTAAAACAACCTTAAGACATAATTAACTCTTAATTGGTCCCATTAAACAAATGAGGAAACTGAGTCATAGAAATATTACACAATTTATACTAACATGCCATACTGATAATTGGTATGATACGTGAGACCAGGGCCAAAGCACAGATGCCCATTTGGATCATTAATGACACCCCTCCTTCTGTTTGGGAAAATTGGTCATCTGCACGTGTGTCTCAGTCTGTTTTCCCAAATGAGTTACATAAACCAGTACTTGGAACCGAATGAATGGGAAAGCCAGAGATGGGCAAGAGATGACCAAGGTGAGAAAGCAAACTTGCTGACAGATTGCAATGGCTCCATTCCTCTTATTTTTCCCAGGAGGATCTGTGTTTTGTTTTCTCTCTGAAAGGCAAAGCCAGTCTAGACTTTTCCAGAGTGAGGATTTTTCCACATTTCATCTGAGAGAGTGAAGAGCTTGTTGTATAATTTGTTCAGTGCTCTGGGCCTGTCATGGCCTCCCCACTGAGACTCCACACCAGAAGGTGATGAGAGGGTCATCCTCAGAGCCGTCAGTCTCCCTCCTTCCCTCCATCCCTCCCGCTCTGTCTCTCTCTCTTTCTGCTCCCCCACCCCTTCTCTCAAATACATACACACCCCAACTATTCTTATACCTTCTGAGGGCACAGGAGCTGGTCAGTAAGAAAAAGATAAAACCCTGTAAGTCTTCCTTTTGAGCTATTTGAAGGGGGAAATAAACAGTGCGGGGTCATAGGGCCGGGTTCCTGTTGGTGACAGGTAGACATTCACCTCCCTGGCCTTAGGCCACACTGATCTGAGAACACATGGTGGTGGGTCACCATTAGAGAATGTGCTTTCTTGTACCTGAGTAGATGACATACAGCAAGACTCATCCTTCACTGGAGGGTGGACCTGAGTGAGATTTATTGGTCATCTCCAGAGTGGCAGACTTGGCCCTAAAGCTCTTAAATCCCACATGCTGACCACTTGACCTTCTATATGATCTTGAAGATGTGAGGCCCCGAAAGTTTGATCTGACTCATTTGTGGAAAAGAAATCCCATGCAGCATATTTAGGGTTGAATGCAAATTTTGTTTTAACCAGCTGAGACTTGTTTAAAGCCCCGCATGCTCTGGTCTTAACATGAAGACAGGGCTGGAATTTTGGAAACTGGAGGCTTAGGTGAATCATCCAAGGTCACTCCATTTCCCAGGGTCAAATTCAGGTCTCCCAGTTCCCGGTCTTCGGATTCCCAAGTTTTTATTCCCCAGCCTCACACGGGAACTAAGAAACCATATTCAAGCCTCGCCTGAGGCATCATAAGGCCGGCTTCTTCTGACTCACCAGGGATGGCACACTGGTCCCTTTGCTTCACAGACCTCCTTCTGTTTCTCCACAAAAGGCGTGTGTCTGCAGGGCGGTGCCGCCCATGGTGTGGTCATGATGGGGGTGTCCTATTAGACATGGTGCAGAGATTTCTTCTCAGAATCTACTTTGATCCATGGTTACTGTTTGCCTAAGGCAACAGATGAACAAGGTTTTCAGGATGAATCTCAGTTTGGTTGGAAAGAGAACTGTGCTCTGATGGCGATGTCTGCTGTGGGAAAGGGAGTAGCGAGGTTTTTTGGTAGCCATATTATTCCAAGACCTCATCCCATGTAAACTTCTCAGGTTGTGGACTTTCGCTTCAGCAGAAAAAGCAAACAAGTGGGATTGGGACTTCTGAGTTCATGGTCACTACTTGGTTTCCTTTCCAGGTGCGGTTTGAAGGCTTGACAGGAAACGTGCAGTTTAATGAGAAGGGACGCCGGACCAACTACACCCTCCATGTGATTGAAATGAAGCATGATGGCATCCGAAAGGTAAAGGCCACCTTTGCTTCCATTTCACAGGAAGGAGAGGGCTGGGTGAAGCAGAGGGCCAGAGTGGAGGGCCTTGTGAGCCCATCTTTCCTGGACTGTATCTGCTTAAAGAGACTCAGGCAACAAGGATTCTAGACTCAGCTCTGCCACTAACCAGCTGGGACTTTGGGCAAGTCAGTTTCTTTCTCTGAGAATTAATTCACCCATCTGCAAAATGGAGATAAAAATCTCTACCTTTGTCCAGGGTACTAGTGAAGAACCCAAGGGTAGGAAAGTACTTTGAAAATATAAAGTTATAGATGTATGTGAAATGCTACTGCTTTCTCTGAGGGATTCTGAAGGACTTGAGAATGATGGTTATTGATGAAGTTAGGCCATTTTCTCCTGATCCACACATGATCACATCTACTCCATTTCCCCATGAAAGGAGTGAAAAATATGTGTGTGCATTTATGTATTAATATATAGTATATATGCATATTAATTTTTAGAATACATTCAAATCCTTGGAAAGGCATTCACAATTTTACCAGACCCTGTGTTCTCTGGCCTTTGCCATCTTCTCCACCCTTGACCTTGGACACTCACTCTCTTACTCTCATGACTCCAGTCATTCTGATCGACTTTCATTTCCTTGAATATATCTTGTTCTTCCTCACCTTGGAGGTTTCACACCTGTTCCCTCTACCTGGCACTCTGTCTACCCCATTCCCCTCTTTTTCTAGGCCAACTCCTCCTCAGCCTTGAGCACTGAGAGTAAACGTCACTCCCTAGGGAAGCCTTCCCTGGCCACCTTGCCTCATGGCGGCCTCTATTTTTCTGTCCACTGCCTCCATCACATTCTTTATTCCTTATGGTGTCACAATGCAGTGGTAAGAGGCATGGCATAGTCTGATAGAATGTTAGCAGAGTGCCATGGACCGGAATGTTGACTCTGGAATCCTGGAACTCAATCCTGGCACAGACTGCTTATCAGTCTGTGATTCTGGACAAGTTTTCGGGTCCTTCATGCCTTAGTTCTCTCATCTGGTATATGGGGATCACCATATATAATGCCAACCTCATAGGCTCATTGAGAGGATCACATGACCTCACATGTGCAAAAGTTCTAAGTGCTGGACCTGGCACATTGAAAGTTGGGTCTTTATCTCTCAAACTTAATGCTCTCTGTGCCTATGATGTCAAATACAGTTGCTACTAGCTGTGTATGGCTATTTAAATTTAATTTTTAATTAATCAAAATTGAAAAATCAGTCCCTCAGTTGCACTAGCCATGTGGTAAGTGCTCAAGAAGCCCCATGTGGCTAGCAGCTACCATCCTAGACAGCACAGATGGAGACCATTTCCATCATCGCAGAAAGTTCTACTGGACAGCTCTGCTTATGCTCTCTGCCCCCACCTCCCGCAAACCCAGATCCTTTGCTCTCTTATCTGGAACCCCACCCTCCATGTCTATCTTACCACATCCCATTCACCAAGGCTGTATTCATTTCCTATTGCTGCTGTAACTAATTACCTCAAACAGTGGCTTACAAAACACAAATTTATCATAGATCACAAGTCATACTGGGGACTCCCTGGGCTAAAATCGAGATATTAGCAGGGCTGTGTACCTTCTGGAAAATCTGTTTCTTTGTCTTTTCCACTTTCTTCTAGAGACCGCCCATATTTCTCAGTTCCTGTTACCTTTCCTCATCCTCAAACCAAGCAATGTCGTATCTCTCTGACCCTTCTCCCATCCTCACATCTTCTCTCTGACCACAGCCAAGAAAGGTTCTCTGCTTTTAAGAACCATGTAGTTAGTTTGGGCCCCCCCAGATAACCCGGGATAATCTCCCCATCTCAAAGTCTATAACTTTAATCACATCTGCAATGTCCCTTCTGCCATGTCAGTTTCTGGGGAAGGGGCATGGACATTGTCAGGGGGGCCACAACCCTGTCTACCACAAAGGCCAGGTTTCATTGTCTCCTCTGTTATCATGCCTTCCACACCCTATAGAAGCCATCTCCTGACCTTTTGTGTTCCCACAGTACATTTGACTCCCCAGGACATCAGCACAACATCCCCTGTTGCAGGGCTATTTACACATATCCCATTCTCCTTCCTTGACTGTGAACATTTTGAGGGCCCAGAACCCATTTCCCACCTTCTACTGGGCACACATTAGGACTCAGCTACCATAGGCCCACTACCTGTGCTAACTTTCAGCAGGTGCCAACCAAGGGCTCCCTATCTGGCTATGACCATAACCATTAGGGGCCTAACCACTTCCCAGCAAACCTTTGGCATGGTGATTGCACAAGGGCATTGTCCTTGGGGAATAAATTTACTGCAAGTGATGCTCATTCCAGAAATAGTCCAAGTCTGAGTTAATTTCTCTTATCCCCTGTTCTTCTGACTCCTGCTCTGGAAAAGACATCTGCTAGGTTACTTAGCTCTTATAATCCTCAATTTCCACATCTATAAAATGGAAACATATCATGTATGCACTGGCACCTGATCCTTGTTCAGTGAAAGTTACCTAGGTGAGTGGTTACTGACAGGTATGGCCAATGGCAAGGAGGTAGCACGTGACTAAAGTCTGAACACACTGGGATGACTTATTTATCTTTTTCAAAGCATTCTGTTCTTTGGTGTGATTGTGAAGAATATCAGCCTTCATGATATAGCTTTCCTTTTCTAGATGGATTAACTGAGGCAGGCCAGCCCAATAGGCTGCCTAAGGTCTCACAGTGAGCTATGAATAAATGGGGACCTTAATTTAGGCCCCATGACTCTCCAGGCCACATTCATCTTGCTGTAGCCAGTGTCACAACTAAATGGCTCAAGTGACACAATTGGAACATTTTCAATGACTGGTGGGGGGCGGGGAGTGGCGAGCTCAGAGTATTTTAATGCCCTTAGAAGGGACACCAGTTATGTGACCTCCTTCCCAGACCATCTTCCTCTCAGATGCAGAGAAGGGGTGGTGTCACCCCCTGCAGTGTACATGAAAACATAAAAGTAGTTCTTTTGTGGAAGGCCTTGGGCAGGCAAGCAAGTTTCTCCTACGTATAAAATTGTTGACTATGGTTGGACCTGGGCTCTCTCCCTCAGAATCCTCAGAATGGCCTATTTCCCTCAGGGAAGAAAAAAATACTATTTCCTGGTGGACAAAATTGGCATGTGTCTACTAACAGTTGTGTGTTTGTCAGAATTAGAACATGGATGTTATCCAGTTCTTTTCCCTCCAGGGTAATGGGGTGGTTGAAAATAAAGCCAGATTCTTCTCTACACATGAGCAGCAGGCTAGATATATTGGGGACATAATGGTGATGAGATAGAGACGAAGAGAAGGCAGAGGCTTCTATCCTGGCCCTGCTGTTACCCAGGGGGGTGGCCTTAACTTCTCTGAAGTTAAGAAATGAATGAGAGGTGCTGGGCTATGCAACCCCAAATTCCTCTCTGCCCTGATGCCTTGGATGCCAATCCATGTGACTGCATCTTCATCAGCCTCACCCCTGCAGTCATATTGTCCATCTCCTGGCTGGACTTCGGCTTCCTCGGAGCAAGAGGGGTTAGGGACCGCCCCCAGCTGCCCATTGGTGCAAACTTCCCCAATCACTCCTCCTGGGAACAGGGGTCTCAGCACTTTGTGTTGACCCTAAACCTCATCAGAGACTGTGGGGAGCCCCCTCATCTCCTCAAGATTTGCACTTCATCAAGAATTCTCCTCAGGGGGCGCCTGGGTGGCTCAGTTGTTAAGCGTCTGCCTTCTGCTCAGGTCATGATCCCAGAATCCTGGGATCGAGCCCCACATCGGGATCCCTGCTCAGCGGGAAGCTTGCTTCTCCCTCTCCCACTCCCCCTGCTTGTGTTCCCTCTCTCGCTGTGTCTCTCTCTGTCAAATAAATAAGTAAAATCTTAAAAAAAAAAAAAGACTTCTCCTCAGGAGGGGAGGCACCATAGCAAGATCAGCGGTTCTCAAACTTCAGGAAATAGAAGAACTACCTGGAGGCCTTGTTAAAAAGTATAGATTCCTGGGTCCCAACAGCTGGACACTCTACTTTTAGAGCACAGAGATGAGGCTCAGGAATGTGCGCATTTAAAAAGCCTGCTCCCCAAGCTAGGAGGCTCATGGTGCTCTAGGTGGTTGGGTGAGAAACACTGGCAGAATGGTTATGAGCTTGGGCTTTGGAGGCACACAGGCCAGGACTTGAGTCTCTGCTCTGCTCTTCGCTAGGCACATGACCTAAAACAAGTTATTTCACCTCCCTGGACCTCAGTTACATCATCTCCTCCAAAAGGGGGGTAAGATCCTGACCTTCACAGGGTTGCTGTCGGAATTACAGGTAACAGTGCCTCCTGTCCCCACTGCTTGCAGTGAGGGATTCAGAAACTAGCACCTGCCATGGAGTGGATGTTTAGCACGCTTGCTTTGTTTGTTTCAACCTCCTTCTTTAGGCCACAGGGATTTTTTTTTTTTTTTTTTTTTGTCAGCCTTGAGTTTGTGTGAATCAGACCATACAAGCCCATGGAATGGATAAATCACCAAACAGAAAGAACAGAGTAACCTTAAAATCCATGAGCAAATGGCTGCGCTTTATTTTTTAGATCCCGAGGCTATTTTTCAACTTACTTTCTAACGACTAAATTCTTGCCTAGACTGTGGGCTCAAGCATCCTTTGTTTAAAGGGAATCTGACTTTGAGAAAATCAATTCCCCCCGATCTATGGCTTCAGGCCTTTTACTCAATCAGCCTCCTAGCAAAGTAATTTCTTAGATTCAAGAGTGACCTACTTGTGTTCGTTTTGGTGAACATTACATGGCCTTACCTGATATACGTAATAAAGAGGAGCTGCTGCTTCTTGATTTGGGGCCTCAGGGACACTCTCCTGATCTTCTGGCCTATATCCTTGGCACTGATATGCCAACACACCCTCTAGGTATCTGGGTCCAATCTGACATCCCACTGAAATGTGCACATTTCCAAGCACCCATCCGTCATACATTTAGCGGCTCCAGATGCCAAAATTGTCACTGGCTCTGCTGAAGCTGACTCCTCAGGAAATCTTGTTCACCAGTGGGTACTGATTTAGATAGAGATCTCTGTCCAAGATCTAAAATATGTGGTCAAATTCAGGTAAGATCACAAATTCTGATAAGTGACTGCCAAGAGAGAAGTGTAAGGAAAGTACTCTTTTCATCACGGGAGCAGCATTGTGAATTTAACCATCTTTACCATCATCATTGGTCCTGTAGCTATCTTCCGACTTGACTGCAGGCATCTACTTCTCATTGCAACTTGACTTGAGTCCCCCTGCCCTGCCCTGCCCTCCCCAACTTTCTTTTCCCCGGTTTTGCCCCTCTGTGTAACTGCAGAGGACAGCATGGGCAGGAAAGCAAACTAAAGTGACACGAAGTTCTGCTGATGTCAAAAGTAATCTAAAGAATTCACACCTGTACCTCTGAAACAAATAATACATTATATGTTAAAAAAAAAAAAGAAGATAGTAGGAAGGGAAAAATGAAGGGGGGGAATTGAAGGGGGAGATGAACCAGGAGAGACTATGGACTCTGAAAAACGAACTGAGGGTTCTAGAGGGGAGGGGGTGGGGGGATTGGTTAGCCTGCTGATGGGTATTAAGGAGGGCACGTTCTGCATGGAGCGCTGGGTGTTATACGCAAACAATGAATCATAGAACACCACATCAAAAACTAATGATGTAATGTATGGTGACTAACATAATAAAATAAAAAAAATTATATTAAAAAAAAAAAAGAATTCACAGCCCTCCATTCCATAGGATCTTTGGAAGTTTTTCTATAAATCCTGGCGACCCAACTTTGGACATGCCGAATCCTCTAAGACATCACTTCAACCCAACCACCTCTCTATATTTCCACCCAGGAAATAGACCCCAGAGCCCAGGCCATCTCCACACCTGCCTAGACGTGTTCAGGACCCTCCTGACCTGTCACCACTGAGTTCCAACAGAGGCTGTGTGACCCACAAAGCCTGAAACATTCACTGTCTGCTTCTTTACAGATGAAGTTTGCTGACCGCTGGTCTGGATATATATTGTCTTTCTTCCCCTCTTCTCTTCCTCCCTGCCACTAAAATGTCAGCTCTCTAAAAGCAAGGACCATAGTTGTGTTATTTATTATCTCCTCAGGGCCTGCAATATATTGACACATAGTAAGCACATGCAAATAAGTGGTTGTTTATTAAATGAGTGGGCAGTTGATTGGATGTTGCTGAGCAACCAGAGTGCCTACTATTCTGGCCCATATTTCCATAGATCTGCCAGCAGATATGAAAAAAAAAAATGCTGGCAACTTTGAAATAACACTTAAAGCAGAATTCAAAGTCCTACATAAACGTATTAAGTTCAAATCCTTCAAGTGCGTTAGTTAAGATAACCCTAGGTGCTGTGACAGATAAACTCTGAATTCTTAGCTATTTAATGCAATAGATGTTTAATTCTTATTCACCTGGTGGCCAGTTTTGGGGCCGAGGGCCCCGGTTGAGATTCAGGCTTACAGAGACTCCACTGTCTGCTTGCATCTTTCTGGCTGTCAACATCTAGCTAACAGATGAGGAAGAACCTGCCCCGGAGATTTGGGGGAGTCAGGCTAGGAGACATGTGCATGACTTCTGCTCTATTCCACTGGCCAGAACCCAATCACCTGGCCCACCTAGATGCCAGGCAGGGTGGGAATTGCAACTGCTGGCTAGGGAGCCACTTCCCACCAATACCTCTATGCTAGGGAAAGAGAGCAAGAATCCTTGCTGGTCATTTAGTTGTCTTAGCCACAAAAGGCAACTGACTTTTTAAAAATATATTATAACGGGTCTCATTTTTGGAGGTGCCGGACTGTGGCTGTAGAGACAGCCAAGAGATACAAATGTGTAAATCTGACTTGCTAGCTGTGCAAGGTAGATCAATGGAATTTACTCTTCTATAATCATCTCTTCTTAGACTTCATTCACTCAAAAAAAAAAAATCTGATCTAACATCTAGACTCATTTCCTACATTCAAAGAGTCTTTAGAGGTAGATGGAAACAGGAGATCAAAAATTATAACTGGCCCCAGGAGAAGACCTCTCAGTATTAGAATTGTTTAAATCCCCTCCTGAATAATGGGCCCCATTCTTTACCCAACCACTAGCTCTGATTTTCTTTCAGATAGAATCAAAGATCCTGCATATCCTCAGCAGAGAATCAAAGTGCTATATAATAATCCAACCCATTTCTCTAAGAAAGGGAAATTTGCTCTCATCTCTGACGTGCAGTGTCTCTTCAAAAATCTGTGCCAACTTTCTTTTCATCGAACTGTGGAATCAGATTTCTCAGCCTGTTAGCTTACGTGAGGTGCAAGCTGGGCTTTGGCATCACCCCGCTCTTCTGACTGGCAGTATTGTTTTATTTCCCTACATAAAATAAACTTGTTTATAACATTTAACTATTCCTCTGGCTTTTGATATCAAAGAAACTATATAAGCCAAGCTATACAATCATTTTTATAGATCCCAACTTAACATTAGTGCCATGATACTAGCTTTGAAGGACCACTATCTTTAAAAATTAAAGTCTCTTTCTAAGCCATATAAATCTGGTCTACACAGATTTATCTTGCTCCCCCCCTTATCAAAATAACATGGGATTTTAGAGCACTGTTTTGTGGTTTGGGGAGCACTTACCCTAGAACATTCTACATGTAAAGAGGGTTACTTTGCCAAATGAATTTAAGAAATGCTCTATAATATATACTTCTTTTGGTGATTGACAATTTCAAAAGTAAATTGATCTGGAAATGTCTTATACCACAGAAACTTGTTAGCTTTCAACTAGGCATTATCCAACTGAAATCATTTTTTAGTTTACTGACAACTTAATATGAGCCACACACTATGCTCATTGTTGTACATGCATTAACTCATTTAAGCCTCAGCAGCCCCGAGAGACAGATACTCTGTATCAGATACTCAGACACTTTTGATGTATCTGTTCTACAGAGCAGGATTTAGGGCCCAATGAGGTCAGGTAACTGGCCCTAAGGTTAGAAATTAGGAAAGTCTATCTCTTAAACCATGTCTTTCTATGCCAGAGATTAATGTCTTGACTATCAAGCCCCCACTTTAAAAAATAATACTTAATAATACACTAGATTTTAGAGAAATTAGTTGCCTGTCAAAAGAAGCAACTTGCTCTATAATGACGGTTTGAGTAGGAGCCTCTAAACCTGTGGCTAGTTGTGAAGAAAGAAAGAAGAAAGAAGAAAGGAAGGGAAGGGGTGGGAAAGGGAGGGAAGGGAGGGGAGGGAACGGAAGGGAAGGTGGAGAGGAAGGAAAAGGGAATGAAAACCCCTTAGCATCATCTATGGGGGGGAAAAATTACATTTGCCAGCCCCTCTCCCAAGTTTGTATTGATTATATTAAATAATCTAACCTTTGGGGTTGATGCCCTGGCTTCTATGCCCTGCCACTAATCTGCTATATAATCAGTGTAAGTTAAATCATTTGATTTCCCCAAGCTTCCATTATCCCATCTGTAAAACAGAGAAAATAATCCCAAGCCTGTCTGTGCTATTTGCATGTCACGAAGAGCAAAAGAGTTAAATGTTGTGAAAGTACTTTCGGAATTTTTTAAAACTTGCATAGTGATATACTACAATAGTGGTTTTAAACATTTTCAGCCAGAGGGCTCCTTGTTAAAGGGAATCCCAATATGTGAAAGAGCTAAAAAGCAGAGCTGACAGTTTTGAAGGAGGGATGAGGAACCAGGAGCTCTCCCCCCAACTTTCTGACCCCTCACCCACCTCCCATGAAAGTGGGGAAAGGTCTCCACAGATGCCCCAGGGTTCCAGGGAGCACTGGCCTAGCAAAGTGAGGGAGGCAAGACTGCATCCTGGTTTTGCACAAGGCCCATGGTCCCTCTCTATAAAAGGAAGGGGTTGGCATAAGAGACTCTTAATCTCAGGAAACAAACTGAGGGTTGCTGGAGTGGAGGGGGGTGGGAGGGACAGGGTGGCTGGGTGATGGACATTGGGGAGGGTATGTGCTATGGTGAGTGCTGTGAATTGTATTAAGACTGATGAATCACAGACCTGCACCCCTGAAACAAATAATACACTATAATTAAAAAAAAAAAAAAAAGGGAGGGGTTGGAAGAAATGATTCTTCATGCCTCTTCCAGCTCTGACATTCTGGAAATCTGAGTTTCTGGTGCTTGTGTCATACAAGAGAATGTCTCCTTCAGTGCTGACCAAAAGTGCCTCACACAGGCAACATCGTGCATGTGCCTGCACTGAGGGTAGATCTTGACCCAGTGTCCTGAGAGACAGGCCTCTGAGCTGTCTCAGCACCGACAGGGTCTACTGTCTCCATGTTGGAGGTACACATTCTCTTAACAAACATTTCCTGAGCTTCTCTGTGAAAGAATATGCTGTGCTAAGAAAGGCATTCTAGAAGGAATAGACCTCTAGCTTTGTCCACCAGGAGCCCACAGCACCGTGGAGAGATGGGGATGGACATACAAACAGCCAGACCACAGGGGATCCCCAGTGGAGACCTACTTGAGGCACTAAGGGTGGGCAGGCAGCTCCCTAGAGCACCATAGGGAATGGCCCTGCAGTCAGTCTTCTCGGCTCAGATCCTGGCTCTGTGACTCTCCACATCTCCGTTTCTTCACATTTAAAATGGGAATGATAATTAAGTATCCACTTCATAGGTTTTTGTGAGGTTGGAAGAAGTTAAAACATAAAAAACACTTAGGAGAGTGCCTAAAACCCAGGAAGCACTCACTGTTAACTAAGATGATTCCCAATCCAGAGCCAAGTCCCCTGGTAGCAAGAACAGCATAGCCACTTTCCAGCTGCATCACCTTGGGCAAGTTACAAACTCCCTTAAGCCAAATGAAATGGCACAAAAACTTTAAAACACTCAGCATCTGACATAGAAAGAACATAATCAGTGTTGGCAATTATCATCATTGTTGTTAATGGCAGTGAGATCACAGAGAGAATTGCTTCTTTCCAACCGAGGGAACAGGGAAAGACATCAAGGTGACAGTGCTATTTGAGTTGACCACTGGCCCGTGCCTCAACTCTGGGAGCCTGAGCTGAGTTCTGGCACGTGGGAGGCCTGCTCATCCCTCTGCATATGCACTTCCAGTTCTCTTTCCCTTACCCTACATCTACAGGCAGCAGAATGACCAAAGAAAAAACACAACAGTCTAACGATAAATAGAGACAGAGACAGAAGTGTGTATTTGTGTGTATATGTGTATTAGCCATACCATTCTGCTCTTCCCAAACCTTCCATGACTCCCTGTTGCCTTTAGGATAAAGTCTGTACTTTTTAGCCTGGCATTCAAATCCATCTGCTACCCAGACCCACATGCCCGCTGCCCTGTTGGGCTAACCCTATCTTCTACCCAGGAGCCACTGAACTTACAGATCTAGGCAGAGTCCTGCCTTCACATTTTGACACATGTTCAAGTTCTCTCCAACCTGAAAGGCTTGGGCCCAACCTGTCCATCCTTCATGATCTCGTGTGTTGCATGTGTCATCTCTTTCCAAATAGGCTGGGGGACTTCTCAGGAGTAAGGACTACCTCTTAGACTTTTGTATCTCTCTCAACCCGCCATACAGTACTCCCAGTGTTTTAGCTCAGAGCCTTGCACACAAGAGGGACCCAATAAATATTTGCTGAAAGACCTTGGAAAATGAGCCAGTATAAATAACCTACTGATTGGGCGCCTGGGTGGCTCAGTTGGTTAAGCGACTGCCTTCGGCTCAGGTCATGATCCTGGAGTCCCGGGATCAAGTCCCACATCGGGCTCCCTGCTCGGCGGGGAGTCTGCTTCTCCCTCTGACACTCCTCCCTCTCATGCTATCCTTCTCTCTCCCTCTCAATAAATAAAATCTTTAAAAAAATAAATAAATAAATAAATAAATAAATAACCTACTGATTAAAAAATAATAATAATAATGTTTTCAGCCAGTATTTTTAGGCACTAATATATCCTCAGTATTATAAGAGTTTATAATTAGAAATAAGAGATATAAATGGTAAAAATAACCATCACCTAGGAAGTTAAATCTAGATGGAACAGTTAATCTAAAAAGAAAGCAAAAGGAATATAATTTTTAAAATGTATGTTTCCAACTACCATTCAGAATGAGCTCAGGAAAAGAAGGGTTAATAGGCAGGGAGGAAAAAGGGGTTTGACCTGTAAACAACTGCAGGGAATTCAATTTCCACAGCCCTGGCTTGCATTGTACAAAATAGTTCAGCTGCTTTAACAGTTAAGCCTGCCCCGCTCAAAGGGGGCAATTTCCAGGCTCAGCCCCTCATGGTGAGGATGTTCATAAGGGTGGGGCTGGGAGGACCTGGAGAGCATTTTACCTCTCCTTGTTTTTATCTACCAATACTTTAGAGCCTGGTGTGTCCAGTATTGTATGGTGTGATCCTGAGGCCCTTGCTTTTTGGTCTGGTGTTGGCTGGGTGGTCCACAGTAGGCCAGTCCTGAGGAACCTGGCTCATCTGATGTCACCACCTTCCTCTCCTTAACAGATTGGTTACTGGAATGAAGATGATAAGTTTGTCCCTGCAGCCACCGATGCTCAAGCTGGGGGGGACAATTCAAGTGTCCAGAATAGGACATACATCGTCACTACAATTCTAGTGAGTACTCAGTCCTTCATCGAGGTTATCTGGGATGCAAGCTAAACCAGCACAGAGGTTTTCCCCAGGAGCAAAACGTGGTCACTCTTCTTGCCAAAACTGTCCCATAGGTAGAAAGAGGGAGTGGAAAAAGGAAGAAGTCAGAGATGCTGTTTTCAGTCTGGCTTTGCCATGATTTCACTTTGTATCCTTGGGTAAGTCACTTACTCCCTCCTTTGAGCCACAGTTTCCCCATATATAAAACATAATGGTGAGACTGAATTATGGTGGTTCTCAGACTTTACATTCCCTCAGTAGAAGCCATTTTCAAAGAAAGTTTCCTTAAGCCCATAACTCTAGGTGCTTTATATCCACTTTAAGTGGAGCTGCTGCCCATTCTCAGTGACTGACCACGAGAAAGCTGGAGACTGTTCAGGGTCTACTTTCCCAGCATAGTGCCCCTAGAGGTACCTCCAAAAAGTACAAGAGCACCTAGAACATAATTTAAAAAGCTGAGCCCTACATCTCAGTGATGAAATATTCTTATTTTAAGAGTTTGCTTCCTTAACCCAAGAAGTCTTATAATCGAGGGAGCAGAAATGCAGGACATAGATTTAGGGACTTAGAGCGACTTCTCCAAAGTTAACCAATGTTGGTGAAATCCTCCTCTGCCAGGCCAAAGTCCTCCTTACCTCTGAGTGGACCCACAACCCAAGTTCTCTCTCCCCCCATTTCTCCACCAGGAAGATCCTTATGTGATGCTCAAGAAGAATGCCAACCAGTTTGAGGGCAATGACCGCTACGAGGGCTACTGTGTAGAGCTGGCAGCAGAGATTGCCAAGCATGTGGGCTACTCCTACCGTCTTGAGATTGTCAGCGATGGAAAATATGGAGCCCGTGACCCTGACACCAAGGCTTGGAATGGCATGGTGGGAGAGCTGGTCTATGGAGTAAGTTCTCCACAGGGCGGGGAATTAGAGGGCAGAGACAGGATTTGACAGAAAGTCATTTGGTGATTGGCTGGCCCTGCCCACAGATACTGTTGGACCCCTTAACTTAGTATTGTTGCTGCCAAAAAGATGAGGGGTTCAAAATCCATTATCTTAAGACATTCTCTGCTCAAGGTTCCTGGTCCCAGCTTGCTCAGCCAAACTCAGCTCACTCTTGTGACTTCGGTTGATGATCATCTAATACAGGTGACCCCTGAGCTTCAGATCCAGTTTTCCCAAGGCAGACTGCTAAGTCGCCACTTCCCTGCTCAAAGTCATTTATGGCCCCGCCATGTAAATTTCTTCACTGGGGTCAGATGCATCCTGGATCCAACCCAACTTTCTAGTCATTCACCCCAATACTCCCTCTCTTGTACCTTCCACTTTTGCCAAACTACCCGAAGTCATTCTGTTCTGTAGAGTGCTTACTTCTATTCAGCACCCCCAAAGACCTGTCCTTCCTCCAAAATCTGTATCAAATATTGCTTTTTCCAAGGTGTCATTTCCTTCCCCCCATAATAGGTATAAACTCTCCTTTGTAAGTGCTCTTGCTTTCCCCTGTAGGATTTAGTTTCTTCTTCTATTATGGCTAACCCCACCTTGTATAATAGTTATCTGTGTAATAGGAGTAGATCTCTCTGTCTTTATATCACTCACTACACTTGAAATAACACCATGCACAATTGCTATAAAATCTTCAATAAGTTGAAGCAGTTTTGAGAAGCCACTGAATGCCTGAATTGCTTTAAGTATGTAAGGAATCACCAAGAAGTAAAAGATCTGATCCCTGTCCCCAAGGATCTTAACATTTTATAGGATAGAAAATACAATGAGAGAGAATAGTAAAAGATAGCATAGTTCAAGGATCAGGCAAGAGGCTAACATGAGTTTGTCTAGCCCTCAAGAGGGATATGGAACCTGAAAAGTGGCCATGTTCAAATAGAGAGAAGGGCAGCCCAGGAGTTTCTCATGATGGAAATAAGAAAGAGTGAGAAAACACTGGTTGCTTGTGCAGAGAGCTCAGACTGAGTAGTCAGGGCTACGTTTGAGTAAGAAATGACATGGGGAAGAGTGGATTGATTCAGTGGGCACTGGGATATGATGAAGATACTTGAGCAGAGAAACAACAAAAGGCAACATAAGTCAGCCACCACTTGCAGGAAATTGTGCAGAAATTGAAGGCTGCAAGCTGGGTCTCTGAACAGAAGCATATGCTGAGTCCCAGGTTGATGTTGAGTTTCCAGTCAGGATGAAGCAACCATTTAGGTTAAATCTCATCATCCCATGTCAGGACAATAGGAGTCATGATGGCCTTGAGAGCCACACAAAGGGAATTCAAAGGAGAGGTGGGATAAGGAAAATCTTCCACAGGAAAAGTGGCTTTTGAGATGACCTGGTAAGATGGTTAATGAGTTGAGGAGGGGGATGGGCTTCTACCCTTTCTCCTCCCTCTACTCTCTCACCTTGGGAAGCTCCACTGATGACAGAGACCCAGATGGTTAACGCTGCATCTGGAGACTGGTTTCCATGGGAACCTCCACCAGCATTCATCTTCACCCTCATCCCATGGAACGCAGTTCCCTTAGCAAAAGGCCTGTGATCCAGGCATAACAATGGTACGATCCTCCTGATGTCAAGCTCCCCAGTAGCCAACAGTCAGTGATGGGTCACTGACTCATCCATAAGAAACCAGAGTTACTTTTGATGCCCCAGGGCCCGTCCTTCCCCATCCATCCTCTCCCCTCTATTGGCCCTATCTTTCTGCGCAGTATAAACTATATTCTGAAGACTCTGTGATGGGCCCAATTCAGTACTCATCCTTGATTTTTGGTCTGGCTTTCTTTTTCTGTCTCCCTGAGGAAGAATGGAGGAGATTAAGGAAGCATCTATCAGCCACAAACAACTAGAAGGTTGGACAAAACTCATTCGGAGGCCTCTAATTATTATTTCTGTGCCTTTTAAATAGCTAAGCCAATCAAGGTTTCTCATCTTCCTTTTGTTCCCTCTTGTTCTTCTCAAAAATTGTAGTAGTAGTCTTACTATGGATAGTATGTGCCAGGTGCCATGCGAAATGCTTTACCCACATTATTTCACATACTCCTAACAACCCCATAAGATATATATAATTACTTTTCCACATTTTATAGATAAGGACACAGAGCCCCAGTGGGGGGTGGGTCATTTGGCCAAGGACAGCTAGTAAAAGCAGAGTTGTGACATGTAGCCTTGCTTTCAGCTGCACGCTGGGTCCTACTGCCTCGATAGAAATCATACCATCCGAGCACTAGACTGTAAGGCCACTGTTAACTGGGAATGAGAATAGCAATAGCGTCTGCATTCTCAGATGCAGATTCACACACTGCAATGGAGTTTCTGTTTCTTGCATGGGTATGGCTTTGGGCTCGATTCACGGGTGACTTCTCTGCCTGTCCTCTGTCTCGGTGAAGCAGAAATAGAGTGAGTTTTGCAGACAGACACCTAGATTTGAGTTCCAACTCTGCCTACTGGCTACACGACTCCTACAGGTCACTCAACTCCTGAAAAACAGAGAAAGTGAATGCCTTATCCTAGGGCTGGGGTGGGGAGTTTACCTATACAGTGCCTGGCTCAGAGTCGATCTCCGTCCCTTATGATCCCTTATGGTTTTCGTCGCATGTTGCTTTTACCTACAGCATCAAAACTGTTTACTCGGTCCCCAGGATTGTTTCCAGACATCACATATTTTGTCTGGGGCGCTCCTAGGTCAGTGGTTCTCAAAGTGTGATGTCTGGACCAGGAGCATTAGCATCACTGGGGAACTTATTAGAAATGCAAACTCTCAGGTATCACTCTCAGATCCAGAAACTCGGCCACCTGTGTTTTTAAAATCCCCCAGGTGATTGTGATATATGCTCAACTTGGAGAGCCACTGTCCTAAGAACTCAGTTTAAGTAAATAATTTTGAGTTTCTAAAACGCTTACACTTCACAGTATTCTCACATATTTGAATTCTTTTGATCCTCACAAAACAATCCTATCAAATAGGTAAAGCAAAAGTTATCATGCCTCTTTTTTTTTTAATGAGGAATTTGATATCCCAAAAGACAACGGTCTCACTTCAGACCACGTGGTCAGCAAGTCACAGAGCAGAGCAGCGGGTATGCTTTCCCAGTGAGCTCGGCCTTTCACCAATCCTGCAGAGCTCCAGGAACAACCTCAGGTGTTTGAAACAACTCTCCAGACCTCTCAGTCAATGTCAAACAAGCTAAAACACTGCAGTTTTGCACAAACCACCTTCGCTCTCTGGACCTGAGTTTTTTCTCTATAAAGTAAGGTCACGGAATGTCGCATCTCCCACTGTGTGTATCCTACACACGTGGGTCTCTTTTGATGCTCAGGATCCATGGTCAGATAATTTTAGAAGTACTGCATCTACTTACGTCTCTTGGAAATTCTCAGCACACAGTGATCTTTTAAAGGTTCTGAGAAGTCTTGCCCCAAAGTAACCTGTTTAAATTCATGTTTTCCAATGTTTATTTTCATGTTGTGCTTATTAACATCCTTCCAGAAATCATGTTCCATGAAACAAATCCTGGAATCGCTGAATGAACTAAGCACTAAGATGATGTGCTGCTAGGATTTTTCCAGTCTGCAATTCCTTTTGTTAACTCACGTCAGGAGGCATCAAACAAATCCATTCAATTCTTGTTACCACTTTCAAAGCTGGTCTTCATTCATTTCCCTTTTGGATAACTTGTGGTAGTACCTCTAAGTTATTTCCATGACTTTTCTCCTCCCTTACTTTTCTATCTTTCTTTCGATGTTAGGTTCCGGAAGAAAGAGTAGGTATCTTCTCCCTTGCACTAGCTTGTAAGTGTTTGGGGGGAGAATATATATATATATATATCAAGATTTATGCAGTGGTTATTAGGGAAAAGAACAGAATTACTATCAAATTCACACCTGATTCTACATTGCTTTATGGAAAGTTTCTTTTTCTAGGTGAGAATTTAAGTCATTCTGAAGCCAGGCTTTTGATTCCACCTAAAGCACCCTCTCACAAACCCCAGCCAATGAAAGTAACCGGAGGAAATCTTGTCTATGCAACACCAGCCAGCAGCTAAGCGGGGCCCTCATCTGCACAGCATCTGTCACCAGCTTCACATCTGCACTGCAGTGCAGCATCATGAGAGAAAGCCAGCCTCCTGGAACAGACTTGCACAGACGTGTCTCTCATTTCCAGAATGAGTGTTGTGGCTCCTGTCCATGGAACCTTCTTGGGTTTCCAGGATCTCTTGATCTCAGGCCAACAGAACAGTGGACTTTTATTGTGTAATAATAGAGAGAGGGAGGGAAGACCAAAGAGCAAGGCTGGTGATTCCACATGCTGGATGTCCAAGGATGAGCATTTCTTCCAACCTTTTCATGTTTATCTACATGCTGGATTTGAATTTTTAAAAAGTGAATTAACTATGTTTCTTAGGAGTCTTCTTGAAAAATACTTGTGACACACCTTTTCCTCCTCTCTGCAAGGCTTTCACTCACATGGTTCCCTCCTTCTGGAATGTGTACTATTGCCAGAGCAACAAGATCCTACCCCTCCTTCAATGCCAATTGTATGTGTCACCTCTTTTATGATGCAGCCCCTAATCTCCTCAGCCAAAATTAATGTCTCTCTGGTCTTTCTTCTGTATCATTCTGTATCTCTTGGGTAGCACATATCCAACCTACCTTGTAGACTGAGAAGTTGTGTGTGGGCGGCTGGGGTGGGGGAGGGGGGATATGTATACCAACCTCTCCTACTAATTTGTAATACCCTGAGTGTAGGGACCATAGCTCACCTACAGCTTCCAGCCTAGGGCTTGCACATAATAAGTGTCCAATAAGTGTTTATTAAGTTAAATTTGCCTTTATCACCTTATTAGCCAGGGATACCTTGGCTGCAGGTAAAAGAAACCCAATCCAAACTGGCTTAGGCAAACAGAAAAGTTGGTTTATGTTCCTGGGGACAAACAGAATATATTAACCCATTTTCCTAGGAGTCCAGGGTAAGCCCTGAATTTAGCATGGCCCAAATTATATTATGGACCAGTTTCTGTATCTCTCATTCTGACTCTCAGGGCTAATGCTCATTAAACCGACTTGGGTCCTATGCCATTTTTTTTTAAAGGTTTTATTTACTTATCTATTTATTTATTTGAGAGCAAGTGAGAGAGAGAGCATTCATGAGCAGGGGGAGGGGTAGAGGGAGAGGGAGAAGCAGACTCCCTGGGGCTCCATCCCAGGACCCTGAGATCATGACCTGAGCCAAACAAAGGCAGCTGCTTAACCCACTAAGCCACCCAGGCACCCCGGTCCTATGCCATTTTTGAATGAATCATTCTGACCAGGGAAATGAAGTACTGATAGCCAAACCCAGGTCATGTGCTTCACCACATAACCAGGTGATCAGCCCCATTTGAACTAGAAGGACTAGGAGTGGGGCCGGAGTGATTTTCCAGCGGTGGAAGGAGGTATGGCAGCCAGGCAGGCAGAAGCAACAGATATCACAACATCCCCCTCCAGTAATGTGAAGAAGATGCCTTCACAGTTAGAGCTTGTCAAACAATGGGATCATCCCTCCTGTAAGATAGTGAGCTGATCATTCATTTGTCAGAAATACCTTATAGAGGGTGCCTGGGTGGCTCAGTTGGTTAAGCGACTGCCTTCGGCTCAGGTCATGATCCTGGAGTCCCGGGATCGAGTCCCACATCGGGCTCCCTGCTCAGCAGGGAGTCTGCTTCTCCCTCTGACCTTACCCCCTCTCGTGTTCTCATTCTCTCTCTCTCTCGCTCTCAAATAAATAAAATCTTTAAAAAAAAAAAAAGAAATACCTTATAGAGAGTAGGAGGGATTAGACTTCTAAGGTTCTTTTCAACTCTCACATCCTTTAAGATGCAAAAGAATATTCAGTGGACAGAGAAACAAGAGAATACAGAGCTGCTGAGCTCAACTGCATTTTTTCTTCTTCTTCTTCTTCTTTTTTTTTTTTTTTTTTTGCAGAGAGCCGATGTGGCCGTAGCTCCTTTAACTATCACCTTGGTCCGGGAAGAGGTGATAGATTTCTCCAAGCCATTTATGAGTTTGGGGATCTCCATCATGATAAAAAAGCCACAGAAGTCCAAACCTGGGGTCTTCTCCTTCCTCGATCCTTTGGCTTATGAGATTTGGATGTGCATTGTCTTTGCCTACATTGGAGTGAGTGTCGTCCTTTTCCTGGTCAGCCGCTTCAGCCCCTATGAATGGCACAGTGAAGAGTTTGAGGAAGGGCGGGACCAGACAACCAGTGACCAGTCCAATGAGTTTGGGATATTCAACAGTCTGTGGTTCTCCCTGGGAGCATTCATGCAACAAGGATGTGACATTTCTCCCAGGTCAGTCAGCTCTTCTCAACCCCTTTGCTCAATGCTATATTTTTCTTGGGGAAAAAAAAGCAAACACTGGAAAGTTAAGGGATAGGAATTATTTCCAGCTTTACTGTATTTAGCTTTTCAATTATGCTTTACAGTCAACTGTCCAGTGTATGCTGTCGATTATCTGGATGCCTCCTGTGTCTGAGCCAGCTCTGTCCGCTATCTGGTTGATGTGCTCTGTCAGGATGAACAGGCATAATCACAAGTCTGATGTTCTGTAGCTGAAAGGTTCAGAGAAGGGGCGAGGGACAGTATGGTACAACTAACATTTAGTGAACACCTATCAGATGGGAAGCAAGGTTTTGAGTCCCATACATGCATTATCTTACTGAATCCTCACAGAAGCATAAGGTGGGACCCTCGCTGCATCTTCTTTCATAAATGAGGAATCACATGAACTTGAGTCTTGCCAAGGTTATCGGGCTAGTAGCTAGGTGAGTTGAGATTCGGACCACCATCCTATACTACTTCTAAGTGATGGAAGGAGCACTGAACTATGAGTGGGTCCCAGCACTGGCTGTAGTGTGCTCTGTATGGCCCTGAGCAGGCCACCTGGCCCTACTAGACCTCGGTTTCCTCAATTTTAAGAGAAAAGGTTCTCTTTTTCTTAGTTCTGAGATAGACCTCAGAAATAATCTAGTTCCAGTGGTGATATAAATTTGTTTCTTATGTTTTAAAACTGGGGTTTCTCAGAGGTGCCTCAGATACTGCATTGAGAGAACTTGGGTGCCCAAATCAGTGAGGTTGCAACCCCTCCCCCCCACAGAACCAGAGTAGTTCCATTTTTGTCTGTTTTATATGATAGTGAATACTATTTCTTTTGAAAAAAAAAAAGTGATTCTGAAGCTAAGAAAGAAAAAAAAGAAGGCAGGATGGAAAGTAGGGGACATGAAAAAAACTTGAAATCTACCAATCTGGACCAATTCCCATATTTATTGACCTCCTGTCTTTGTGTGTAGTGCTCTTTCAACTACATTCTGGAATGTTCATGCCACAGATCCCCTCCAATTTACCTCATACACAAGCACTGACTATATTTCCTTTTCTTTTTATGGTTGTTCACTGTCTATGAACTCCTTTTCCACTAGGCAGTCCCTTGCAGACTACCAAGTTCCTAAAGCACACAGGGTGTCATGACTTACAACGTGGCTGTCGTGAATAGATTTGCACACACTGTCACCCTCTGGGGGCAAATTGCATAAATATTAAGCCCCTGTGGACCTGTGCTGGAGGCATCTTTACCACCTGTCTGATTTGCATTTGAGAGTCAATGAGAACCAATATTCCTAAGTAGTAATGGAATAAAATTCTCCCTGAGGAGCTTCCCTCAGGACCCATTTTGGCTGCTGTATAATTTAGGTAGTCTCATTGTTCACCATTATAATCTTGTTTTTCTTTAAATAAGAAGACAGTTGGGGGGTGGGGTGCGTGGGAGAGGAGGTGTGAGACTGGATGCTTGGCCAATACTGGCAAACACATGGTGAAGAGTAGATAGAACCAAGCAGGGGAAGGACTTGCTTAAAAATAAATCAGGCCAGTAGATAAACAGTGGGAAGGGATGACTCTCAGCTCGTCAGTATAATGTAGGGCCATCACAATATGCACGTGTCTAAAAAGACCCAGGGGTTGTTGTTCTCCATTATTTCTTTCCTCCATGGGCATCTCACCTCCTAATGGTTCACCCGCGTGTGGTCTGACCTCAGGGTATGTTTTCATACTCCCCACCTTCCTCCCAAGGTCTCAAGTCAGTGGCCCACAAGAGCCGAATCCCCTGCCAGGCCTGTTTTTATTTGATCTGCACAGAATTTGGTCATGGCTGTGCACAGCCGCATGGCAGCTGCCCTCCTCAGCTGATCCGTCATCCCCCTCGGCACCGACGCCCCCAGCTAACCACCTTCATTCCTGTGTTACTCAGCTGGCCCCTGGGAGGGTATTTGAGTTTGTGACCTCTGACTGCAGAAGGATGTTCAAACTTTGCCTCCACGCCTTCTGAGGGTTCCACTAGAGTATCTTAGGAACCAACACTGAGGTGAAGAGGAGACTGAACAGGATCCAACCCAGCCTCCTTCCTCCCAATCTTTGATAGAATACCTCCACTCTCCGCCTGTTTTTTCACTGGTAGAATGGAATAGTTCCCACCGCAAGTATTGTTGTGAGGTTTAAAATAGAATGATACATATAGAACCCAGAATATAATATCCAGGAAGCACTATAAAACAAATGCCATTTTTTGTTATTTTATTGATTTTATATATTGAGCTTCCACTCAACTTCATGCCAAGGTTCATGGGCCTCTAACATGCAGAGCACTGTGTCAGATAATCTGGGTTATGGTGGGAAGAGCTTTAAAGGGCTTGCATACATCAAATATCCTTCCAAATGAGCTTCAGTTAGTTGTTCTTGCTGTTTACTTAAAGAATATAGCATAAATCCTCACTAATTTAGATTTTCAGAAACTAGATTCCATCTGAATTACATGTATTTACACTCACACACGAGTAGCTTTATCTCTTCATCTCTTCAAAGTTCATGTTAAGGTCTATTAATCAAAGCCAACAAAATGTAGCTAAATGTGCTTCCCTGCAATTAACGCAATAATCTGACCACAAGAATATGAACAGATGAAGAGTTGTCTTTCTTACATTATAAGAAGCATGGAAGCAGACAGCAGCTCATGGTTCAATGAAACCAGGATCTGCTGTTTTGGGATTGTCTTGGCATTTGCTCATATTCACAGGATGGCTACACCCAGATATCGTGTGCATGTTTCAAGCAGCAAGAAGGGGAAGAAGGGTTGCCATTTCTAGCTCTTTGGCTCAAAAAAAAAAAAAAAAAAAAAAAAGCTTAACAGAATACTCTGCACCACAGCAGCTGATGGCTGCTTTTCTCTCTTTAGTCAGAAACAGTGGCCCATGATCACTTATAGTGGCAAGGAAGGCCAGTAAGGCAAGAACTTAACTAGCCTCTAGAAGGGAAGGGGTTGGGATGGCTGTGGAGGAATCAGCCAGCAGCACTGGCCACAGTGGCTCAAGCCAATGTTTTCTGCACTTAACACCGTGGATAAATAATCTGTGATTAACATATTCAATGACATAGACCAGTAAATGCTCCTGAAATGCTTTAAAGACTCTTCCCAACTCTCCTTAAAATACTTATATGAGAAATTGGGTTTGTGTAAGCTATTTAACATTCCGAAGTTAAAATTCAGTTTAGCTATGATCACAGATTTCAATTTTTTGCATTAGGCTGATGGTGAGATTAAAATGCCATCCGTGAATTGACTTCATAGACCTGCTTCTTGCATCTGATGACCTATTTTTAATAGATATTTAGATTCCTTTTCCCATAGAGAGGAACATTTTGAGAAGAGATAAACTAAAAGAGGAACAAAACTATCACAGGCAATATGTATTTTTAGTTCCTTCAACTTTCTTTTCTGCACCCTTTCCCCCTATTTGTAGCTAGTTTCATTCACTTATTCAACAGATATTGCTAATTGTCCATGATACGCAGGGCATGGTGCAGGGTGCTGAGAATATGAAGATATATCAATGAGGAGCATGGGGGGCTAGGAGTATTTGCTTCAAGGAGCTGCTGAGTATAGTGCTGTAAGACAGACATTAAACAGGCAATTGTGATGCACTACAAATAAAATGACCCTGCTGTAGCAATAGATAATAAGGGAAGTTGAATTACAGGGGATTGACTTAAGGAGTTCTGAGACAGTTTCTCTGAGGAGCTGATAGGTAAGAAAGAGGTGGGCTTGCACAGAGCTGAGAGACAGAATAGCCGTGTGCAAAGCCTCTCAGATGCAAAAGAGCTTGGCTGCTTTCAAGGATGGAAGGGGTGAGCAGTGTATATGGCTTGCAGTGAATGAGAACGGGTTTGAGACAACATCAGAGAAACAGGCAGAGTCCAGATTATGTGAGGCCCCATACCATAGTATAGATTTAGAGTTTTACTTTAAATATAATGGGAAGACATTGGAGAGTTTTAAGCAAGGGAAGGATTGATTTACATGCTAAAATACCAATCTGGGGAGCTATGAGGAAAATGAATTGGGCAGCGAATAGTCAAGAATGGAAGCAGAGAAACCAAGCAAGAAGATCTCATGGCCATCTAGGGGAAATTATAGTGATGGAAATTATAATGGTCATGAAAATGGATTTGTGGGCTACTTTGAAATTAGAACTGACAGCATGTGCTAATGGACTGGATATATGAGAGTAATGGGAGGGAAGAGTCCATGATGGATCCAAGAGGTAGGGAGCATTTGGAAAACATGGAACCAAAGTTCCAGAGACCTTTAGCTTTGGGTTGGGATCATTAAGATGATCTGGTTTATCCATCTCATGTTACGCATGAGGAAACCAAGGCCCAAGAGGGCAAAGCGATTTCCTCTGAGGTGATCGAGACAATCCCTGTGGCCTATTGATGCGCAGTCCAATGCTGCCTACCATGCAGTGTCAAACCATGCAGTGTCAACCCGAGGCTCCCACTGTCTGCAAGTGAGCTAAGAGTGAGCCTCTTCACCTCTTAATTCCCACAGCCCCCACTTCCTCATTGGCTTATCCATGGGGTCAGTACTTTTCTGGGTTCAGATGACCTTAGTAAGTAGAACAAGAGGAGTTCGGGAGGTCCTAGGGGAATAGAGGAAAATGGGAAATTATGACTGCAGCTTTCAAAACTCTTTTATTCCTGATCTTAAAATGTATCAGAATATATGATAATTATCTCCACCTAGTGAAGATAATTAGTCTCAGTGAGAAGTCTTGAGTGGAGGAGTGATGACACTTTAGAGATCTCCAAGAACCCTATACCACACACCTCCCCCACCCCACCAGCTAATCTACTTGTCAGGCCAAGCAACTGATTCACCATGGGAACAGGATAACCAATGAGCAGATCTCAAACTGATAACCAACGACAGTCTGACCTTTGCATTCACACAAAAGTTCCATAGCAACCAGTATGCAATGACACTGAGAGGTGATGAGAAATCCACCCCATCCACCTCCTGTTCTCTCACCTCCTCTCCCAGAGACAGTCATGCAAACCTCCTCCTCTTGCTCATCTTGTGTCATTTAAGTGCTGCGGGAGGAAAGAAGGGATGCTGAGAGTAGAAATTCAGGGAAGTTGATAGAAGCTACCTGAAATCATAAAATATTTCACCTTTAGAAAACATAAACCTCATTTAGGACACAGATTCATTGCTTCAAGGAACAATATCACAAGGATGTGTAGACAATCATGATGCAAGAAGTGTAGGACAGATGCTTTGTTGCTTAAGACTAGGTATAGGGGTTTCTACAGGGACCACCTGCATCAAAATCATCTGTCCCTCACCATTGTGGCTTTTGCAAATGTGTCAGGTGTGATCTGTGTAGGGACTATCCAGGATTGGCCCCATCCCTGGAACTTCAGCTCATTGCCTTCCTTTTCAACTTTAATCCTCTGCTACCTGATGGCAAGACCCAGAGCCAGGCTCCAATGCCCAGCAGTTTCACAGATCATTGAGAAGCACAAGAGTAGAAGTTTCAGAAGCTCCAGAAGCCACATGGAAGTATTAAAATGAATGCAGTGACAGGAGGATAAAAGCTTCACTGGATATGCAAATGAAAAGCATCATTTTCTGCATCTCAGCCAGCATTTCTGGCCACCAGGAAGAGGGAAGTCAAATGATGCTCTCCCTGTCTAGAGTGCTCTGAAAGTCCAAGGTTTGAGCAGCTTAACTGAAGGAGAGCTTGTTTTTTTTCTTTCAAAAATCACCATAGGCAAATGTTTAGAAAGTGTTTCACTGAAAAGGGATGTTTAGAGCCATTTATTCACTCATCAAATGTTTATTTAGTGCCTATTATGCAACAGATACAGTTCAAAGTACTATAGGACATATCACTGAACAAAGCAGACAAAAAATTCCCTGCCCTCCTAAGAGCTTACCTTCTAGTGAGAGGAGGCAAGCAATAAGCAAAACACCTGTAAAATGTAATCAACACCCCCATCCCAATTTGATAGGTGAAGGTTCTGGCATACAAGGAGGGGAGGGACTTAGCCAGGAGTCACAGAGGTAATTCGTGTAAGCTCAGTAACACAAGAATGGGCGTCAGCTGGGGGCTGTGGTGAATGGAGACATGCATATGTCAGCCAAAGAAGGCAGCCCCCACTCAGTTCTGGACAGTCATTGACCTGGGAACTCTATGCAGAGGAAACAGCAACATGCCAAGATTCAGCTTGTGGGCCACCATTTGGAGACCCCTGGAAGAACAGCAAGGAGTATAATGTACCACTATACCTTTAATTAATGTAGACCATACTTGGAATATTATATTTATGTACTTTTTAAAGGAATTTTCCCCCTCCTGCCTTCGTTTTTGGTCCCAAGTATGTGTTCCAAAATGTGATCACTATGTTTTTCTCATCTTTCACATGACTTAGAAAATCTAGGCCATGGATGGGTGCTGCACTAGAAGAAAGATGATCCCTATGTCTCTATAACTAAAAAAGCCTGCCCATGACTATATCTTCCTAGGTTCTACATTTTCCTGGAGAGAACCTCTCCTTTCCTGGAGAGAACCATTTCTCCTGGAGAGAAAAGAAAGTTTCTTTTCAAAATTTCTCTGGAAATACAGCATCTTGGATCAGAAGACCCAATTGTTCATCTGGAAAGAAGTACAGAATTCTACATAGGGAAAACATGAAAGCATTATTAATCAAGTTGATGGGGATTGTATGCTCATACTCCAGTGATGGTTTTGAATATGAGTTAGGCACACTATCCATCTGTGCAAATGAATACTTTTGCCCTAGGGATGTTCAAGGAAGATAATGGGCAAATTAAGCCCAAGGTATCAAGCAGAAGATCAATGGTATCAGGCACACTAACACAGAAATGACAAACCTAGGTGATGATACTCATGGTGTGTCTCTGATGGCTTAAGAAGGCCTTAAAATAAGGAAGCCCAGTACCTGCTGGAAGCAGAATGGAGTCCTACCCAAGGGAGGCAATGGGAGGAGCTGCTGTCACAGGGGGCAGGCCCACATGACTGGAGGATGTGGTAAAGGAGCTTAGAAATAAGTTTAGTCTCAGTCTACTATTAGCCCACTGGGTGAGTCACTTCCTCAGTCTTGCTTCTCCATCTTCAAAATGGCAGCAAGATGGTACCTACCAAGTCTCCAGACCCCCATCTGTGTCTCCCTCTGATTCTCAGGTTCAGCCAAGGCTGTAGCCAAACCAAGTTGTGCTTCATTTTGTTTATCCATGCCCTTGTCATCCCCTCTGGTTGGAGTGACTGCTTCCATCTTTCCTGCTCAACTCTTCCCCCTTTGCAAATACAGGCTTCCCAACCCCAATTACTCTTCTGAATCTGTGCTTCACAATAATGGTTATGCCTGAAGCCTGGGATAGGGTTGCTGCAATTGAATCCTAGCAGCTGTGCAAGTGTGGGAAGATAGCTTCTCTGCACCTCAATTTCTTCTTCTGGAAAATGAGGATGATAAGAAGACGACCTACCGAAAGGGTATTAAATGACATGGTGCCTGGAAAGCTCTTCCTCTGCACAGGGCTGACCCACAGACAGTAAGAGCTGTTGACATTGCTGTTGCTGTTACCACTGTCAATGCATATCTCTGAGGGCATCCTTCACCTGCAGCCCTGTACTAGAGTACCCTGGCTGTTCCTCACCAAGACACAGACTGGCAGACCGATCTCTGCAGCTCATCCAAAACCTGGCGCCAGGTGTTGTACATTCAAATACATGCTTGTTGAATTAACATGTACTTTCTACGCATGTCCTATTTTTCATTCAATGGAGAGAAAGCAATCTAATGGAGAAATTTTCTAGCTGTCAGTAACTACCTGTGTCACATGGGGAAACTCAATCCTGGTCCATGAAGGGATTTGGAGGAAAATCAGGTAGAACTGGAGAAAAGGAAGTTAAATAGACGCAGAAAACAAAGCTCCCCATCATCCTAATGTTGCCCGTTACCCCATTATTCAGGGATGCTCTAATTTTCTCTTGGCTCACAAAAACAGTAGTAATAATTGCTTTCACTTATTGCAACTGCTATGTGTCAGGCACTCTGGTGTTAGATCACATTACTCATCATCATGACAACCTCTGCCCATGTATATCAGCACCACTCTACAGATGAGAAAACTGAGGCTCAGAGTGATTAACTCCCTTGTCCATGGTTACCCAGCAGAGCTGCGATTATAATTTGTGTGTGTCTGATTCCATGATTTATCCTTGACACACTGCAGCCTTCCAAAACCAGAAATCTTCTGAGTGTCCCTTAAGGCTCTCCATGGATTGTTAGAATTCATGAAAAAAAAGGTCCCATTTTCGTCTGTAGGGCTCCCTCACTCTGATTTTTTAATGGACCTTTTTTGCCTTGGGTTTTTATTCCGTTTTTATTCTTTACAGTCTCTTTGTCTTTAAAAGCCATCTCCTGAGGAAGGGAAGGTAAGCACCCAGGAATGCACTCTGCCCCCACCAAGAGGAAGTTCATTGTGGCCAGCTGGAGAAAGAAAGATGTGAAACAGAAGAAAAGATACAACTAGTGCCACTTAGGAGAGGCCAACCTCTTGGCTTCAGCTAGGAAGTGACTATGGCATAGGGTAGGTTTCATAGTCATAGCGAAAAGCTGGAGGGGGCATGGGATTCTTTAACTGTAGCTCCTTAGGTAGGAATGGGAGTGGGAGAAGAAGAGACAAAAAAGATCACAAATGGCCTTAAAATTGTAGGGGTGAGAAACATCTAGGGTCCACACATTTATCCTATAGAAATGGTTGTGCAAATGTGACAGGATGTATGTATAAGGATGTCCCTTTCACTGATGTTTTAAAAATCTGTTAGTAGCCCACTGTCCCTCAGTGGAAGTCTGCTGAAAGAAGCGATGGTTCATCATCCAGTGAAACCCAATGCAGCTGTTTCGGTAGAAGAACAAGAATGCCTGTGCTGCTTTGTAAAGATCTTCAGGGTTGCATGGCAGGGAAATAATGGGTTGTGGTCCCACTGGCCCCAAATTACAGGATCTTTTTCACTGCACCAGGCTGCCTTTCTGGAACACAGGGAACTAAGAGAATGTGTAACTGAGGGCTAAACTCTGTGGCATGTGGATTTGGTGCCAACTTTTTTCTGAGAAAGGAAAAATTAGTGTGGGCTGTGGTGAAAAGAGACCTCCGGGAAGCATTGGACTGTGCCTTGAAAGATGAGATAAGATCTTTTACAAAAGCTAAGAAAAATGAAGAGAGAAATCTAGGGGGGTGGGGGCAGAGGGCAGGGAATGCCATGAACAAAGGCACTGAAGCAGGCATGTGTTGAGCCATGGGACCTTTCAGTCAAGGTCATCCCTAGGTACTTATTAGCCGAAGGTTCAGAGCTCACAAAGTTTAACGATAAACTCAATACTATGACTTTGGGGGACCTATAACCTTTATAAAGCCATTAGAGCATCACCTAAGAAACCAAGAATCTAAAATGGGCAATGTTGGGTCAGTTCTTCAGTTGCCATCAGTACGAAATTCCCAGGTCCACATGGAGCATCTTTACTGATTGGTGTTAAGTTTTGGTTTACCATGGATGGAATGATGTCAGCCAGGTCTAATTTCTAGAATGCAGAGGATACTGGCTGGGCATTCAGGGAGTCCATACCACTGCTCCTGCCAGGTTATTTATCTCCTGAGTGGCACAGAGGAGCTGTCAGGCAGAAAGATGCCTTCCCTTCTGTGGAAGTCTGGCTAGGCACCCACCTGATATTCATCTTCTCTTTCATGTCCTAGTCTCTGTGTAGGTACCCATTCTGGGAAGGGGGAGAGAGAGAGAGAATGGAGAGGGGGTTTATTTTGTTTTGTTTCTGGTTACTGTGTGTGTATGTTTCTGTAGACACCAGGGAGCATTAATCAATCAAATGTTTTAATTGAGCACCATCTTGGGTCTAAACCTTGCCTTAGGCACAATGCTAAGCATTATGGCAGATGCAAAGAAGCAAGAAACATGAGTTCAGACACCTGACTTTGCAAGTCAGTAGAAGAACCAAGATATACAAGAAAAAAAAGGTAGATAATAAAGCAGAATGTGTATTTGAATAATTCCCAAGCACAGGATTTGTAGCCAATAGGTAGAGAAAAAGAAGATCACTGAGGACTAAAATGATCTGGGCTGGCTTAGTGAAAAACGAGAGACTTGGGCTGGTCCCAAAGGATAAAACTAAACTTACAGAAGGAACTCCAGGTAAGGCAGTTGGGGGATGGAGGGAAGCCCAAGCAAAGAAGAAGAAATAACTGTGTTTTGAGACCATATAACCATTATTCAGAGAGACCTGGGTTTGAATCCTAGTCTTCCAGTTACTAGCTGTAAGACTTGAGCCAGTAACTTAACTAGCAAGCCTCAGTCTCCTTTAAAAAAAACAGGGCCATTAATGCCAATATCATAGGATTCTTACAAGAATACGTAAACAAACAAAAACTGATGCAGGTTGCCTAGCATACACCAGGGATTCAAAAGTCCTAATTTTCTTTGCATCCTTTTGTGTTAATCACATCACTTCCTTTCCGTTTTTCTCTGGCTTCCCACCACTCATTTATTCTGTGGTGAGAGCTTTCTGGGACTCACTGCCATGAATCTCCTTATCTGGTTGTCCTCCTGGCCCAGCACTGGCCAGAGGGAAGTCCAGAGACTGCTCCCAGAAAAAGGAGGAAGGCTGCCAGGCACAGTGTCATGGCTGGAGGATGTGGACAGCATCACTCATCCCATCCCAGGGTTACTTCGCACTTTAAGCCTGGACAGGAACTGGATCTGAGCTCCTGCCTGCCTCCGTGGCAAAACTCATCTCTCCTGGGCAGCAACCCTTCCCTCATCTCCTGGGCGTCTGATTTTGTTTCTTCGTGGTCAGCATTACAGTGATTTTCTCTGTTTCCCTGAGTGACAGACACTGGTTTTGCAGGACCTGTAAATATGCAGCTCTTTTTCAACAGAGTAATTAAGAGCATGAGCTCAGGAGTTAGACCTGGGCTTATTTCTGCCTGGCACACTTATTTGCTGTGTGACCCTGGACAACTAACTTTGCAACTCAAAGTCTCTGTTACTATTGCAACATAACAAGTCCAAACCTGTAGCATAAAACTACAGCCATGTTATTATGCTCATGGAATCCACGGGTCAGGAAATTTGGAAAGCAGCATAGTGGGATAGCTTATCCCTGCCTGAAGATGTCTGGGGCCTCAGATGGGAGAACTAAAAGGCTGTGGATGACTGGACAGCCGGGGGACAGAATCATCTGAAGTCTCATGCACAGAGCTGGCAGTTGAAGCTGTTGTCCCAAACACCCACATGTGCCCTCTCCATGCTCTGTGCGGGCTTCCCCAGCGTGAGAGTCAGTTCCAAGAACAAGGGACCAAAGAGAAGGCAGGCAGAAGCTGTATCACCTTTCATGACCTACCCTGAGAAGTCACATAGTGTGACTTCTGCCATAGTCACAAGTCTAGGCATATCAAAAGGGAAGGAACCTTTCAGTAGAACAAGTGTCAAAATCACATTGTTAAGAGGAACACATGGAATAAGACAGATTGTTATGGCCATATTTGGAAAATACAATCTGTCATACCTTATATATAAAGAGAAGATAATTCTTTTTGGAATCATTGTAAAGATTAAATAAGTTTTTATGGTACTTAGCATGGTGCCTGACATGTAATCAATAAAAGTCATATATTTATTCATTCATTCTCTCCCCCTCCCTCTCTCCCCTTCTCCCTCTTTCCTTCCCCCCTCCCTTCCCACTGCCCTCCCTGCCTCTCTCCCAGAGTAGAGATATATACACATATATGACATTTATAGTCAGTGCTTATTAATGTGTAGTCAGTGCTTATTAATATTTTGTGTCCATAATAGATTCTAGTAATTATTTAAGTTAATGAATCTATAGATTAGATCCCTAATGAATCTACAGAATAGAGCCTTAAATGTCAGGTAGTCTCTTATCTAATCATCTCATTTTATATTTCAGAAAAACCAAGGTCGAGAGAGTTCACAAAGTGGGTTAAATTAACGTTGACCATTTTGTAGTCCAGACTTCGATGAAGCATTTTTGTGGAAAATAAATCAAGTGACCCTAACAATGAGCAATTTTTCAAGTGGCTGATGTTTAGATTTCAACACCTTTCAGGATATGTAGGACTCTGAACTTCATCATAATCCCTAGAGGCAAATGAAAAGAGATAGGAGGAACACAAGAGCTTGGTGTGTTCTCATTGTGCAGAACTGAACACTGAAACGAGCCAGCTCACTGCCTTTGTTTTTTTGACATTATATATATTGTTCCTGCTCCCCACAGCCAAAGGCGCCACATTTAGGCAATATTTGCTCAGTGAATCAGCAAAGCAGAACAGAGTTAGCAAAATTGAGATGGTGTGCCTTTTCATCCCTGTACTGAGAAGTAAAGCCAAGGCAAACAGAACAAAAGGGACATGGTTTATTTTTCCTCAGCAAAGCCATGTAGGGAGCCTGGCTGGACAAGGACAGGAGTCAGAAGACATAATTGTGGCTGGGTGACACTGGACAAGTCACTTTCCTTCTCACACTTCAGATTTCATAGTCTGAATGATCTAATTCTACAATGGAAAGTGTTTACTGAGCCCTTGTGATCAGTTCTCTCCTTAGTACATGAAGAATACACGGAAATAAGAAATGCCAGATCTTTGCTTATATGATGTTTTATAGTCAAACTGGGAAGATACAACTAACACATAAGGAACAGAGAACTTAAAAAGCTCAGGTGTATCTTGGGACCCAAGTGCCATCCATGGATGACCCAAAAAGGAGAGATGGATGTTGGTAGAAGGTCAGTCCTCATCTACCGATCTGGCTGGAGAAGGGGAAATGGCAGACACATCATTAAACCCGAAGCAAATCCACCAGACCTCCCTACAAAGCCAGTGGCTCTTACATTTCACCATATCTGTGGCATCAAAACTCAAAGGGGAAAAGGAGGATTTCATACGAATACAAAGAAGATTCATTATTTATTTTTTTCAAACCTCAACCTCTTTTTTAGTCAATGGACTTTTCCCTCTTAGATTTGATTTGATATGCTGAGCATAGGAAGATTTTTAATTGGAGTTACTGTTTTCCTCATCTCTTCCCCGTTTGACACACAATTAATTTAATTATTTTGAGGTAAAACACACAATCAGTGCACAAATCATAAATAATAGCTCAGTTTTCATAAAGTGAAAACACCTGTATGATCAAAACTAAAATTAAGAAATAGAATATTACCAGAATCTCAGGGACCTCTTTTTGCTCCCTTCCCCATACAAAAGTAATCACTATCCTGACTCCTGACACCATAGACTAATTTTACTAATTGAGCTGTTTTTGAACCTCATAAGTAGAACTACACAATATGTACTCTTTTGTGTCTGGCTCTTTTTGCTCAATATTATGTTCTGAGATTCATTTATGTCATCACATACAGTTGCAGTCCATTCATTCTCATTTTTGTATAGTATTTCATCATGTGGATACACTGCAATTTATTTATCCAGAAATAAATCCAGAAGTGTGATTATCTTTGCAGATGAACATTTCTGTTGTTCCCAGTGTGAGGCCATTATAAATAATACTGCTATATTCTTGTGAAAGTCTTTTGATGAGCATATGGAATTTCTGTTGGGTATATACGTAGGAGAGGAATTCCCAGACCACATTATTTATAATTCCCTGTTACAGATTTGCCAAACTGTTTCTGAAAACAGATTTACATCCTCATAAGCAATAGACGTGTTCTAGTTGCTCCACATCTACCTTTTTCTACCATTTTAGCAAGTGGGTGTTATATCACATTATGGTTTTAATTTGCATTTGTCTGATGACTCGTAGCTTTTTTGTATTTATTAACCATTTGTATAGCCACTTTTATGAAGAGCTTTGAAAATTTTTTCCCACTTTTCTGTTAGGTTATTTGTTGTTTCTTATTGTTGTTGTTCTTTATATATCCCTGCTCATGCATATTTTCAGATTCCTGTATTATCAATATCTTCTGTTCTGTGGCTTGTCTTTTCACTATCTTGATGGTGTTGTATGATGAACAGAAGTAGTTATAATGTAGCCAGCTTAACAAATTTTTCCTTTATGACTAGTACTCTTTGTGTGTTGCTTAAGAAGTTTTTGTCTACCTCAAAGTCATGAAGATATTCTTCTATGATTTCTTATGTAATTTTACCTTTCACATTTAGATTTGTGTGTCCTATAGATATGTGCAAAGTACAGGATCAAGATTTGTTGTTGTTGTTATTTGGCATATGGATTTCCTATTGAGCTATCATGATTTATTGAGGCCATCCATTTTCCCCACTGCATGCCCCTTCCTCATAAATCAGGTCAACAAATATAAATAGGTCTGTTTCTGGACACTTGATTCTGTTCTGTTGATGTACTTATTTATTCTTGCCCTACATCACCCTATCTAATTACTGTAGCTTTATAATGCCTTGATAACTAATAATCAGATGTCTGGAGAAGGCTGTTCATGGATGCTAAAACAAAGACTGGCTTATTCCATTAGGGACAAGGGGGTAGTATAGAAGAGATTCTCATATGAAATCATGTCTGCAGTATTTTTCTAACTGTGAGATACTGTGATTCCATCGGAACATCAGTGATTGTGGTTTTTCTTGAAGGTCTAGAACAAATCAATAGCTGAGACACTGTCCGTGATTTTCTGGGCAGTGTCAAAATACCTACAAGTGATGGATAAAGCTCAGAACGCTTGTGAGTACAAAAAGCATCCTTTAGCATCCAAACATGGAGCATGTAAAACTCTAGAAACTATCAGAGAAAAGTCAGAGAAGGATTAATTCTCTTTCATTTAAAATTAACCTAAAAGAAAAAAATTCCGTATCAAATGAGATAGAAGGTAGTGGGGAACAAAAAGGAATTTGTTGTGCATTCAAAACATCATTGCTTTTATTGACTTAGTCTCAACTTAGTGTGTGAAGAAAGCTGCAGACTGCATTGGCACACCATAAGAGAGATGAACAAGTAAAAAATGTAAATTTTTTTTCAGATAGCATGTTTTGTGCCAGTTGAGTCTAAGGGTATTACTAAGTAATGGATGTGTTGGGGCAGTTAAACTAGGGGTATTGACTGAGTCGTGTATCACCAAGCTCTCGACACATGATAAAAATAAAAATGACATAGAAAAAGCAAACTCATCTATAGGCTTGAACCGCAGAGCAAAAACTGTTCTGTGCAAAATTTGGTTTTATTTTATCTTGTGAATTTTCTATCCTTGTTTAAGGCAACTATACTGAAATGCTATGACTTTAAAAAGGATAAACAACGTTCCTTTTTGTTGCAGCAAAATAAAACCCCCACACTCAATAAATCGAAACTGTACTGGCAAAAATTGAACAATTCCATCATTTGCTGAAACCTCTAAAACCCTCAAATTTGTTTGAATACTTCTGTAAACAATTCAATCAATCAGTGTTGGCAAAAGTATATGTTAGAGTACTTACAGTGGACTCAGGACTGGGCTGGGTGAATGGGAAGTTCTCAAGGACAATAACATGTGGTCTCTAAACACACACACACACACCATTATTTCTTACTTAATTTACTGGAAAAAATGTTGTGGCTTAAATAATCGAACATGGTGCTAGCTCTCTTATCTCTGTCATAGCAGTCTTTACATGTTATTACAGTTGCCTTTTCAGTACCTATCCCCTAGGCCATTGTTTGTGAAATTTGTGCATAAAAATTATCGAGGGATTTTGTTAAAATGAGATTCAAATATAGTAGGTTTGGAGTGGGGCATAAGATTTTGTATTTCTTTTTTTTTTTTTTTAAGATTTTATTTATTTATTTGAGAGAGAATGAGAGACAGAGAGCATGAGAGGGAGGAGGGTCAGAGGGAGAAGCAGACTCCCCGCCAAGCAGGGAGCCCGATGCGGGACTCGATTCCGGGACTCCAGGATCATGACCCGAGCCGAAGGCAGTCGCTTAACCAACTGAGCCACCCAGGTGCCCCAAGATTTTGTATTTCTAATAAACTGCCAGATGAAGCCAATGCTACTGGTCCTGAGTAATAAAGTTGTAGGCTGACTCAGAGCTCCCCTAGAGTAAGGACCTCATTGTCTTGCCCACCACTATAACCCTAGCAACTACCACAGAGCCTGGATGAATATACAGAGTAAAGAAGTAAATAAGTGTCTAAATACTACTTATTATTTGCATTTATCAATACATTTTTGTATTGGTAGACATGAAAAAAATTTAACAGTATGGGCATAAATACCAAAATAAGAATATGCATGGCCTCATGAAGAAGACATGATGGAAAGATGTAGGAAGTAAAATAGATGGGAAAGTACTATCAAATTATAAAGGGTTTTGAAAACCAGGCAAAGGACTGAATATTAGGCAGGAAATAAAGAATAAAGCAGTATAATTTCCTAATATAAATCAGTATAATAATTCCCTAATATAAATCAATATAATCTCCTAATAAAGAGGAGAGTGGTGGGCTGAGCATTTTGAGATGCTTAATCTGATGGCATTGGGCAGAAAAGCAGTAGGCAGCATATTTTTATTAATTATTAAGACATTATCTGTGCTTCCACAAATCTTCTCTTTTCCTCAACTAGAATGTGAGCTCCCTAAGAACAGAACCTAATTTTTATTCATCTCTATATCCCAGTTTCCAGCAGAGGGGCTGATGTATAGCAGTCACTTCAAAATGTTCCATGTCTGGGTATGCCACTCATGGTAGCCCAGCAGCATCACTAAGGACCCCAGAAGAAAACAAAAACATTTCTATGGTGCCTTGATTGTGGCATGCCATACAGAATGTGAATAATCTAAAGCAGAAGCCAGGGGAATCCATACTGTAAGGACTCAGGTCAGTAGAGGGAGGGTACATAGTTACAGACATCAGAACCATGGAGAGGTCCCAGTGAGTTGATCTGACTCTCTGGGCCCTGTAATCCAAATTTGCCATAATCGCTATTTGACTCTTGTGAGACCAGTGATATTTAGTGGAGCATATTCATGAGCCACTGATATAAAACATGCGAATTACTATAGAAATTATATGCCATATTGTGCTAACTAGGCTGACTACCACTACTTCATTATCTAATAAAAAGCAGACAACAGAGTTTATGCATATGACACCAAATTATTTTCTGTAAGTGTCAATTAAAATGACAATAAAAATGGACCTTACTTTGAGACAGAGCCATTATTCTTGGAAAGCTATAGGAACAATCTGGTTTGGTCTAATTATATTCTGATCTAACTATATCATGGGAGTACAGTATTTAAATCAATGTATTCTGATAAAGATCTCCTGTGTCTTTTGTACCAATCTTGGTTTTCATGGGTTTCAGTGTCTCAACTCAGAGGATGCCTGTATTAAGAGATCCATCAGAATCTGAAAATGCAAATGTTTTATAGCATTTCCCTTTGCCAGATCACTTCTCACAAAGGAAATCACGTATGTGAAGCAGAGTTGAGTCACTTTTAAAGACTCAAGAAGAGCTATTCCTCCTTAACAAGTGGAACATTAAATAAAGACCTGATGATCCTGTGGTCACCTCAATTTCCCTCATATTACCACAGTTGCCGGTCTTTTGGTCATTTGGGTTACCCTCCTCAGGGGGGCAATTGGAGTTAAATTAGATCCATTTCCCTATAATTCATTGGTATTTTCTTAACAGTTGAATGAGAGAAGAAAAACAGCTGCCATACTAAATCTTTTTCCAACTATTAAGATCTTTCTTATGTTAGAGTATTTTATATATATTTGGACCCAGATTTCTTCCTAGTTCCATTCTAATTTTGAAAAAATAAATATGCAAAGATTCTGCAGTAATGAATATCATTAGCCCTCAACAATGTACATAACACAGTACTGGAGAGTAGCAGGGGATCATACCATCTATTCAGTATTCAACAAATATTTATTGAGGGCTTACTAAGTGCCTGCAGAAAAAGTGAAGGTCACAGTCTTTATTTATAAAAGAGATTGGGGAAAAGGGAGAAACTTGCATTTCTTGATAATTTACCATTAGATATACATGGTGCTGGATTTACATATGTTATCCCATTTAATGAACTTACAATTTAGTTAAGAAAGAATGAGAAGGATGATGATGTTAATAGTTTTAATGACAGCATTTTTTAACACATACCATGTGCATGCTACGGTTACAAGTGCTTTGCATGCATTATCTATTTAAATCCTTAACAACCCTATGTTAATCTGTAAGAAGCCTATGCCCATGACATAGGAATAACTACCCTTGCTTTAAAAAAAAACAACTGAAATTTAAAGAGGTGAGGAGTTCTCTCTAGGTTGCACAGCTAATAAAATAGGGAGTCTGGATTTTAAATCAGGTCTGACTAGCTCCAAGGTGTGTGTTCCTAACCATCCACTATACTGTTCCCTTACAAATCACTTAGAAATGCCAAGATCTGTCATATTCTGACCTGAACTCCCTAGAAAGGCATCTTTTGTCCCATTTAAGCTGAACTGTACTCTATTCCCCAATCACATCTGGGCCTTTTTTCACTCATTATTGGTTATGGCTCTTTGAGTTCTTGTTCTTCATGGTGGAGGGAGGGACTGAGCTGACACTGAAGAATGAATAGGACTACAATAGCCAAACTATGGAAAGAGCCAAGATATCCATCAACAGATGAATGGATAAAGAAGATGTGGTATTATGGGTATTATGCTAAGCAAAATAAGTCAATCAGGGAAAGACATGTATCATATCATCTCACCGATATGAGGAATTCTTAATCTCAGGAAACAAACTGAGGGTTCTAGAGGGGTGGGGGTGGGGGAATGGGTTAGCCTGGTAATGGGTACTAAAGAGGGCATGTATTGAATGGAGCATTGGGTGTTACGTTCAAACAATGAATCATGGAACACTACATCGAAAAAATTAATTAAAAAATAAATTAATTAATTTAATTTAAAAAAAAATTGAAATTCTGAATGTTTTATTCCATACTATCAGAAACTTTTGAATATAAAAACCTGATATTTAAATACAAAAAAAAAAAAAAGAATGAATAGGACTTCAGTGGTGGGGGAAGGAAAAGTTAGTTCAAGTGAGGAGAACGGCAAACTCACAGTTCTAAAGAAGGAATAAAGATGGTGCATGTAGCCTAAAAGTGAAGCCACTGGAAATAATTTCTAGGATTGTGAAGTTGTTCTAGTTTGTTCTAGTTCCTGCCTCAGTTCCAGTATTTAAATCAATGTTCCAGTATTGGAACATATACAACCTCAGTTCAACCTCAGTTGAACCTCAATTCAAAGTACTTCTCTCTCCTTCCCTCTCCTTGCTGCAGCCACACCAGCCTCCTTTCAGTTCCTGATATACATCATGCATTTGCCTTTCTAGGTCAGGACCTTTGTTTACAGTTCTATCTGCATGTTGCCCTCCTCCATCCCACATTCCCCGATGTTTACAATAGCAATTAAGTAATGTATTAACCTACTGTGTACTGAAGGACCATCACTCATGTTGGACAGTAAACTACACAACTCCTGCATATTTAACTTCCTATCCACCAGCAGCTGTCTGGCATCCAGCCCAGTGTCTGCCTCACAGCACATACTCAGTAAGTATTTGTTGAATGAGGGGATTCTCTTATCAAGGATTTCTCTAAGAGCAGAGATTATCCTTGATATTTCACCAGAGTAATTGTGGAACTACCAAATAAAAAAGGGAAATTTTGAAGACATGGTAGCATTTAGCTTTACAGTTATATCTATCTTCAGTCTCAACCAAGGTGGATATCATATCCTTATCCATAGTGCAGGCCAGGCTCAGTCTGCAACTTCAACCAGTCCACCACATGGTTACTTAAATGCACTGTTCTAGACCCTATGCTATGCACAAGAGGGGATATTGTGATAAGACATAGTCTTGCTCTCAAAGGGTTCACAGTCCAGTAACCAGGCAACTGTAATGCACTGTGATGTGCACTATGTCAGAGGAAGAACAGGACATTATAAGAGCACAGAGCAGGGACCTAAACCCAGATTAGGGAACAGGCCAGGGAAAGCTTTGTCGAGGAAATTGCATTTAAGCCAGGACAGGAAGGAAGAGTAGATATTACCCAAGTAAAAAGGCATAGGAAGTGTATTTCATGCAGGAACAGCATATGCCTTGTGAGGTATTGTCAGGAACTTGGATCTTTTTTTTTTACTTTCGATTGTGATAAGAACACTCAGCACAAGATCTACCTTGTTAACAAAATTTGAAGTATGTGTTATTGTTGATGATAGGTATAATATTGTATAGTAAATCTCTAGAACTTGTTCATCTTACCTAACTGAAACTTTATGCCAATTAATTAGTAACTCTCCGTTTACTCCTCTCCATAGCCCTTGGTAACCACCACTGGGAAGTTTAGAGCAGGGAAATGATTTACATTTACATTTTTCAAGGATTTCTCTCTAACTCAGTGGTTCTAAGTCAGAGATGATTTTGTCTGCCAGGTGACATTTGACAAGGTCTACAGACATTTTCAATTGACAAAAATGGAAGGAGAGGCTACCAAAACCTAATGGGTACAGGCCAGGGATGCTGCTAAAAACCCTATAATATAGAGGACAACCTTCCACCACAATTCTTCCACCACAAAATATTATCTGGTCCAAAATATTAATCATTCTGTTGTTAGAAACCCTACAAACTGCTCTGTGGAGACATCCTGCCACAGACTTAAAGAGGGGAGACCAGGCAGGAGGTTACTGCATTAGCCTAGGCAAGAAATGATGGCTTGGAGTAGGGTGATAGCTATGGAGTTGGTGAGAAGTGGTCTGACCCAAAATGCATTTTGGAGGTAGAAACAATGGGATTTCTGATGGATTGGAAATGGGGTGTGAGGGATAGAGAGCAGTTAATGTTTTAGCTCTCAGTAACTAAAAGAACGGTGATGCCATTTACTGAGATGGAGAATGTTTGTGAAAGAACAGACATGGAATGGAGACAAACAAGGGTTCAGTTTGGAACAGATTTATGAGTTTGGGGTAAGGAAGAAGGCCCAGTGTGGACTTCAACATTTTAGGAATCATGCACATACAGTATATAAAACCATGGGACTGGATGAGGTTACCTTGGGGGGTGAGTCCAGAAAGTGATAAGGAGAGATCCAAGCCCTGAACCCTTTAGCATTTAGAGGTCATGAAGAACCATCAGAAAGGACTGAGAAGGAGCAGTGAGGAGGGAGGAAAACCAGGAGGGTTGTGTCCTAGAAACCAAGTGAGAGGAGTATATCAAAGAAGATGGCATAAACACCTAGTGTCAAAGGTTGCCATGCAATCAAGTAAGGAAACAATAGGAAATTGGCCACTGAGCTGTGGAAAGAACTAATGAAACTGGGAGCTAATGAAATCACTGTATTTGGAAAACTGGAACAAGCCTATAATATAAAAGTTCATTTGTATAATTCTTTCTGTAAAAAGTAACCTCAAATTGCCATGTCTTCTTATCAGACATGCATATGTATATTCTGGTAGGTTATGCCCCTCTGCAATCATTCCATAAGAGAAGAGAGGAAGTAATAAGCAAACTAAAACCTTTAATTAAAATTCATAGATTGAAGTTGGACAGGGAACCTGGGCAGAGGCAAGAGATTTTTGCATATAGTTAGGATGAGATTAAACTTACTGTGTTAGTGATTCATAGCTCATGTTTATCAAGGAGACCAGCTCAGCCTCTAGCCTTATCTACGATACCTGGGTGTTTGGGAGTGGATATACCCAGAAATCATTTTAATGACATCTTCTGGGATTCAAACCTGCTTTCATTCTTCTCTGGTGCTTTAACTTGGAGAGATAGTCTCATTCTAAATGTTATCCTTAATGATGTAAAGTACAATTCCCTCAAGTGAGATCTGATCACACCTTTGGGTTCTCCTAGTTTCCCAGTCCCTTCACACCTCTGAATAAGGGACTCTCTAATCCTACATCAATCAAACTCCTCCTCCACCCTTCTTTAGTTAATTGCATAAAACATTCAAGTAAGCTAGAAAAAAGTCACACACAGTCTCTTGACCAGGCTTTGAACTAAGATCCTCCAGGGAACTTTTGGGATAAGTATTGGGAAACATGAGGGAATGATACTCTCTGTGGCCTCACCTCTGATTCTCTCAGTAAAATATATAGGAGACAAAATTAAGGTCAGGGATGTATTGGGCTGGGTTGGAAACCTCTGAAGTTTAGAGTGGGGTCCATCTTCAAATGGAAGGATGGGTGGTGACATATAGCAAACATGCAACAAATGGTTGTAATCATAATAATCATTACCACTTTTTATCTAGTATCTGCTAGCATTATCTCATTGAATCTTCATTAACAACCTATTGAGTAAGCAATTATAACTATTCCATTTTTACAGATTATAAAAAAGATGTTCAAGAAGATTACATAAATTGGCCAAACTCACACAATTAATAAGTCAGTCAATCTAACTAAAAACCCACAGGGTCAATTACAGTTCTATCCTGCCAAAGCAACATAGTAGAAAGAACCCTCAGTTTGCACTCAGGGATTTATTTGCCTTCTAAACCTAGCTCCAACATTAATTTTGAGGGTGACTTCAGAAAAAATCATTTAATCTCTCTGAACCTCAGCCCGATTTTCCTCACCTGTAAAATAATCAGGACAACCTTGATGATCCCCAAGGTACCTTCTGGCACTTGCGTCTCTGATTCTAACTTGTGATGTTAGAACTTTAAGTTCTCTCATTTGTAAAGAGTGTTTTGATTTTCAAATATAGTAATCCTATTATTGGATGTGATCTTTACAACAACCAAGGCAGGCAAGCATTACTCCCTCTATGTGTTTTATATGCAGGTGGGGAAAAGACTTGAAATAAAGTAGGTACCCTGTCTATAGTTAACAAAGCTGCTCCCCAGTCGACTGCTCTCATATTCCAGGTATCTCTCCTCCTCCTTTACCTCAGGAACTTTTTCTCCCCCATGGGAACTACCCCATTTCTTATTCCCAGGAAGGTTTTCATTACTAATTTAAATGTTAACTGCTAAGAAGCTAAAGGAAGGGTGTACACAAGGACCACCAGCTCCACCCGGGTGCTAAACAGAGGCTCAGGGACTTGAGTAGGGCAGACCCAGCTCCCTGGGAACATGCCTAAGGAACAGGGACTCAGGCTGAGTCCATCCAGACAGGATGCAGAAAGAGGAAATGGTGGATTTTCCTGCAGGCTGGGAAGTGCAAGGTTGTAGATGTCATTATCCATGGCTATATAGCAGCTGGTTCTATGCCAGCCATTATGGGAAAGATTCTACTAGAATATTTGCTTCTTCCTAGGGCTCCCCATCTTGGGAAATGTCACCATTTTCTTCTGAGATGTCTTTTTTTTTTACTTTAAGTTTTTATTTTAATTCCAGTTAGTTAACATACAGTGTAATATTAGTTTCAGGTATACAACATAGTAATTTAACACTTCCATACATCACCCTGTGCCCATCACAAAAAGTGCACTCCTTAATCTTCATCACCCCCCACTCTGGCAACCATCACATTGTTCTCTATAATTAAGAATCTTTAAATTTTTTTTCTTGCTTTCTCTCTCTCTCTCTTTCTCATTGGTTTTTTTCCCCCCCTTTGTTTGTTTGTTTTGTTCTTAAATTCCTTCTGAGATGCCTTAACCAGAAACCTAGGAAACAAGGGAAGGGAGAGAAGATAGCCTAGGGATTAAAAGGTGAATGCTGGACTCAGGCTACCTGTGTGTTGATGGGAAGAAACCTAACCATGCCAAGCTTCAGTTTCCCCATTCTTAAAATGGAGCTAAATAGTACTTCCTTCATAGTGTGTGATGAGGAATAAATATAAACATCTTGTAAAATGCCTGGCAAAAACAGTCAATCAAAAAATGGAGCCCTCAAAAATCAGTGAGCCCTCTCCTTCACCCTCTATATTCAATCAGTCTTCCCATAGAGATTCCACCTTCCAAGTCTACGTAAGTCTCCTCACTTTCCAGCCTTGCTACTATGTCCAGATATTCATCACCTCTGATCTGGGCACCAGTACTGCCAGTTCATATCCACACCCCATTCTTGTTGCCACCTCACCCTAACCTATCCTCCACTCTGCAAGGTAAAGTGATTTCTCAGGACATATGGATTGCTCATGTCGCCCCCTGCTTTCTGCACCTCACTGTCTTTTTCTGTCACAAAGTCCTTCTGGTACTCCAGGACCCTGCATGGCCTCCTCTTTGGCCTCATTTCCTGCTACCCTGCACTCTCCCAACCAAAGGTCCTGCTGCATGCATCCCTCTATTGTTCCTCTGTGGGGGGAGCCACTTACCTCTTTCATTTCCACATCTTTGGTGTTAGTTAGTTACTGCCTTTACAACCTTCCCCACAATACAACCTTTCCTGGTGAACTCATTCTTTAGGTCTCAGATCAATAGGTCCTTCCTCTGGTAAGCCTGGGAAGTGTCATCAGCACAAGGCCTAGCCCACAGAAGGTACTTAACATCTGTCAAATAAATGGCAAAGAGTGACTGAACCAAAGTCAATTCAATCTTGACTCCTTAAATCCCTGCAGCCTGAGAGCAAGCTAGGCTCTCAGTCTGCACCAGGATTCAGCTTCTAGGTGATGTCATGACCCAGAGCTGTGAGATGTAAAATAATGTAGGCCCTTCCCTGACATTCCCCCTGGGTCAAGGGCACACATGCAGTAAATGACACGCGATCCACTCAGCCCCCTGAGGCCAGACAGGTACCTAAGACACATGTTCCCCTCTCTTACTCTTTCCCCAACTTCATCTTCCTTCCCACAGGCTTCCCTTTCTCACCTAAACCCAACCACTGAGACACATGACATCTCTTATGGGAAGAAGTTTTATCACATTTCTGGAAAATTCTTTTCTAATCTCCCATAGCTTTAAAACCTTGAGTTTTTCGGAGCGCCTGGGTGGCTCAGATGGTTAAGCGTCTGCCTTCAGCTCAGGTCATGATCCCAGGGTCCTGGGATCAAGTCCCGCATCGGGCTCCCTGCTCAGTGCAGAGCCTGCTTCTCCCTCTCCCTCTGCCATTCCCTCTGCTTGTGCTCTTCTGTCTATCTCTCTGTCAAATAAATAGATAAAATCTTTAAAAAATAAAATAAAAAATAAATAAATAAAACCTTGAGTTTTCATGACTGCTAATTAGAACTGTCAATTTAGTATAAGTCACTGGAAGAAGTAGAATCTCTTGGAAAGAAAAGAGACTAAGAAATTACTTCAGCAATTTTCAGAGTGATTTATGAGGTGTATTGTTGATGAACTTATTAATCTCTTTTTCAAATATATGCTGATAGAGAACTAATGTTCTCTATAATAAACCAGCAAAGCACATGCAAATCCCTATTAATACACTAGTCCTGGGAACATACCGGGGCAGGGGGGGTTGCAATATAAGCAGAGAACAAATGTTTGGCATCTGAAGTGAATTTTGTTTTCAATTTTGTGTTCAATCCAAGGAGCATTTGTTGAGTGCCTAATACATTAGGGGTTGTGCAGGAATCAAAGTTGAAGGTCCTACCCCTGCCCTCCAGTTGCTTGTGATCTAGATGTGCAGGGGTGGAGCAGGACAACTCTAGAAACAGGTAGCACATGAGGCCAAGAGAGAGAAAGGGTGCAGACATGGAAGACTGGAAGGAGAACTGCACAGTTTTGGACAGTAAGCGTGAGGGCAGGCACTGAGGCAAGCTTGTCTGCTGCACCCCCAGCACAGTGTCAGGTGTCTACGAGCATTTGGTAGAGTTGCAGCAGGGATGAAAGAAGGACAGTCGGGTCCTAGTTCCAACCCTGCCACTTAGAAAATATCTGACCAATCACTGTCTTTTCTGAGCCTCAAGTTTTCACCTGCAAAACAGTGACTGTGAAGTGAAAACCTCTTCTTAGGGGGTTGTAGTGGATGAGAACTTGTGGTCACCATGAATGCTGTCCACCAGATATACCCAGCTCCCTTCCTCGTATGCACAGGGTAGGATTGCTCATCTCTTTCCATACTGGCCAATGAAATAAGAACAGAAGGGTCATGTGTCTACTGAGAAGAAGCTTTAAGAGCCAGTATACAACTGGGGATGCTCCAGATGACTGCTCCTTTGTTAGTCTTGGCCTCAGAGGGAGGGTGAGAGAAAAAGAGCCCCCAACCAACCCATCATGTACATCTGGGATGAACAAGAATTATGCCTAGAATATAAAAAGTGTTGGCAAGGATATGGGGAAATTGGAACCCTTGTATACTGTTAGTGAGAATTCAAAATGGTACAGCCACTATGGAAAATGGCATGGAAGTTGTTCAAAAAATTAAAAATAGAACTGCCATATCATTTAGCAACCCTACTTTTGGGTATTTATCTAAGAGAATTGAAATCAGGATCTGGAAGAGATATTAGCACTCTCATATTCTTCACATCACTCTTCACAATAGCCAAGATGTGGAAAAACCTAAATGTCCATCAATGATGAATAAATTTAAAAAATGTGGTATATACATCCAATAGAATACTGTTCATCTTTAAAAAGGGTGGAAGACATTCTGCAATATGTGACAATATGGATGAACCTTGAGAATATTATGAATTAGTGAAAAAAGCTAGTCACCGAAAGACAAATGTTGCATGATTCCATTTATATGGGGTGTCTCAATAGTCAAATACACAGAAACACAGAGTTGAATGGTGACTGCCAGAGGCTGGGGGAAGGGGAAAATCTGGACTTGTTAATCAATGGGCATAAAGTTTCAGTGAAACAAGATGAATAAGTTCTAGAGATCAGCTGTACAACATTGTTAGTTAACAACAGTTAACAATACTGTATTGTACACTTAAAAATTTAAGAGAGTAGACCTAATGTTGAGTCTTCTTTTCATAATAAATTAAATTTTTAAAAAAGAAGGAAATATACCTGGATTGTTTTTAGCAAGGTTTTGGGGATTGTTTGTTATCATAACATAACATATCACAGCATATAGAATTTAATAAAGAGAGAAAGCCCTTCATACAACCTAGAGCTTAAATAATATAATAGCTAGCAAAGGGATTGCACCTGGCTGAAAGAGTTAGGAAAATCTTTTTGGAGATAATGTCATCTGAGATGGATTTTGAAATTGGGGAGGATATCTAAGGATACAGAGAGAGAGAGAGAGAGACGCAAGAAGATAAAAGGTATGGCAAGAATGAAATCACTCAGTATGGACAGGAAAAGTGAGTGTAGCCAGAGCAGTTAATAATTAATAAAAAGAGTAGTGAGAAAAAATAGCATGGATTAGGTACTTACTATATACTAGTCTCCATCCTGCATGATTTACATGTATTTATTCTTCATCCCTGTATCAGTTTTCAATTACTGCCATAACAAAACGTAGCAGCCAAAAACAATACAAATTTATTATCTTACTGCTCTGTAAGTGAGAACTCCAGTATGAGTTTCACTGGGCTAAAATAAAGTTTTTGGCAGGGCCATGTTCCTTTTTGGGGGCTCTAGGGCAAAATTCATTTCCTTGCTCATTCAGGCTGTTGGCAAATTTGAATTCCTGTGGTTAATGGACTCAGGTTCTTGTTTCTGAGGAAACAAGGGCTTCAGCTGAGGGCTGTTCCCAGCTTCCTCATTCCTTGGCTCATGACCTTCTTTCTTTACTTTCAAATCCAGAAATAGAGGACAAGCCCCTCTGACACTTTGAATCTCTCCTGGCTCTTTTTCTATCTCATCTCTTTGAACAACTCTTTTCTACTTTTAAGGACCAATATGATTACACTGAGTCCACCTAGATAATCACCCTGCTTTAAGGTCTCTGGCCTTAACTCTATCTGAAAAAATATCTCTTGTCATTCAATGTAACATAGTCACAGGTTCTAGAAATTGGATCTTGTCTTTGGGGGGCCAGTTTTCTGCCTACCACATCCCATTTCATAGGTAAGGAAATAGGCTTAGTGTGGTTAGGTAACTTATCCAAGGTCACCACCTAGTTCTTGGCATATGGCTTTTGATCCCAGCTTTATCAACAACTTCACACAGAGAATATAAAGGAGAAAAGTAGAGCATGAGGCTAGAACAGAACAATAGATTAAGGATTTATTGTAGTCACCCTCACATGGCAGCCACAAGACATGGTTTAAAAGAACCAGTCACACTTTAGTTTTCTATTGCTGTCTAACAAATTATCACAAACTTCGTAGTTTAAAACAATACTTATGTATTATCTTCCAGTTCTGTAGGTCAGAAGTCTGATATGTCATGACTTGCTCTCTGCTCCAGTTCTCACAATACTGAAATGAAGGTGTTAATCAGCTGAGTTCTCATCTGGAGCTCAGGGTCCTCCTCCAAATTCATATCTGTTATTGTCAGAATTCGGTTCTTTGCAGTTGTAGTACCAAAATCTCCATTTACCTGCTGGCTGTCAGCAGGGATACCCCTCAGCTTCCAGAGGTCACTCTCAGATCCTTGCTCCTTGGCCCCCTCACTCACATCACTTCCCATCCACCTCAAATCTCTTTGACTTCTTCTTCTGTCACCAACTGGAGGAAACTCTTCTTCTGTATGGCTTCATGAGAATAGATTAGGGCCACCCAGATAATGAACCTGTCTTAAGTTCAAATGATTAGTAAACTTAATTACATTTGCAAACAATGGAATATGATAGAATCATAGGAATAATGTGGGAGAGAGGGGGAAATAGAAGTCATGGGGCCATCTTAGAATTCTGCCTATTACACATCCCATGAATAATGGGACAAATAATACCATGTTATTGAACATATGAGGAGAACAGAGGCAAGGATGGATGCTAGGGCCCAGATTCTGGTGATGAGCAGAATGCCACATCTTTTTGAGAAATGAGGTAGGAGATCACTTCCTATCTCCTGAGAATGAGGATGAAGTTGGAGATTTCTTAGCACCTCTTCCAATTTATGCATGGCCCAGAGCAAGCCCATAGCCAAAGCATCTCCATTTATGTCCCTGTTAGAGGGAAGATATTCTTGGTGAGAACTCCTGAGGGAAAAGGGGAGAAACCCAAAGTTAGTATTCCATACCTATAATAATTCAGGCAACCTTATGACAGAGCTTCACCAAGAGTGGGAGCCTGTCTAAATTTGTGAGGACATCAGCCTTTTACAATATTTTTAAAGAAACACAGTTTTATTATTTTAACTTCATACAATAATTTGTTCTATGACAACCACTTTTCAGAGCAAAGATTCTGAGGAAATATTTTAGGACTATGTAAGAATTATGGATCTTTCTGAGATACCAGTTTCTCAAAAATGGGTGCTTCTGAAGTTTTTGAAATCAGTCTGTTAATTCATACAATAAATGATTCCTTGTGTAATCATATTTCTGCTATTAATTAGCTCAAGAAATAATTTTCTGTATAGATAGCTCAGAGGAAAACATTACAAATTGCCTACTTATGGAGTTCCATGTTCACTCAACAAATATTGAGACTGCATTAGGTTCTAGGGAATTATGAGGAAATCTAAAATCTCTCAAATGATTTAATAATTTATTGTAGTGGTAACAGTGAAAAAGAGCAGAACAAGGAGGGGTACTGAGGGGAAATAGTAGAAGAGTTCAGAAAAATTAGAAGTGAGGGTAAGAAGCAGCAGGCAGGCTTCTCAGAGGAGGTGGCACTTGGAGCTGGACTTCTAATTGTTAAACCCAGAGCCCATACCCTGGCTCCAGAGGCTCTGATTGATCTATTCTTGGCCTCACGCTCCATACTCGCAGCTAATTAATTACCTTGAACACGTGAAACCTTTTCCTGCCTCACAGCCTTTGCTATTCCTATTTCCTCTGTCTATAATGCTGTTCTTCCAGATTCTTGACACATCTAAAGCATTCTCAACCTTCAGCTCTCAGCTTAAAAATTACCTCCTCAGAGAGATTTTTCCTCACTTCCCTATCTACTGATCCCTTTCTTTCCTCTTCCTGACTTCTTCCCACCCACCGAGTTTTTTATTTTATTTTATTTTATTGTGTTATGTTAGTCACCATACAATACTTCATGAGTTTTTGATGTAGTGTTCCATGATTCATTGTTTGCATATAACACCCAGTGCTCCATTCAGTACATGCCTTCCATAATACCCATCACCAGGCTAACCCATCCCCCCCCCAAAACCCTCAGTTTGTTTCTCAGAGTCCATAGTCTCTCATGGTTCGTCTCTCCCTCCAATCTCCCCCTCTTCATTTTTCCCTTCCTTCTCCTAATGTCCTCCATGCTATTCCTTATGTTCCACAAATAAGTAAAACCATATGATAATTGACTTCCTCTGCTTGACTTATTTCACTTAGCATAATCTCCTTCAGTCCCATCCATGTTGATGCAAATGGTGGGTATTCATTGTTTCTGATGGCTGAGTAATATATTCCATTGTATATATGGACCACATCTTCATTATCCATTCGTCTGGTGAAGGGTATCTCGGCTCTTTCCACAGTTTGGCTATTGCGGACATTGCTGCTATGAACGTTGGGTGCATATGGCCATTCTTTTCACTACATCTGTGTCTTTGGGGTAAATACCCAGGAGTGCAATTGCTGGGTCATAGGGTAGCTCTATTTTTAATTTTTTGAGGCACCTCCACACTGTTTTCCAAAGTGGCTGTACCAACTTGCATTCCCACCAACAGTGTAAGAGGGGTCCCCTTTCTCCACAACCTCTCCAACATTTGTGGTTTCTTGCCTTGTCAGTTTTTTGCCATTCTAACTGGTGTAAGGTGGTATCTCAATGTGGTTTTGATTT
>NC_138375.1:41385065-41399329 GCF_054177405.1 Leptonychotes weddellii
AGGTCTTTCATCCATTTTGAGTTTATCTTTGTGTATGGTGTTAGAGAATGGTCGAGTTTCATTCTTCTGTATATAGCTGTCCAATTTTCCCAGCACCATTTATTGAAGAGACTGTCTTTTTTCCAATGCATGTTTTTTCCTGCTTTGTCGAAGATTATTTGACCATAGAGTTGAGGGTTTGTGATGAAAGAACAACAACAATACTAAGTGGCTGACATGCTAATATCTCCATTTTGCAGTTGAGTGTGCCAAAACTCAGAGAGGCTAAGTCACTTCTCCAAGGTCACACAGCCAGTGAGAAAAGAGGTTGGGATTTAAACCCAGGTAGGATGATCTAACAGCCCATAATTTTAACCAGTGTCCCTGGTTTTCTTTATTATAAACATTGCAGGTATTCATTTAGAAAATCAGAGAATAGAAGAAAGTGGAAAAGAAAGAGAGCCTGCAATCCAGCCACCTGGATAACTCTTGGAATATCTTAGTTTACATACTTCCAGATACTTAATCTCTGTCAAAGTTGTTTTCAAATGGGGCTGTATACCAACAGACACATGAAAAGATGCTCAATGTCACTAATCATCAGGGAAACACAAATCAGAACCACAGCAAGATATCACCTTCTATGTGTCAGAATGGTTGGAATCAAAAAACATGAAATAATAAGTGTTGGTGAGAATGTAGAGAAAAAGGAATGTTCACGTACTATTGGTGGGAATGCAAATTGGTTCAGCCACTGTGGAAAACAGTATGGTGGTTTTTTAAAAAATTAAAAATAGAGTTACCACATGATCCAATAATTCTACTACTGGGTATTTATCCAAAGAAAATGAAAACACTAATTCAAAAGGATGTGTGCACCCCTATGTTTCTCACAAGATATGGAAGCAACCTAAGTGCCCACTGATAAATAAATGGATAAAGAAGATGTGGTATAGGGGCACCTGGGTGGCTTAGTAGGTTGAGTGTCTGACTCTTGATTTCTGCTCAGGTCATGATCTCAGGGTCGTGAAATCAAGCCCCACATCAAGCTCGGAGCTGGGCATGGAGCTTTCTTAAGATTCTCTGTCTCCGTCTCCCTCTGCCCCTCCCCCCATTGCTTTACTCTCTCTCTTAAAAAAAAAAAAAGATGTGGTGTATACACACACACACACACACACAATGAAATATTACTTAATCATAAAAAAGAATGAGATTGCCATTTGTGACATGGATAAACCTAGAGGGTATTATGCTAAGTTAAGTCAGAGAAAGACAAATACCATATGATTTCACTTATATGTGGAATCTAAAAAACAAAACAAATGAACAAACAAACAGCAAAAACAGACCCATAAATAGAATAAACTGATGGCTGCTAGAGGAGAGGGTGTAAGGGCATAGGGGAAATGGGTGAAAGGCAGTGGGAGATACAGGCTTCCAGTAGTTACAGAATGAATAAGTCACAGGGCTGAGAGGTACAGCATAGGGAATGTAGTCAGTGATATTGTAATAACGTTGTAGGGTGACAGATGGTAGCTACACTTGTGGTGAGACAGCATCACATACAGAGAAGTTGAATCACTATGTCATACACTTGAAACTAATGTAACTGTGTGTGTCAACTATACTTCAATTTTTAAAAAAGAACACTAAATTTTTTTTAAATGGGGCCATATAGTCTGTTTTGTAACCTGTTTTTTTCCACTTAACAGCATACTGAAAGTTCTTTCCATGTCATCCCTCATTTCTAAATAGTATTAGCTGTTTCTACCAGGTGTCTACTCTGATCCAGGTACCCCACTAGGCCCATTACAGCTCATCCTCACAAAGCTTTTAGGTTGTTCCTGTTCTTGTCCCCATTTCATAAAGAGATGAAACTGAGGCTCAGAGCTATAAAATAACTTGTCCAAACCATATAGTCAATAAATGGCAGGGACAGGAGTAGGAGATCTATACCATTTCTGAACTCTTACTTAATAATTCTCTTCACTGTCCCAGAAAGAGTTGTGTTGTTCCTTTGGTGAAATTATGGGGGGGCTTGGGATAAGAAGAGGAAGAGCAGCTTCTCCCTGCCTTCTGGGGCTGCCCTGCCAGGTTGGTTGGGGATATGTGGGAGGTGGGGACTGAGCATGCAGGGAACTGGGTAAGGTGAAAAATACCTGGCAATGGAAGATTTTCAACTGATTATTCTAAGTAAAATAGCTCCTTTCCATACACACCTTGTGGTGGAGCTAACCAAACATTAATTAGAGCAGAAGTAAAAATTGTTATTTTATCTCCCATTTGCTGGTGGGTCAGGATCTGTTTTTAAAAAGCCCACAACATTCCAACCCTAAGGACTTCAAATTCTGGATATGTTGGGCCACAGATGTCAACCCAGGCCCATACCTGGTACCCTGAGGCAGGTACCCAGGACTTTGGAACCCATCTCACTTCTGAAACCAGCTGGTGGTTCAGCATATAGTAGGAGCACTAGGGAGGACTTTGGATATAGGGAAACCATATGTTTTGGTATTATGGGCTAGCCAGCAGGCAGCTAGCTATAAAAAGAGAGTGGCTTCTTCTAAGAACTTAAGCCCAAAAATATATGTGGAGGAAGTCCCATTTTTAACACCAGTATGGTGCCAAATATTCTTTTGTGTCTAGGAACTGTGGGCAAGTGGTGCTTGGGACCAGAGAAGGTAAACCTTGAAAAACGAGAGTGATGGCCCTGGTCCAAGCTGGACCCACTTTCAGCACAATTAAATCACACCACTGGAATTCGATGGATCTGGGTTCACATTCAAGCTCCATCACCTGTTTTGTGACCTTAAGTAAATTATTTCATCTCTCTGAATCTCACTTTCCTCAACTGTCAAAAGGAAATATGCCTACCTGGGCTGAAGAGGGCGATGAGGATTTATAAAATGGATGCCAAGTGTCTTCTGCAGTATCCAGTTCAAAAGCCATACCCAGAGAACAATGGCTGTTGGGTGGTTACTACATTTGGGGCAAAGTGAAATTCTTACTTGTTCACTTTCTTGTCCCATCTCCACACCACAGCACAGGCTGTTCCTGCCCCCAAGAAATGCCTCTCTATTTGAGAATGTTCAAAGCCTGCCTGCCCTGCACAGCCCTGCCAATGGCCCCTCTTCCATGCTGCCTTTCCAGATTTTTCCCAGTTGTATATGGCTCTTCCCACCTCTGCTTTCCCTTAGAACTTGATCAGTGGTTCCCTGTGCTGTTCACCCCAGCCTGGGTTTCACAGCTCCTTCTGTGTCAGTCATATTCATTCTACTGATTCCCTTGAGAAGAAACTTCTTAGTTATTTTTCATCAGGCTTGGTAAATATCTAGTCCTCAATAAACACTGGGTAATTATTCATTTATTCAGTGTATGTTCACTGAGTACCTGCTTTATGCCAGGCACTATGCTGGGCACCGGGGGTGTAGCAGTGAATGACACAGATAAGACCCCTGGCATCACTAAACCTATATTTTAGTGGAGACAGATAATAAATGAATAACAAATCAATTGATAAATATATATAAAAATCATCTTGGACTGTGATAAGCACTATGAAGAAATGAGGTAAGGTGAGAGAGAGATGGGTGGCAGAGAAAATCCCTAGAGGAGTAGATGTGAGGAGGTGAGGTATGAACATAAACCTAATGGGTGGATGGAGGCACGTTTGGGACAATTTCAGGGAAGTTAGTTCCAGGCAGAGGGAACAGCAATTGCAAAGATCCTGAGGTGGGAAGGAATTTGGTGTATGGTAGGAACAGCAAGAAGGCCAGTGAGGCTGGGGCATGGCGATAATAGGAAAAATGGTACAAGATGAGGTTAGAGGTGAGCCAGATCAGGTTGACCCAAGGAAGGCATTTGGATTTTACTGTCTAAGTGTGCCAAATTTTAAGTGGGGTGGGGAACAGCATGATCCTATTTATAGTTTTAAAAGATTCTCTGGCTACTGTGTGGACATGGATTGTACAAAGATGAGAAAAGAAGCAAAGAAATGTGACAGTGATATTTAGCGTCTAGAATGGGATCTGTGGCTAAGGGGATGACTGGATGGGATGGACTAGATGTGGGGGTGAGAGAAAGAGACAAGGCAGAAATGTCTCCCTGGTATTTGAAGAGTGGGATGGACAGTGATGCCATTTCCTGAGATGAAGAAGAGAGAGAAGAGTTAGTAATGTTGTATTTATTTGGGGCCTCTTGGTAGGAGTTCATTAAAATTTTGTTTTAGATATTTCAGGCTTAACGTGTCAAAGAGACAGTTAGATAAACATGTTAGAGGCCAGGAGAGGGTCTGGAAATTTAAATTTGGGAGTTGTCGGTATCTACAAATAAAGGACTTGGACTGGAGGAGGTCAGCTGGGGCAAGATGGTAGGCAGGGTTGGGAAGAGGGCTGAGGCCTGAGCTTTGGGCAAAGAAAGAACTTGAGATTGGGCAGAAAGGAAGAACCAGCAAAAAAGACTATGTAGGAACAACCTTGGGGCTCCTGAGTGGTTCAGCCAGTTAAGAGTCCAACTCTTCATTTTGGCTCAGATCATATTTTCAGGGTCATGAGATTGAGCCCCACATTGGGCTCTGTGCTGAACATGGAGCCTGCTTAAGATTCTTTCTCCTTCTCTCTCTGCCCCTCCCCCACCTTGTGTGCACATGCATGTGTGCACACATGTTCTCTTTCTCTCTCTCTCAGAAAAAAAAAAAAAGAAAGAGGAAGGAAGGAAGAAGGAAGGAAGGAAGGAAGGAAGGAAGGAAGGAAGGAAGGGCAACCCTCAAGGTAGAAGGAGACTGAGGAGTGGAGGGCCCTAGAAGCTAAGAGGAGTGTTTCTAGAAGAAATCATCAACATCACCATTATTACAGGTGACGTCTTGAGCCCTGCTGTGTCTGTACTAAGTGTAAGACATGACTTACTCCTGGAATTCTTACCATCCATGAGATGGAAATCATTATCTCCATTTTCATGTGTGGAAGCTGATGCTTAGAGAGGGTACCAAATGATTAGTGCATTTTTAGGAATGACTGAACTCATCTACATCCATCCTTTTGCAAACTGTGCCCACACCACACTCCTACAGCCTACCTAAATGGAAAACAATAGGAGCAGAAGACCACACTCTTCTTTGAAACCTAGCTCTGCAAGTGCTGCAAACAGTATACTAGCTCACAGACGACTGGGGCTCTCCTTAGAGCTTGTTGTCTAACCCCCAGCTTCCCACCCCTGGGACTCACCACAGGAGTCCAGGGCCGTCCCCCTGCCACAGTGCTGGAACACAGTGACCAGCAGCTGGGGCGATTAAAATGAGTCACTGCTGCTGTGCCAGGGAAGTGCTGAGTGATTTGCAGCTGGTGACAAATGGATGATTGGCCACCCAGATGCAGTGTCTTAGATGAAGTGGCCTCATCAGTAAAATTGTTGCATGTGGCCAGAGCTATTTACCCTGGTCTGGGAACCTTGATGCGTCATCCCAAGTGAGCCTCTCTCTGAACATAGCTCAGCTCAGTAATTAGCCAAGATGGACTTTTGTTTCTCCCAGTAATTTAGAGGCAGGCCATCTGAATTTCTGCCTTCACACCCATGTTTTCATTACTTTTTAAAAATAGCCATTTGAAGCAGATGACAAAGGGAAATAGGTTGAGCTCAGTGACCTCTTGAGCTCAGCTGAATGAAGGCACACAGGAGGTGTCCCTACAGTCCCCTTCCTCTTGGGGATGACAGGAAATGCTTTTGCAATAAAGAAGAATGTCCATATCCAACTCCTTGTCAGAGAGGTCCTAGAGAGTAGGTTGATGGGATCAAAAGTTGATTGCTTTTTAATAACTTTCCATTCCCCACATCCCAAGGATCTGCTTTCCTGAATGTCCCTGGTCATGGTGTCTGCTCCCTCACCTCCAGGCAGGCCATTGTTCCTCACAACATCTGCATTACCTCCATCCTGAAATGCTTACCCTGTGCCAGGCACTGTGCTACATGTCCCATTTGTATTTTCCTTTTTAATTCTTGAAAATGCCTTGAGTACTATTACTTAATTTTGTAAAGCAACAAGCACAAAGAGATTTAGTGACTTGCCCAAAGTCACACAACCAGTAAGTAACAAGGCAGGACTCCATCCTGCTTTGTCTGACCCCTGCGTCCATTCTCTTGACCAGTGCCCTCTACTTTCTCCCTGAGGATAGCACAAAAGTAATTGTCAAATGAATCATTCTAATATTTTACCTAGGTGTTTATGTGGAGGTGCAAATAACTACATAGATGTCAAGATATTTCTTGACTACTGTAGCACATTAACTTAAATCAAAAGTCTCTGACATTCACAGTAGGATTGAGGGAAGGAGGCAGCAAAATGTGGCCCAAGGCCAAATCCAGCCTGCCATGAGTTTTTATAATTAAAGAATTTTATTAGAATACGGCCATGTGTGTGTGTTTACATGTTGTCTGTGCTTTCACACCACAGCAACAGAGATGGTAGTACATAAGGCCCTCAAAGCCTAAAATATTTACAACCTGGACTTGTACACAAAAAGTTTGCCTATCCCTCGTCTAGAGCAACAAATCCAAGCTGAGAGATTAGAAAGAAACAATTAAAGGCCTGCAACAAATCCTAATCCATGATCAGGACAGGAAATATCTGTCAGAACCAGAAAATGATCCAATCAGAGCCTAGTTATCCTCTATTAGCATCATCTTTAATAATGTATTTAGTGTCTTATTAACAAAAGGAAAAAAATATATCATTTGAAAGAAGAGACAGCTTATGGCCAACATCAAGAGCATGTCAGAATCCATTCACCCAGTAGGCATGAACTGTCATTTGAGCATTGTCCTCTCCCATAGCCCCTGCTCCCATGGATCACCAAATCCTGTTACTTTGATCTCTTCATCTCTTCAGCCAGCCTTCCCCTCCCAATTTCTGTGTGCTCTGTTCTATCGAGTTCAATCCAGCATCATCTCTGTTCATCAATAATACCATAATAATCATCGCAACATCTTAAAAAAATCATTACAGCAGTGTGGTTAGAACAGTAATAGGAGAGTGATTGTAGTGTGATGGGAAAACAGACGGGGTTGCTTAGTGCCTTGCTGGCAATAATTGGGAAGTTTATAGAAGAGATAATACCCCACTACCTCCTCCATTTACCTCTATCTACTGAGCCTTTCCTACCCCCACACCTATTCTGCTTGGCAGTCTCCTACTTATACTCCAAAACCTAGCACAATTTTCTCCTTCTCTGGTAACTCTCCCTGACCCCTGCCAGCAAAGTAATTATCAAGCCTTTCTGTGTCCTTTTAGTGCTACTTTCTTACTTGTCACATAATTGAGATAGTACTATAATTACCATTTATGACATTAACATAAGATGGTGATGATGGCTGTACTGAGGGCCTACTACGCTCCAAACACCATATGAAACACTTGCAGAGAATCAGGGTATCGGACCCCAAAGCTTGTGTTTTAATCACTAGGCTACATTGCCCTCCCATCTTCCCCATAGAAGGCAGAGACTGGTGTATTCACTTTTATCTCTGTAATGCCCAACAGTGCCTGCCATACAACAATGCTTATAAAATGAATGAATAATAGTATGGTACACATTTCTAAAAATTCCTATCCATTGGTCACTCAAACACTAACCTAGGTGCTGCTGTGAAGAGATTTTACAGATGTAATTTGAAGTCCCAAATCAGTTGATTATAAGGTACAGAGATTTTTCCAGGTGGGCCTGACCCAAACAGATGAGCCCTTTAGAAACAAAGGAGGGCACATCATGCAATGAGCACTGGGTGTTATATGCAACTGATGAATTGTTGAACACGACATCTGAAACTAATGATGTACTATGTGTTGGCTAATTGAACATAATAATAAAAAAAATTAACAAAAAAATAAAAATATATAAAAAAAAAAGGAAACAGAGTTTTCTCCAGCTAGTGGAAGTCAGAGAGCTTCAAAGAAAGAGGAATTGCCACACTATTACTGGCTTGAAGATGAAGGAGATACGTGATGCAGAATGCAGGCAACCTCTAGAAGCTGAAAGCAGCCCCTGGCTGACAGCCAGCAAGGAAACAATGATCACAGGGAGGTAAATACTGCAAACAACCAGTAAGCTTGAACAACCCGAGCTCCATATGAGAACCAGAGCCCCAGCCAACACCTGCTTTCAACCTGGTTGAGAGCCTCAGCAGAGACTCTAGACACCCTGATCCAGACTTCTGATCTACAGAACTATAAGACAATGAATGAGTGCTGTTAGAAGCCACTAAGTTTGTGGTGATTTGTTGTGCAGTGAGAGAAAACAAATACAAAGGAGGTTTCCAATTCTATGGAGATGCTGGTGGTCAGACTGCTTTCTGTAGCTCCCACATGTTCCACTGAGCTTTACAAGAAATGAGTGTTGGTTGTGATCCAACACCAGGGAGATATGGGTGGAGGAAGTCCATGCCCATCTAGAAATCAATCAGAATCTGGCAAGGGAAGTAATGTTCTACAGTGGGTAGAGTGCTGGATGAGAAATATGAAGTCCTGGGTCCTACTCCCAGATTTGCCAATGCCTCACTCCGTGACCCTGGATAAATCACCTTATGTCTCACATCTGTAGATCTTTCATCTGTGAGATGGGGATAGTCATCCCTCTCCCATCCATTTTACAGGACTGTAAATATAAGATCAAGTAAGATAAAGAGTCCAACAAGCCATAGAATTTGTGACCAATTCTAGGGGAATATAGAGATTCCTCAATTGCTTAGGTACTTTGGGGAAGAGTTGTGCCAAGTTACAAGACTAATAAAATTCAGGTGACTGGGCATACCTCCAAGGGCCAGATCACAGCTATTCCTTCCCTACTAAGGAATTTATCCTGTAGCTCCCAGCCAGAATAATCCTCACAAAAATATATGCCTCATGTTTCAACAGCACTTTTTAAAGTGATTTTGCCTCTACCATTTTAATTCCAATAGCTTTTATCAGTTAAAGGAAAAGAAACGACTAAGTCTAGTACTGAAAGTTTTGGTTTCTCACCATGACATATGGTTAATCTCACCCATTACACAGAGAAGACTGAGGCCCAGCTGGGCAGGCAACTTGCCAAGGTTATGGCTGGGGCTGGTTAGTGAAAGAGCAAAGACACTCATTCCCAGTCATGGCCTTTATTAATTCCAGTTCCCTACTTTTGGTATGGAACTGGGAAAATACAGAGTTCGTGGATAGAGGCCCAGCTTTGCCTGTACCAGGTCTGAAATGAAGAAGGGCGTAGCCTTACACTCAAGTTCCTATCATGTGGATCAAATGCAAATGAAGCATTGGAATCAGGTCACATTTTGAAGAGCCTCCCCGTGACCCTCTAGTTATTCCATGGATGACACTTGCTGGCTATTAAACAATAGACTCCTTCTTTGCTATCTTTATTAAGTAGGTGGGGATGTGGGGAATAGTGTGCAGGATAAGCTGCTCTCAACACCTAGCAGATAAATATTAATTAAAGGAGAACAGGGAAGAAGGAGCCATTGGCTTGGAACTTTCTTGGGAGGGCTTTGAGTTTCACTAGATGATCCCCAACTTGGGATACCTTAGCTAGGTCTCTCAGTTCAGTCATGTTGGAAAAGGAGGTAGCCATCCTGAACACTTGGTTTGAGGCTATGACTCCAGGCATCCTGGGCTATAAGCAAGTTTGGATTCTCTTGGCCCTGAAAAATATGCCCAATCTCTAGAATCCAATGTGAATAGAACTGACAGGTTATGAAAGAGGTGACATTCATGTATTCATTGTTATTGAGGCCCATCCTGTGCTAGGTGCTATAAGGTTCTTTACTCTTGTGGAGCTTATGATCCAGGGGAACAACAGACTATCAACAATCACACAGGGATCAGATTTCAACTGCAATGTGAGCTGTATGGGGCTCTGAGATTCTTAAGTCTGAATGCTGAAAATGTACTGGGTAAGGTGAGGTCTGAAGGATGAATAGCGTTGATGCAATAATCAGGGGGAAGAGTGGCATGTGATAAGGGTGTGAGTCTTTTGAGTAGGAAGAACCAAACAAAGCCCAATGTAACCAGAGTACAGAGAGCATGTTGTGGAGACACTGGAGAGCAAGTCAGGGACCAGACCACACAGGGCCTTGAGGGTCACCAATGAGTTTGAATTTTATTCCAAGTGTAAGAGAAGGGCTTTCATGGATTTTACACAAAGAAGCAACATGATACAATTAATATTTTTATAAAGATCACTTAGGCTGATTAGGCAAAGGAATGGGAGGACAAGGGGCTGCTGCATGGAGGGAAGTCTAGTTTAGATGCTACTGTGGTCACTCAGACTTGGGAAAAGGGCAGCATCTTCAACACAGCCCTGGAACACTGCTATTTACCACCTCCTAAGGCAAAAGAGCACTGGATTAGTTATCAGAAGACTGGTGTGATTTTGAGTACAGATGTATACTAGTCTTGGGGCATGGGGAGAATAGTTTTGCCTTTATGGGTCTCATTTTGCTTGACTGCCCAATGGAAGCCATGCAGCCTGGTCTACCTACTTATGATTTCAAATCACAGAAACTCAGAGATGGGAGAGATGGGAGGAGTATGGAGAAGGCTGACCCCTTGTGATTTTTGACCTTTCCTCTAAGTAGACTTACGTCCCTAGCACTTTGTACCTGGGGGGGACTAAGAGTGGGCACAAGATACAGCATCTCTGTAAATGGTCTACCACTTGAACATCTTCAGAAATGGCGAAACTCACTCTCACCCTCAGGATAGCCAACTCATTGTTGCACCACCCTACCCATCAAATACCCACTTCTTTGTATTTAGTGTTTGTTTTCCTGAAACTTCTGCCAAATACTCCTAAATCAGATTTCGTGGTACCAGCCTCATGTCAGTCCTTCAGTGAACACCTCTCTCTGCGTCTTTTCTTCTGGTCCCCTCCTCCTGCAGCTATTCTTCACATAACATAGCTTTGCTCCACTCTCCTGGTCTCATTCCTTTAAACAAATTTCCTTTTATTTCCCTTTTAATGTGAAGCATCTAAGAACATTATTTTCCACATAACAAGCAATAACAAATATTTGTTGAATGTTTTGAAGTGAGCACTGTCTGCGTAGAATGAAAAGGAGCCTCCAAGAAATGGAAACAAACTGAACACACAGGAACACGGGAATAACACAGAGAAGGTCAACCAGAAGGTTGAGAGCAGTGTGGAATAAGCAAGCAAGCTAGCAGGCCTGGGTTCTGCTCCTGGGTCAGTGTGATTTGAGACTCAAGTTTCTTTATCTGTAAAACTTACGGGTTGGATTGGTGATTTGTTTGGTTGTTAAGCATAAGGTTTTAGTTAAGCACTGTCACCTACTGAAGGCTGAGCTTGAGGCTGTCAAGGCACATGTTAGAAAGGATATAAAGTTACAGTAGCTCCAGGATGACACTTCCTTAACAAATTGAGCTGGATGGAAAGAGAAACAGAATGCAAATAACTTTATCACTATATGATTTGGTATAATCGGCATCGACGCCGTGTCTGTCGACCACATCAAATTACCTCATAAGACATCGACATCATTTTGAAATATCTTTGGGAAAATGTTCTAGAATTGGAAATCTCTTAGCCAAATGTGCAAGATCACAGTAGAACTCTTGACTAATCCTATTTCTCTTCATTGTTGGGCATAAGAGGAGAATAGGACTCTAAGAAGAAGATCAAGGATCGATTTCTCACCTCATTTATCATTATCATAGTTGCCATTTTGATCCAGTACAAAATATTCTTTGTCTTTCATTTCAGCCAAACTCTTTCTCTGTGGTAGAGGGGAGCACTGTGCCTACCCTCAACAGTGACATTCCCCTGAAGTGGCTAGAGTACAAGTGTTCTCATTCTGTCTCCAAACCATTCTCCCTTCCTTTCCTTCATTTGGTGACCTTTGATGATCAAAAGAACAATAATGAGAAGGCAGTCTGGAAACATTTCTGAACATGATCAAATATGTGCATCACGTGTGTAAATGCATTTGTACTCATATATGTGTGCACAAACATTTGGTGTGTATGTAACTGCATTTAAAAGGATGTTTGTACATGTGTATGATTTTGTGGACAAGTGTTGACATATCTGTCTTTGTTGGTATGTGTATTGATGTATATGTATGTGTGAAAGTGGTGTGAATATATGCCTGTGGGGTTTTATCACCCCTGAAGAATAGCAAGCACATAGGTCTTTATCTGTGTTAAGGAACAAAATGCCAACAAGAATCTCTCTGACATGAATTCTTGCATCTAGCTGACAGAGGAGAAGGGTGTAATAGGGTTTGACAGCTCTGCCGACAGGGCTTAGGCTGGCCCTTGGCCCTACCCCATAGCCTTCTGCAGTTGATGTCTATGCTTCTGACACCTCTTCCCTTTGGCCTGCAGGTCCCTGTCTGGCCGCATCGTTGGTGGTGTCTGGTGGTTCTTCACCTTGATCATCATCTCCTCATACACAGCCAACCTGGCTGCCTTCCTGACCGTGGAGAGGATGGTGTCTCCCATCGAGAGTGCTGAGGACCTAGCGAAGCAGACGGAAATCGCTTACGGGACCCTGGAAGCAGGGTCCACTAAGGAGTTCTTCAGGGTAGGAACATCCCTTGTCCTAAGGCACCTTCACAAAAGGGAACCACTACTGTCATTAAAATATCCTCACTAAGGAGCATGTGATTATAGGCAACCAGGGCAACTGCTTAACTCAGTACAAGTCAGGGAAACCAAACCCAGAGCATTTCTCAGCTTTCTACAAATCCCAGAGAAATCTACATTTCTATATTTGTGATAACTTCAAAGCTCTTGCATTGAACCAGATTCCTTACATATTCCAGACTGTGCCAAGTTCTCTGAGGGCTGCAAAGGATATGACATGCAGTTCCTTCCCTGCTCCCACACATACTTGCAATCTAATTAGTAATTGATTAGGATCAGCTTAGGGACAAAGTCCAGATCTTTGCCCTCTATGTCCCCTCCTTAGAGACTTGATGAATAAGAAGATGGTATATGGGAAACAATTACTGGAACAGGTGGTCTATTTAACAGTGCCAGGAGAGAGAAAATGTGAAGTGAGAGTGGAGGTGGTGGAGACAGCATGTGACCGGAGACAACAAGTGAAGGCAGAGGAGCAGAGAGCTTAGGAGCCTAGGGTCAGCCAGACCTAGGACTGGAACCTGGCTCCATCCTTGTTCTCTGGCCCTTAGCCTCATTGACATTATTTCCTCATCTATAGAGTCTGGAGAATAATATCTACCTCAAGGGTCATTATAAGATTAAAAGAGATGAGGCATCTAAGACACAAGGCTCTATTTCCTGTTAGGGCTTTGGGGTATACGCATTTGGGAGCCACTTTGGTGGAAGAGTAGGGATCTGTAGCCACAAACATTGACAACATTTCTAGGCACCATGAAACGGGCAGACCTGGTTGGCTCATTACATTCCAGGCAAAGGGGACAACTTGAACCAATGCCCCAAAGCAGAAAAACCTGGAGTTCCCTGGACTTTAGATATGTTCATCCTAAAAGTTGAACAAATAACACATGGAGTTACCATGTTTTGATGAAATAAAAAAATGATAAACAATTGCTACCGCTTACCTAGCACTTACTATGAATCAAGCCCTGTGCTAGCACACCTTGCGTGAATTATCTCATTTAATCCTCTCGTTAGAGAGGAGTTAGAAATTCGTTGTCCCCGTTTCATATATGAAGCTCAGAGAAGTAAAAGTAATTGCCTGAGGTCACACAGCTAATAAGTAGCAGGAGGGGACTAGACAGCAAGCTTCTATTTTGCTTCAGGCAAGGGATAGGGATCCTGTGCTGACCTACCAGGTTCTCACTGCAACTTCATGGAGCAAACCTCTGACCCAGGGTGAACCCACAGAGTGATATGCTCAGTTTCCTGATCATGGGCTCGGGGTTCTATATGACAAGCAGAAAGGGGACCAAAGTCTTAACAATCACTGATCCAGTCTCCAAGTCTAAAATCATCCACTTTCAATATATTGGAGCAAGAAGGTAACTCGGAGGTCACATGGTCAGAGTCTGTCATTTTAGAGAGCGACATGACTTGCTTAAGCTTATCCAACCAGCTAGTAGAAAAACCTCCTATAATCTCATCATAATTCTCTGACATTTTTAGCCTGCAACCAAAATGTGAAGATGTCTGATATTTGTCCGTATAGCCAGTCCTATGCCCCAGGCCTACTGATGAAGTTGGGGAACAACCAATTCACTTAACCATTACATACCCATGTTCTCATCCCCGATATCTGAGCACATCACCATCCCCAAAGCACTTTCCC
>NC_138375.1:41399829-41419829 GCF_054177405.1 Leptonychotes weddellii
CATATCTGGTCACAGCTGAATTTATACATTTCTCTGTTTCCTGTGAGAGAACATGACATACATTATAGATGCTCTGATTGGTTCTGGGTATTTCCTCCCCTAACTTTGAAATTCTCCCTCCCTTTGCTCCTTTCTTTCTTCTTCTTCCTCACATGGACATTGTTGCTTGAATGATGTATCTTCATGTAAAGAATCAGGTATTTCAAACCCACAAGGGACTCAAAGGTCCCCATGCCCCAACTCCTCATGGAACAGATGGGGAAAGACTAGAACCCAGGCTCCTCACTCCCAGTCCAGTGGCCTTTCCAGATGGTCAACCATACTATAAAGCACATCATCTCATTGATCTAATTATAGACTCTACCAAATGCCTCCCTGAAATTCTCATTAACTATTTCCATTAACTTTCCCTTGAGACCAGAATTTTTCTAGGCCCAAATATCTCTATAGATCAGTTGGTTCAAACAACAACGTCTATCAATATTTTGCCAACACTTGATGTTGATATCAAGGAAATAAACCTGATATTTGTATGCAAAGAAAAATGATGCACTGTGTGTATGGTCATTTTATACTAAATGAATCTTAATCTGTGTATTAACCACTAGATTACATGAGTTGCATGACTCTAGTGTTGCCTTAAAAAAAAATAGCCTCTTATGTGTTTAACACTTGTCCATTTACAAAGCCAGACTCCAGTACCCCTAAAATACTCCTACCCTTTGCGAAAAGGATGCTCTTTAAAAAGAGCATGTCAGATGAGAGGGATGACTTGTGGTCCTGGGTTGTGGGCCTTGACTAAGGGCCTACTGTGTTCAAGGGTAAACTGTGAAAGACTCACAGAAGGGAAGATGCCCCCCTCCTTCAAATAGTATCCACATACTTGAGACCTATGCACAGCAAGGGTGTCTCCCGATCTCAGCAGTCTAGCCTGACGGTCCAGTGAGTACCTGCACAACGTGTCCTAGAGGAATATGAGCCCTCACAAGTGAGAGCCACAGAGGCCATAGAGATCAGAATCACCTGGGGAACTTCTGAAAAAGATTTTTTCTAGGCTCCACCCCAGATTGCTGAGTCAGAATCTCTAGGTTTAGAGGAGGGGCATCTTAATATTTACAATTTCTGCACATGACTCTGGTGCCCACTAGAGCTTGTGAACTATTGTCCTTGAAACTGAAGTGGCCTCAGAATACATAGGATTTGTTCTGGTCTGTGGAATGACTAGTAGGATGTGGCTGGAGGGAACAAGTGTATCCAGTGAAGGAAACAGCCTAGGCAAAGTTCCAAAGAAGGGAAGGTTCAAAATGAGTTCAGGAGGAAGGGAGGAAAAGAGTTTGGCTAGATTTAGAGGCTTTTGAAATGTAAACAGGCTACAATATTAGGCCTCAAGTTATTAGCTTTATCAGACAACAATTTACATTCTGAGATCTGTCTTGTAATATGACTCATGATCCAGAAATTCCTCAGTGTTGTCCTCTAATAATGAAATCAGATTCCAGTGATATTCAGCTCTCCACTTCTGGGCAGTATAAACATGGCCTTCTTGAACAATAGATAGGTTCTATAATGTCTTTAGAAGCTAGACAGGGTCCCATTTCTTCAATCTCCCCATATAGAAAGAGAATAAAATTTAGCAGTAATTAAAAGATTCTGAGCTATTCTGTTCATTCTGTATTTGCAAGATATTTGTACTTTGGAACCTACTGGTACTAATTAGAGCCTCTTATTTTGCAATCACTCATAATTTGTTTCTTCCTGAGCTAATCTCGCTCATGAATGTGTGATCAAGCTACACTCAGCTCTTCATTAGTGTGTGTGCCGACCTCAATTCCAAGCACAGCCAGCACTTAATTCCAGCTTTGTTCCTGTCCCCTTCCAGAGGTCTAAAATTGCCGTGTTTGAGAAGATGTGGACATACATGAAGTCAGCGGAGCCATCAGTTTTTGTGAGGACCACAGAGGAGGGAATGATCCGAGTGAGGAAATCCAAAGGCAAATATGCCTACCTTCTGGAATCCACCATGAATGAGTACATTGAGCAGCGGAAACCCTGTGACACCATGAAGGTGGGAGGTAACTTGGATTCCAAAGGCTATGGCATTGCGACACCCAAGGGGTCCGCCCTGAGGTAAGTAGCCAAGATTTGCTTCCTTGGTACTCCCTCTCCCCTCCCTACCTCAGGAATGAAGCTGCTGTGTCTGCCACATGGCTCCAGTGCCACAATGCGAGCTGTCAAGGGGGCTCTTCTTGGACAACTGTGGGCCTGGAAGATTCCAGTCACCCGAGATCTTCAACCCTGAGGTTGGAAATTGACCTGGGGGCCTCAGCTTGCTATGACTGTTGCTGCCCATGTGTTCCTCCCCACACCTCGCCTTACCCCTCCAAGTGTGAAACATCAATGAAACTTGTGTTCGTGTCATGTGATTTGTAACACACCATCCTTTACCAAACACTCCCATATCCAACTAGGCTATGAACAGAGTTCTCCAGCAACCTGAATTCTTTGAGAGAAGGTGGTTTGTAATGTTTGTCTCAAAAGAAACATAAACACATTGTCCAAATGAAAACTCAAGTAGTTTGAGTCCTAAAGGCTCTGGCTCTGGCAATCAAAATAATACCAAATGAAGGGCAGCCCCTCTTCTTTGCCAGATACTGATTTCTTTTTTTTTTAAGATTTTACTTATTTATTTATTTATTTATTTATTTATTTATTTATTTGAGAGAGAGAGAACACGCATGCACAGTGGGGGAAGGGCAGAGGGAGAGAGAGAATCTCAAGTAGACTCTGCCCTGAGCATAGAGCCTGATGTGAGGCTCAATCTCATGACCCTGAGATCATGACCTGAGCTGAAACCAAGAGTTAGATGCTTAATGACTGAGCCACACAGGTGCCCCCCAGATACTGATTTCTTTAGCAAGAAACAGGTAGTTCAGTAAAGAAGCAAAGTGGACTTTACTCTCACATAAAGAAGCTCTGGTATTCATTCCAAACAGCTAAGGTAGAGTCCTGTAGACTTGGGGTCAAAAGACGTAGATTTAATTCTTGGATTTACTACTCACTATCTTACCAAAGGTAAGGCATATCATCTCCCCAACCTTCAGTTTCCTCATCTGTAAAGAGAGGTTACTCATCCCAGCCCTTCCTAGGTCCAAGATAATTGTGAGTCCAAATGGGATAATCTATATAGAAGGTAACTGAAAACAGCACAGTATGAAGTAACCATGAGACGTTATGTCAATTTACGGAGGGATTAAGTCATTTTAGGGAAAGATAGTGTTCAAGGAAAAGTGAGAAGTGTTTAAAAAGGTTGCAAAAGGATGGAGAGGGGTTCCTAACCCATCTTGACATCCAGGACCACCTCTGCCTCCACATCTTGCATTAATTTCAGTAATATTGACCCCTGCAAGGTTCTAGGCACTAGGCTCGACCTGGAGCTACAATTTTGAACAAAACAGAAATAGTCTCTCTCCCTATGGAACTCTATTCTTGCAGGGAAGACAGTCAACAGGTGATTATTGCTTGATGGTTCATGACAACTATGACAGTTTCTGTGATCATGGACAAAAGGCAACCTAGAGGACACCTACTTCCAGCAATACAGCAGAACAAAAACTCCCACTACAAAACCTACATATGCAGGATAAAGTTATGACAAATAGCCTTTTAAATGGAAGTTAGGAAATCCCTAGGCCAAAACAGGAAAAGTACATCAAAACCAGAGTAAAATGCATAAGCTGACTACTCAGGGGCTGCCTTAAGCAGGGCAAAGTCATAAATAATGTGACAATCTACATGAACAAGAATAAAAAATTAAAAAAAAATACATCTAAAGACATAAAAGTAATGAAAAACATTTTTAAAAGAAAAAGACACTATCATAAGGGACCAGACATATTTAGAAAAATACCAATTAGAATTTAGAAAAGTAATAAAATCTCAGTGGAAGGGTTAAACAACAAATTAGTCAAAGTGGAAGAGAAAACTATTACACTGGGGAAAACAAACAATGGAGATAATTCCCCAGAATATCACACAGAAAGATAAAAAGATAAAAACCATGACAAAGAGGTTAAGAGACCTGTAAGAGAAAAACAAAATCCCAGGTACTTCCTTGTGAGACAAGAAAGGACGGAGTAGAGGCAGTATTTAAAGGGAACTTTCCAGTATTTATGGAAAACATTAAAAAAAAAAAAAAAGAAAACGTTAATACCCAGATTTAAAAGTTACGTGTCCCAAGCAGATGAAAATCAGCAGCTGATTCACTTGAAACTGCAGACCTATAAAGACAAAGAAGATTTCAAACATACTTAGAGATAACAGGGTCTAATCTGGTATGCAGGATGGGTGGGACGTGGCCAAGAAGGCTTTTCCAAGAATGTCTTTTCTCAAGCTGAACTATGACAGATTAATAGGAGTTAATAAGGTAATGTGAGGGGACTAGAAGAGACAAGCAGTCCAGCAGAAGGAACAGCATGTGCAAAGACTCTAAGGTAAGGAATCATGGTACAGTTGACGAACTAAAAGAAGCCAAGTGCTCCTGGAACATAGGTAATAAAAAGGAGAAAAGGCTAAGTTGAGATTGCAGAATGACAGGGAAGGATTTTATAAAGAATTTTTGTCCTTATTTGAAGAGTAATGAAAATACACTGGAGAATTTTAAGTAATTTTCTGAAAATGAGGAAACAAAGATATCTGGAGGAGTACAAACAACAGAATGTACCTAATGAAGGGAAACCAAATAGCCTGGTATTTATCAATCATGCATTTTTGCCTGGAACAACTTAAAAGAGTCTCTGTACAAGTTTAGACAAAGTTCAAAGGGGATCCAGAGGAGAGTGCTTTGCAAGGAAGACACTTTTATCTCAGAAACTTAAACAACACTACCCTAGAAAGTCCCAGAGTAGAGAATGAGCTCTTACAGGTCTCAGAACATCAATGATGCTGCAATACTACAATTTACTGAAGGCTTTATGAGTCAAGGATATTATTTGATCTAAATACTTGGATATAAAGTTAGGAAAACAAGGCACAGAGAGGTGACATGATTTGTTTAATCAATAGAGTACTTCTGCCACCACATCCCACATATTGGTGCCTAGAACAAGGTGACAAACTCAGAAAACATTAGATGTTTGAGTGACATGAACCTAAAGCTCAGGTCATCTGGCACTCAAATGACTTTCCACTATAGTAAAATCTACCATTGAGTGAATGCCTATTCCGTGCTACAGAGTGTGGTATATGCACTATCTTGTTTAAACTTCATACCTATGAAGTACCATTATCCCCACTTTACAGATGGGGAAACAGAGGCACAGATTTAAGTTACCTGACCAGGTTGACACAACTAATAAGAAAGTAGCCAGATTTCAAGCTCAGATAGTCTGATTGCAGAGCCCATGCCTGTGACTTACTCTAATGCTTCACTGGGCTTTATGACTGACAGCACCATTAAGGCAGGAGACTGGACTTACATCAGGTTCCCGGTACCTATTCTCATGGGTCAAGCAATAGCCAACAACTGAAAAAAGCTAAAAAACAAATGTTTGGAGCCCAGAGCATCCACTCACTACTGTGAAGACAAAAGGTGATAGTGATAGTCATTTTAATGCACCAAATACCACTTCTTTGAGCAGTAACACTGCTTTAATGGGTTTTGCATGCCTGAAGATTCTTTGGGGATAAATGTTGAAAGTAATTCAACTCTGTAACAAAGAAAACCCTATTTCTTGTTTACATCCTGTAAGATATAACAAGCTATTTACTGATTTTGAGAAAGCAAAAGAAAGGGAAAAGGAACATATTCCAGATATAGATCACTGATAGTGGATATGCAAGTCAAGAATACCCAACTGATGGCCCCTTGTGCCCAGCTCTCTCCCAGTGCTCCATTCTCTCCAGTGACAACTTTTATGATAGTCATGGGGTCTCCTGACTCAAAACCAGAAGAGTAATGTTCATCCTAACAGGACCATGAGTTTCTGACCTAGGAAAATCCCTTTTCCCTCTATGGGATTCTCCCTCTCATCTCTGTATTAAAATGAATCATCCTAGCAACCAATAGTGTAGAAGTTCCATGAAACATAGAATTGCAAAATGGTTACAGAAAATATGAGTGCGCACATGCGTGCGCGCGCACACACACACACACGCACACACATACACACACACTCCAGCCAGGGTTCCATCTTATCTTGGCCTCACATGCCCCAAAGGGTGCCATTTCCCCAAGGCATGGTCAAATACCAAAAAGTCATGGCAACCCAAATGTCACACAGACCTGTGTGCCTGCTCCAGAAGTCTTCGATCCACTGCTTTGATCCCAGGAACGCGTTCTGCATGACAGAGGTTGGAAGTAAGGAACCAGTAAGATGTGGTAGCTGTTTACTGCTTCCTCCAGTCCCCATTTAAAAGGAGCTTATATGTCCTCAAGATAATATTGAAGCAGAAATCAATTTTAATTCAGATTATTTAGAAGTACAGCAAATACTTTTTAAAACACTGTTCGGCCATTCACAAAGCTGCGAGCTCTGCAAAAGTCTTTAGAGAAAGCTGCTTCAGCACACTGCGGGCATCGTCACAGACTTCCCTTCTGCCCTGTAAAAGTGGGGCTTCCGCAGCCCTCAGAGGCAGGTGTGCTCCAGGTTTAGTGCCTGTGCCTACATCAAAAACGAGTTCAGTGGCAGCCCTTCTCCATCACTTGCTCTCCAAAAAGTCAGACCTCACCATACCTACAGGGCATTCAGCCCCTTCTAGCCTGCCTGGAAAAAGCTCCAAGTTCCTCCAAGGCAGATCACCCAGCTCTGCGTCAGAAGGTTGGAGAACTGATATCTAAGGTCCAACTGTTCCTCTAAAACTTGCCAAGTGTACTTGGCAGAAACCAGGCCATGGTCCCTACAGAGTGTTAAAAGGCTGTGTTAGTGACAGAATGGTGTTTTTGTCTCTTCTGCTCTGGAAACAAATACTCTGATGAAGTGAAGTAGTTCGATGCTTGATTTTCCATTTGGACAGGTGGTGTTTCTTTGAAACAGATGCTGTTTGTTGGCTGTCACTGCATGTTTGGGGCTGGATAAGGGGCTGAATTATGTTTCCAAAGCCCTTAGGTTATGGATAAAGACCTTCTAAGCCAATGCCGGTCACTAGGGAAAGGCAATTGGTAAATCAACTAATTATGATCTATTGGGCCCCTTCATTGCCAACTAAATGTATTTGCTGGTCCAAACTGAAGTCTACTTTCTTTATTATGATGAATGGTATAAGAGTTAGAGATGATGTGTTCAAATTTCCTCAGTAAGCGGGCATGGCCCGTGTTTTACCAACCCAAGAAGGAAGCCACACCAGATTGGCCTAAGTGAAAATCTCAACTAATGATTCTTCTTCACAAGCCATTTACCAGGAATTTGATGGATTTGCTGAGTTATAGCCTAATCAGGACATTGGTCAAAGTCTGGTCTTTACCTTTGACCGTGGTTACTATGGAGTCTTTTCTGGTCTCTGTGATTGTGACTTGTTTGTCTTCTGTCATGTGTCTTGTCCATGCCAGATGTATGGGCCAGGGGAACAGGTGCTCCCTCCTACAGCTTAGTGGATGATAGATGGACACCCAGAAGGGTCTGAGATGTGGTCCCTGTGCTTTCCATTCATCTTCACAGATTCCTTTCTGAATATTTCCTCCACACAAGGTCCTGTGCACATGCTTTAGGGAGTAGCAGTGAGAGAGATGCAGTCCCAGCCCCTAAATTATGCATAACCAGATATAGTTCATGAGCAGAATTACACAGATGCCTATCATTCTACCCGGTGCCATAAGAGTCAGTGACACCCAAAAGGAGGACAGTCAATATTTGAATACGATTTGCAAAGGTTTTGTGGCAGAGGTAACATTTAACATAGGACCTGAAGAAATTGTGATAGTGAGAAGTGGGGATCAAGTGCTCCAGTTGGAGGGGATAAAATGAGCAGCGGTAAGAAAACATAGGGCTTACTTTAGGAACAACAGAGGGATCGTGGACCAAACAGGCTCCCAAAGATTATCCTGGCAGTGGTTTCAATGTGAGTCAGAGAGAGGAGAATCACAGGCAGAGAGGTCATTTAGAAAGCTCTTGCAGTCATTCTGATAAGAGGGAATGAATGTGGTCACAGATCATAACAGGTTGGAGACCAATGGAAGACATGGTAGACTCTGTGCTCTTCATCAGACATAACCTCTACTTGAAGGCTTGAAAGTCTCTAATTTCTGAGACTTCTGTGCTCTTTAAGGCCTGACCAGGTACAAATTGATTCTGGCAAGGACAGAAATTGGGCAGATATGGGGTTTACCTCCCACACAGACTTACTGCTGCTTCCTCAGTTTCACCTCTGAGGTGCCTTGAAGATTCAGAAAGGCATTGCTGGGAGGGCTGCAGCAAGAATGGTGGAGGCTCCCAATCACTGTTCTCTGTCCCTGTTGCACTGACTCTATCTTGCCTGTATCTGGTGTTCTTGTTGTTGTTGTTGTTTGTTTGTTTGTTTTAAAGTCGGTTCCATGCCCAGCCTACTGAGCCCTGAGATCAAGACCTGAGCTGAGATCAAGAGTCGGACATTCAACCGACTGAGCCACCCACGTGGCCCAATGGTTTTTGTAATCAGACTTAAGTTCAAAATTGCTCACTAACATTTTAGTCACACTGGTATTCAACTGAATATATTTTTCTCCCTTTACACAGCCCTATTCTGGGAAATATCTACTAAGAGCTGCTTGTCTGTATTGGCATATGGCTGAAGGAGGGAGGTTAAGGCCATGGCTCAGGAAGAGATATCACAAGGTTTTGTGGGGAGCATGCCCACTTCCAGGGATTGAGGGTCTCCTAGTTGTCCACCTCAATGTTGGAACCTCGTGACATAATTACATCCTCAAGTTGGTTCAGTGGGCCTTTCTTGAACACTTTTTTTTTTTTTTTTGCCTAATGCTGATCTGAGTGTTACAGAGGCCATCAAGAGAATTCTCTTTTAGAGAATCACAGTGACCCAGAATGTAATTGGGAAGCAAATAAGCAAGTGTTGTTTTGTGCGGTGTTGATCCTATTGCTCTAAAGAACATTCCCCAACTTCACTATGTGTCAAATTATTTAAGGAAGCTGTTAAAAATGTTCCTTTCTAGACTCTCATTCCTTAGATTTCACATTCTGCAGGTCCAGGGTGGGATCCAGGGATGTGCAATTTTAACAAGTCCCCTGAGCAATTCTGTTATAGGTAGACAGCAGTCTGTTTTGAGAAACAGGGCTAGAGGCCAGAGAAGAGAGATGGACAAGGTCTGAGGAGACAGCAGCTTAGAAAGAGAAGGAAGGTTAATATGATGGGAGCATGACAGGGAAACTGCACTGAATGGTGTCCAAACCATGGTCCTTAGAGTCGAGCAACCTTCATTCCAGGGCCATTACTTTACCTGCAGGTTGACCTCACTTGGTAAGTCATTATAACTTTATGAGCCTCTGTTTTCTTTTCTGTAAAAATGGAATAATAGTAATTCATTGCAGTTGCTCTGAGTTTTGATGAAACAGCACAAAGTGCTTGTCACAGAGGGTACTCATTAATGTTAATTCTCCACCCCTCCTCTCCTCCCATTAGACCTACCAAAAAGTCACTTTTGAACCAGATAACTTATTTTTTCCTTCTTTGTGAAATACACTGTGTTCATCAGAAATACACACGAACACCAGCCTCACCTCCCAGCACTGACTGCTTTAGAAATAAAATGTCTCCCTCTGAGAACAATTTGTGGTCCTCCCCCACAGAGAACACACTAAAAAAATAAAACCCTGATATTTCTTTTTCTCCCTCCCACCCTCCTCCCATAGTATAGTACTGTGCAGGGTCTGCTGCTGAGAATAAATACAGTATGTCCCAGGGAAATGACAGGCCCTTTCAATTGGTCCTTGCCTCCTGATGGGTAGCCAGGGATGTTTGTTGTCATGGTAACCCCATGAACTCTGTGACCCAGGTCGGGCCTGATCAGAGACAAAGCTCTCTGAGCAGAGAAGCTGGATTTGCCTGCATCCTCAGAAGAGCTGGAGAGAAAGGAAAAGAGGGAGGGAATGGGGGGATAAAAAGGGAGGGAGGGACAAAGAGAAGGAGAGAGGCAGAAAGAGAAAGTGTGTGTGTGTGCGTGCGCACGCGCGTGTGTGTGTGTGTTTGAATAGAGACTGGAGGTCTGCTAAAGGAGCACTGCATCAATACAGAAGCTTCTTAGGTCAGCACACAGGAGATGGATTATAGAGCGAACCGAGAAATCCTCCTAGGAGATTGCCACAGCAGCCCAGTGTGAAAGTCCAGGCAGTGGGGGTGGGGGGGTGACAAGGGCTTGATTTAGCATTTAGTGGTGATAAGACCTATTGTTAACATCTGTCGGGCACTGACTCATCCCAGGAGCTTCCACGAAATATTTGATGTGCATTAGCTTATGTAATCCTAACAACCCTGTGAAGGTAGTATTGTGTTCACCTTGATCGTATAGTTCAGGAAACTGAGGCATAGAGAGGTTATGGAACTTGCCCACGATTACCTGGCATGGAAATTGGAAAGCTGGATTTTCAACCCAGGCAGCCTGATTTCAGAACCTCTTCTCAGCCATTAGGGAAAAAAAAAATGGATATAAGGACAGAAACTGTGAGGAAGAAGTGATTATTCAGAGGCTAAAGATCATTGATGGCCTCTCCCCCGAGACGCGCAGGTACAATTGCATTTAGTCCCACCCAAGCAATATGCGAGTCAGAAAGCTGTGGACCCACAAAAGGAAGTGGCTTGCTGCTGTGCGCTGCCTGAAGTCCCTAGAGAGCCCTGGCCTCCCTTCCGCTCCATTTGCGTAGGGGGGCCCACGTATCCATCTCTCCCCAGGGTCAGGGCCCTACCACCGGTTGATATCATTGCCCCATATCTAGAAATGGAAAAGGGTACATCCGATGAAGACTAAAGTTTCCTGCTGACCCAAGACAGACTGAACCAAAAACACTTCCAAAGATTTTCATGCTTCTTGAAACTCTATAGTGCTTTTGACTCCTTTCAACAACGACAACTCTACAGTCCTTTTGACCATTTTAGACTTGATGACCACACGCATAAAGAGGAAGGACACTTCATTCTTTCCACACCTAACAGTGTGCTGGGCATGCACATGCATTCAGTGCCCTAGGGATGTCCAGGCATGAGCCTTTCCCCTGCCTATGGATTTAGGTATTATCATTTCCCCTTCACCAGTTAGGAAGCTAAGATTCAGAGAGGTGACACTCTGCCCAGGTTCTCACTGTGATTTGTGGAATGCAGCCAAAGTACAAACCTGCCTCTTGAACCCCCACATCCCTACCTCTGTGCTGATGGAAGCACCCCTCACTGCCTTTGCTGCCTTTTAAGGTGGCATCTTTAAAATATGAGGGGAAGTGAGACACCAGGTGGCCTCCACAGCCAGAGCCCTCCATCCGGAAGCCCCGGGCTCTGCTGGAGATCCATGGTGCAGATATACCGTGGAGGATTGTGGTAGAATCACAAAGGCAAAGGCACGCTTACTCCTGTTACAGCTCTGTTCTTATCATGCCTGCTTGAGAAGCTCGTAAACGGCAGAGCAACACATTGAGGAGAGAAAGAGGAGGAAGGTGGACAGAGCAAGGTGGCAAGGAGGAATCCGGAGAGATGAACAGCCTGGGATGAATGGCGTTAACGGCCATGAGAACAACGGCCCAGCACGGGCTGTGATTTGCCTGCCGAAGCACTGCTTTCTCCCGCTGATATACAAATTGTATGTTGCTTTCTTTTAAGAAGCTGTTGCTGTCAAAAATAGCATCTTTTTTTTTTCTCTCTCTCTCTCTCCCTCTCATCAGCAGCTTTCTTTCAGATGTGCCCACTGTTCTTTTCTAAGAAGGCAGATGCTGTTATACAAAGGCAGACCAAGAGGGAGAAGGTCTGGGTACCTGTCCCGGCCCTGACACTTGGGCCTTGTGGGCGTGGGACGCGAATGTGCTTTGCTGTGGATCAGACTCTCGTTCAGACCCAGCCTCCCATGCTCACAGCCTGTGTGATCTTGGCTATGGGCAAACAGCTGTATGGACCATCAATTGAGTGTTAGGGCCCTGAAGTCAGGACTGAGAACAAATCCCAGGTGTGCCAGTTAATGATAGGAGTCACTCAGACAAATTATTTCACCTTCCTAATCCTCAGTTTCTCCAAATACAACAACTGGAAATAACTAGCACTCACATTGGTGGTTGTTAAATAATTAAATGAGATAATATAAGGTGTTTAGCATGGTGCCTGGCACATACTCAAGTGGCTAAGAAAGGTTAACTCTCATTACTTAATCTCTCAGAAGCTTAGTTTTCTCATCTTCCAAATGGGAATCCTGCTATAAGCTTTGCAGGATCGTCTTGGAAATAAATGAAATCACTTATAAAGAGCTCATGGTGCATGAGTTCTTGAATATTAATCCCCTTTTCTCCCCCACTTCTTTTCCTTCTGCTTCCCCTTGACACTCATCATCTGTTCTGTTAGTTTGGGGATCTGACCCAAATAAGTGGTGATTGCCTTCTCTTAGCCAGACCACTCTCAGCTTCTTTTCATCGTAATGAATGGAATTTCAGGATATGAAGAGACAGAAATATCCAAATATACAGTTTTATTCTCCTTTCCACTCAGGGCCCCCCAAAGTTCAGCTAATAGCCATCTTGCTTCCATCCAGAGCCTGGTCTCTGAGGGCAGGCAGAAAGGAAGGGGAAGGGGTAGCCCTGAGCTGAGCCCCTGCACAGAAATTCTGGGCCATCTGTTTAGTAACATTTATAAATCACCCCATGTGCTGAGATCGTGGCTTGGTAATCACATCTAATTAGCCTCTTCCTCAGCCTCTTTCCCTCAGAGGAAAGGGGCAAAGGACCAGGCGAATCCCTAACAGAGGAGCCAACTTCCCCCTAATGAGATGTAGGTAGTAAGCCAGGGGAGTCTCCAAACAAAAGAGAGTCAGGCAGGCATATTTGCATATATTATTCATGCCTCCTCAGCACACACATCTAGCAGAAAAAGAGCATAATGACCTCTTAATCATATTCTCTATTCCAACGGAAATTAAATTTACTCCTTTGGATGAATGTAAAAAAAAAATTCCATAGCACTATTCAAGCCAGTCTCCTTGGGGCCCACAAATACCACAACTTTTCCCCACCTAGTGTCTTTTCTTACTGCTTCCTTCTTCCTAGCTACATTTCAAAGTATGGTCCAGTGAAGCAAGGGCCAATGGTCTTACAGAACCTAGCAGAAAATTTAGCATGTAGACAACTCCTATTGATTGTTTGTCACACTGACCGATTCCTACCCGGCCAACTTCCAGGTGTATGGTGACTTTTTGAGCATGTTATAAAATCAGTTGATGTGTCTGGTCTTGTGTAGTTTCATGAGAACCAGGAAATACTAGTCCTACTATATAACTGTATAACATAAATTCAACCAACCAACTCTTTAACTCATGAGTCTCTTTGGCCATTACTAGAGTACATCCTAAAGGCAGCTGATGAAACTACATGACCATGATCATACAATTTAATTCTACCAATATTCTAAGCATAGTATTTTTCAAAGCACTAAAGTAAGTCCTCTTAAGGAAAGCAAAATGATTATGATATTGGCACCCCCAAGACTGGTTATCTAATAAAGGGGCTGTAACCAAAAATGTCCCCAAGGGCTAGGTAAAGAAAATGAAGGAAATGGATTGGGGTAAATGCTTATGTGATTTCTTTATTTTTAATAGAGCCATGAGTTCAGGCAATACTTCTCTAACAAAACCACAGTGCAAACACTATGATAAATAATAATTACAGTGAATATTTACTGAGCACTTGCTGTATATGGCAAACACTCTCTTGTATATGGCAAACACTCTCTAAGTCCCCAAATGCTTTCTCTAATTCATGTAATCCTCATAAGAACCCAATGAAGTAGGTACTACTGAGAATCTCATTTTATGGATAATAAATCAGCAGCACAGAGAGATTAAATTATTTAGGGCACATGGCTAGTCACTGGCAGAGCCAGAATTTGAACCCAGGCAGTCCAGCTTCAGAATCTATGCTCTTATCCCCTACACTATCCTATAAATGGAAAACTGACAGTCTCTAGGTGATCACAGAAAATTACGGGGACTTAGGGAACAAAAGATTATATGCCTATCTAGAGGGAAAAGGCTCCACTCAGTTCTGATTTAATATACTGCTGTGTCAGAATGTTGCCAGATCTGGTTTTTCAAAGAAACTAGAAATCTCAATTTTTGTGTGAACTATTCAAAATTTTGTGTTGGTCTCAGTTAAGAGAGAAGTAGAGAAGGCACAGCCTAGTAACAACTAACAGTAATACAAGAAAAGAAAGGAAGTACCGTGAAGATGATAGAGGATGGATAGATTGATAGATAGATCATTATATAGATGGGTGAACAAGGCACAGTGGGAAAACCATGCAGGGAGGGGTTAATGTCCTGCCTTTTAGGTGGGAGTTCTAGGAAGGCCCCAAGGGAGGCAGCAGTCCCTGAACAGGGCCTTAAACCAGTGGGGAGAATATCTACAAGCAAGATAGCGAGAAAGATATTTCAGGTAAAAGATCCAGCAAACATACAGTACAAGAAGGAAGGGGAGAGTAATCCATGCATTCTTTATCTATCTTTGTATTGCTGTTTGCAGCAGGGAATCATTTCCTCAAATGAAATCTCTTGTGGAATCCCATTATAAAAGACAAATGGATGGGGTGGGGGTGGCTGAGCTGCTGAAAGAGGAGATGAGGGGCTGGAGGTGGAAAAGGAAGAAGAGAACTAAAGACAGGTTCGGGCCCAGGGTGGGAGACCCAGGAGATCATAATGTTCCTCTCTCCCTCAGGAGCCATTCTCCGAGAGACAGTTCTCCAACATTACAAGCCTGTATGTTTTAAAGTCCACAAGAAAATAATGGTCCTGCTGGCCTGCCCAGCATTGTGTTCTCATTGGCGTCTGTCTTTTGGTGGCTGGTACTTAGAATTGGCCCAGCTTCCCTTCCTTTCATTGAACCAGAGGCAGCTGAGAGGAGACCAGTGGGCTGGCTCTTGCCCTGAATGGTGTTTCCACCCCCTGTGTTAATTGTAAGGAGGCTTTCATTCATCCCCTCCCCACCCCCCCACCCCCACCCCCGTTATCTTTTGTCAAGCATCTCTGGAGTGTCCGACACAAACCCTGTCATGCTGCTGGCACATGGTTCTGCATTACAGGACCAGATGTGCTTTACTATGAGCTGCAAATGAACTGTTGGCACCTGCTTCTCACAATGCGGGGCGGGCTAGGGATCAAACATGCCGCCGAAAAGCTTTCTGTCTGTAGAGTCCCGGCTGAAGGGGCCAGACTTCAGGTCCCCATCCAGGTCTCTGCACTGTACCAGGTGATGGTAGCCGTAGGACCCTAAAGAAAGTTAGAGGACCAGAAATATATATCACACAGGTAAAACTAGCATGCAGCTTCTAGGGATTCAAGTAACTTACCCCTGTGATACAATATAGGTTTCAGAAACTTAAAACTCCTTCATTCAAAAAACATGTATCAAGAAGCTCCTGTGTTAGCTGTTGTGCTGGGGGCAGAGTCTCTACCATTAGAGAACCCTCAGTCTGGTTGGAGGAGCCAGCAAAAATGGATATGGAATGATGAGTTTACTGTTGTGGGGTATGCAAGTATAGTAGGACAGAAAGGAAGGCCTGATCCGTTCTGCAAGACCCAGGAGGATTTGCAGAGGACAACATATGCTAGAGGCTTATATGATGAAGAGCTTCTACAAGTGGCAAAGTATACCAGGTAGAGCATGTGCCAACACAAAGAGGTGTGGTGTTAGTGGCACTTCCAATCCAGACACTTGTCCTCAAGTAATCTCAAAGCACTTTGACATCTATCACTTCATTTGAGCCTCACAATACAGACAGTTGGAGCTGGAACTTATCAATTATTCCCATTTTACTGGGAAAACTGAGGGACAGTTATGGTAACCAACTATCCTGGTTTGCCTGGGATTGAGAGGGTTCCTAGGATGTGGAACTTTTAGTGCGAAAACCAGGGAAGTCCCCGGGCAAACTGGGACCAGTTTGTCACCAGAGGTACAGTTATAGGACTTGCCATAGAACTTGACCAGAGATTAGTGAGGGACTCAGATCAGACTCAGATTCTTTTCTCCACCTCAGAGTGGAGAGATGAAGAGAGTGCTCTATATGTGTTTTTTTTCTTTTTTCTTTTTTAAACCAACTCCTTTGTGTTATTTTGCAGGGTTAGAAACCAAAGACAAATCTTCTGTCTTTTAGCTGAATCAAAGGCTGACCAACACTCCTTCTCATGAGACCCCAGAACTATTTCTTGAGTATATTCCAGAAGAGAAAACCACCTGTAGTGGTCACAGGTGAAGGGAACTTTGGCCTTACAGAGGTCTGCATTTTAACTGAGACTCCTGACATAACCCAACTCTCTATTTCCATCTGCTTGGTTGGAAATAACCTCTTCCACATGACCTACCACTCCAAACTACTGGGCCAGCAGCATCTTCTGGACCCTTAGCTTTCTGCCCCATCAGTGATAGTGTTTACCGTGGACAATCCATACTGACAATGTCAGAGTCTGAACTATAAAGACAGAAGGGGTCTTTGAAATCATTGTCCAAAAGGGAGGTGATTAAAAGAGTGCTTTCTAGGATCCGGGTCCACAAACACCCAGACCTGTCCTAGACTCAACCATTCTTCCCCTTGGGAAGGCAGGCCAAACAAACTTTGGTTCTTACTGAGGTTCTGGCTCCCACTCCAAGCAAAATGACCCTGGTTTGGCTTCAGCAAAGGAGCAGAAACACCCAACCAAAGAAGGCCTTCAGCTGAAGTGGTTTACTCATCTTCTGAGGCCTGCATAGGAGGGGCTGCTGCAGGGCTCAGAGAAATGTGTAAGGGGAGAATAGAAGTGGCTGCACTTCCTCACAGAAGAAGCACCCTGGGCTTCAGAACCCTCCAGCCCCATGAAAGGAAGAGTTAGAATGCCCATGCTCACTTATAAACTGACTTTTAATCCAGTGCAAGGAAATTCCCACCCTTCATGGTCCCCCTAATGCCTTTAAACCTCACTCATCAATAGCTGCCTTCCCCCTTCTTGAGGACAGACGCAGAGGTCCTTGAAGTCTCTTCCCCTAGAAGCCCAGTGGATCCCAGACTAGAGACGTCATGGACCAAATATAGTGCCAAGAAAGAAAATGGTGGTAGAGACACTTGACAATGATTTATCTTGCCAATGAATCTTGATATCTTAGAAGAAAAAGACAAAAAAAAAAATGACCACCTCTCATCAACATAATACAGTAAGAGAAGAAATATGTTAACACTAAAAAAGAAGGAAGGAAATAATCGTACATAAAGGACTGTCCTTTAAATGGAAAAGTTCAGCTTTCTGAAAACTCACTATACAACCCTTATCTTTCCTCATTTTCCCATTGATAAGTGAAAGCTTCATCACAAATTAGCCTGGCTCTTTGGACCACTGATTGAATCCTAACCTTTTATCCAGCACATGTATTCCCTCCTGAGCAGCAGTTGTCCCATCAACAATGTCCCACCAGATTGCCACTTTGCAAATAAATCCCCTGAGAGCTCTAGCAGCTCCAAATTTTACCATCATATTAAGCATAATTCTGTGTCCCTGTGGTTTCATCTCCCTGATCTAATTCTGCCCTCAGCATTGAGAATAAATCTAATTCCTCTTCTACTGACAACCAGTTTCAAGTTTCCAGGTGAGCCCTGTTTACTTTGCAGTGACCTACTGTCTCCATGATCCCTGGATTCAGAGTTAAAACTTTCAACATTGTCTGTTCCTCTCATATGAGTCATTATACTGGTTAATTAATTGATACATATTTACTTAGGACTGACTGTGCAGTATAGATGGGCTGCTGGTCTGAGGCCTCTCTCTGCTTAAACACCTTCCCTGTCTCCCTTGCCTGCAGGTAAAGTGTTGACTTCTTGGCATATCCTTCCAAGATAATTAGGGCTTAGACTCAGTCAGCTGTTGTAGCCACATTCCCCAGGCCTGTATTTCCTAGCTCTACTTCCTGATTTCACTCTTCCCTTTTAACAGAGCACGCCCTGAAGATTTTCAAACTCCCACCCACTATCAGAATTAAACTCTCCCCTTTTCTGGTGCTTCCGTAATTATTTTAAAATCAGATACAGTCTTCCATGAACCATTGAGAAGCTTTTCTGCCTCCCTGATGAGACTGTACATTCCTTGAAATACGAGGTTTATAACTTGCTCAGTTCTTTTTTCCTACTAAGTACCTAGCATGATACTTGACACTTAATTGGATCTCATAAGTATTTGGGGAGTTGACTTGAAGACATCAACTCTTTACACCAAAGGTTTTATAATCAAGTGAAAGACTAAGGCTAATACACATGAAACTGTAGTAGGCAGGGTAATGAATTGACTGCTAGGTTCCAGGGAGGTTCAAAGTAAAGGTCAATGAGAAATCAAGTGCTGATGGAAAAATTCAAGGAAAACATGGGGAGCATTGCAAAGCAACCAGTGTTATGAGAGAAGTTAAGGAAAACAACAAGCTGCAAGCATATAGAAGCAGGAAGAAACACACTGTTTGAAGGGGAGCAGGATGCCTAGCAGCCTAGTGTGATTAGAACTGAAGCTTCCTTTGAGGGAGAAGAGGCATAGCATATCACTGCAGGCTGAGTATGAGCTCCAAGGGCTGTTTTATCCCATACTCCTCAGATGCTTAAATTCAAAGTTTTGAAAGAGAGACAGTTGCTTCAAAACTGAAGCCCAGAATTCAGTCCTTAGCCTTTCATAAGTTGAGGCCTAATTAAAACCATCTGAAATATCTCCCTTGACTGCTTTTTTCCAAACTTCAATTTCCCTGCAAGTATAGGATAATCAAACTTCTTCACAGTGGCAAGTTTGAATACATTGAATCTTAATGAGTACCAGGTCATCCTGGAGACTACCTTTCTAGGGTTCCAACCCCTCCCTTCTCAAGACTTCCAATGATAATTCATTGATCCAGATACTCCCATGGACCCATCAGCTCCTGTGGCTTAAAGTCAGGGCTCAGGTAGTTGAGGGTCTACCAGAACCAGAATAGCCACAGGCTACTATTGTTCTAGTATCATCATTTTTATCTTCTACAAAAGAAAGGGAGGGAGGGAAGGAGGGAGGAAAGAAAGGAGGGAGGGAGAAGGGAGGGATGGAGGACGAAGAAAGGAAGAAAGGAAGAAAAATTTCTTTGGCCTCTTCCTTACAGTCAAGTTGTAAATTAGCATCTTATGAAATGACCTATAATGAGGTTTTTCTCCTCTGCTGCCCTGGCTCTGCTGTGGGCTTGGAGAATGGAGCTCCTTGGGTGTTACAACTGTGTGCAAAGTAAAAGTTTTGAAAAGGACTGAGGGAGTGGGGAGAGAAAGGTCTAAATAAGCTTTCTTGGGCTTCCCGATGCAGATAGCACCTAATCCAAGACAGGTTGGAAAGAACAGTGCTTACGTGCATAGACTTCAGTCATACAGAGCTGAGTTAGAACTTTAGGCTAGTTATGTATTTGTCCATGGAATGTAATAGTAATAATAGGATGACCAAATAGGGATGTGAGGTTTAAATGAAATAAAGCATGTAAAGTACTAATGCCTGGCCCATAATAAGCTCTCAGAAAAATAATTACAATTATTATCTTATGATCCTGTGCATTTTCTTTGCACACTCTGGTCCCTTACTGTTGTGTTCCAGGTAGGTGAGGTTACCAAATAGCTGTGTTGGAGACACATAAGGTTATTATTTGCACTTAGATTCCATCCATCCATTCATTCAATCATTCATTCGCCTCCTCCCCCACCAAAAAAAAAGTATTTCTTGCTTTTATACTGCACAGAACATCTTGTACTAAATATTGTAGGGAGGAGTTTAAAAACAGGAACCATGATCTGTGCTCCAGGGAACTGACAGTCTATTTGAGGAGACCTAG
>NC_138375.1:41424829-41432092 GCF_054177405.1 Leptonychotes weddellii
CCCCAAACCCTGGAGGCTTCTGGCTCCAGCTAGAATCCTGCTGAGGGTCAGTGTTCCCAGCCTCTGTAAAGCAGCACAGGCAGTGGCCTAGAGAGAATCAGTGACTTCAAGGTGAATCTCCTGGGAGTTATGTGTGCTCCAACATCATGTCCAACATACGGCAGTTACCCAAATCAGAGATTGAATGTGGTCCTCCACAGTGCCCCTAAACCCCATATCCTAAGTCTCCCATCACTGCCCTAGGAGACGGGACTAGACAGAAACAAAGATTTTTCCTTTAAAACTCTTTCTTTGGGGCCAGGAGCCAGGAGCACCTCTGGGGACAGCAGGCTCCATTTTCTTCCAGCACACAAGACCTCTGCTCTCCAATGCATATTCCAGACAGCTATTCTGCTCACAGTGAAGGCCTCCTATGGGGATGCCCACTTTACCCTCGGACTAGTGCCTCTGTTTTGGAAAATTCCTCCCACTCTGGAAGAGGCCTTAGCCTCAGCTAGCCCTTGAGTTCCCCTCCATGACCCATACTGTCTCCTTGAGTTCTCTGCTGCAATTTTGTTTCGAGTCAGTATGTTCTGTGGTGCATTGTACAGCAGCCGGTCCCTGAGCACACACTGCTGAGAAGAGCCGCCCCCACAACCCTTACTTTCACAGCATTTGCCTTGCCAATTATTAGTACAATGGGCCAATTCTCATCCTGTGTTGCTCTTGGGGAAAATACTCAAGCTAGGGAACTGTCCTAGATTGGAAATGGAACAGCAGAAGTTGCCAATTAACGTGAGTTCCTTTTTTGCATCCCCTAAAGAGGTTAGTCTCTAGGGAGAATTTATAAAAGGCATGATCCCAGGCCCTCTAGGAACTCCTTAGATGCCTCAAATCTCTTGGGGTTGGGGCACGTGTCAGTGGTCACTTCATCTAACTCTCTGTCCAGTGCTTGAATCCCTTAAGTGACCTCATCAGTTTCTTTCTGAATACATCCATGTTTGAGGTGCTCACCACTATCCATGGCAGGGTGTTGCACTTTTGGACAGCTCTGTTGAGTCAAAAGGTCTTCCTTTAGTTGAATCAAATCCACCTCCCCATAGCTTCCAAACTTTGGTCCTGGCTAGTGAGTATGCCTAGCCAACCACTGAGTCTGTATTCCTAGGAAATAACCAACCCCTCAGGAAAATGAGACTTTTAACTCATGGGCTAAAAATCTAAGTTTTGGAAAAGCACAAGTGAAAGCCTACCATAGCAGAAAGGCTAGTAGGTGGACCTGAAAAGCAAGTCAGGTCACAGATTCAGCATGTGAAACAATTGCAGGCAGCCCCTAAAAGTCCAGCTGTACAGACATCAGAAAATGTGTGCAATCTCTACAGAATGGAAAGAAGAGCAGGAGCTGTAGCCTTTGCTTTGTAAGAGTTCACAGTCTTAAAAGGAAGATAAGAAGGAATGGAAGCAGTTGGAGAAACCTGGAGCTTTGTCCAGATTTAGCAGGCCTTACATGATGGGCAGCACCAGTCTCTGTGGGAGGTCTTATGGCTGAAGGCCTTGGCTTCTTCCTGGAACTTTCTACTTCAAGTATCTCCTGTTCATGATTGGATCAAACTTCTTCATGAAGACTCAAGCCAGATTCTTGGAAGGGATGTTGGCTCAGAAACACAGAGAGAGTCTGGGACAGTCCCCCATTATGTGGGAAGAGCAAGAAAAAAATGTGAAAAAGAAAACATCTCCCTTCCACATGAGAGAGGCAGCAATTCAACACAACAGGTTAAGGGGGACAGATTGGTGAGGGGGGGCTCATCACCATGACGACAAGCCCAACAATTCTGAAAAATGGATTTTTTTGTTTTTCTTTTCACCTGTCATTCTTCTCAGTGCTGTCACTCTTTTCCCTCCCTCCTGGCAGAAGACAAGTTGTGACTTTTTCACTCCCACCAACAAGCTGCCTGGCTTTTGGGAGTACAGCTGCTATGGGATGGGAGGAGAATGGGGTCCTCCAGAAGGGTGCTCAGAAGACTCGGGTTCTATCTTTCCCCTCTCCCTGGTCATAGCTGGAAAGCTTGTAGCTGATGATGCATTAACATGCCTCCCCACCACACTCCTAGCCCTGTCCACACAGAAGAGCCTGGTGGTTTTTTTTTTTTTTTCTTTTGTTCCACACAGAAGAGTTTTATTGGAACTTCTACTAACCATAAATCCTCCAAGGACTCTGAAGAATTACTCTCCAGAAGCAGAATTACAGACCTCCTGAACAACAAACAGGGAGACATTTTGAGTGTTCTGAAAAATAATGCCAAGTGGGAATTTACTTGTTCCGCCAACTCTTGAACCAAGCACTGAACTCATTTTTGCACATAACCCTTATCAGGCCATTACACGAGAGCAGGAGAAATTCTACCCCTTGGAATAATCATTTCCATTGCTTCCCAAGCCAGAATATGCCTTGCCAAGTGTAACCCATATTCAAGAGCCATCTGCTTTAGCAATACAGGAAGCCACCAAAGGGGTGTGCTTTAGATAATCCTACAGCTCTGCTAGCCAAGGCTGCTTCTGGGGAGGGAAGGCATGCTGCTATTTGCCAGCTGCGGTGCCCAAGCTCAGCCCTGCTGAACCCTGTACAATGCACCAAGTAGAACTAGGGCAGAGCCCACTGATTTAGTCACTAACAAACCCCTTTCCACATACCCAGATTCTAATGGGCAGATGTCAAAGGAGTCCCTGGGGCAACACAGTTCACCCTTTGTGTGACTCGCCTCCCTCTCCACCTGAAAAAGAGCCCATGCAGAGACCTAAAAGCTATATCCTGTCCTGCACCACCAACTAACCAACCACGGTGTGTATCTGTGCCAGTTGAGGTGTACATTTTAGTTCAATGAAAAACTTGTACCTAAGCAAACAATATAAACAAAGATGTTAGCACCACCATGACATCCGGGGATGAGTATTCTTCCAAGATTTAAAGATATAAATTAAAGATGTTCACTTGCCTGTGTCAAGAATTTTATTGAGCAGTTTCCCCGCTCTCTGAGCTGTTACTACCATCATAACCACCAGTTTCCTTTGGTTGTTCTTACTGCTTGGGAACAGTCCCCAGTCCCCCAGTTTTGAACCCGACTGGAGGTGACAGGATGCAGGGAGAGTCTCAGCAGACTGATGGTCTTTCTCAGGCTCCACAAAGTGAGCTCTGTCCACAAACTACTAGAGATGGGTACTTGTCCCCCAGCCCTAGGAATTAAGCAATCTGCTCCACGATTCTGCTCATCCACAACCAGTATAAGATCTTTTACCATAGGCAGCAGAGATTTCTAAATTCAGCTACCTGCATTGGCCTGCAGTGTCTTTTAGCAAGCACCTCCAACAGAAAAATGACACCAATTAAGCATAATTATTAGGATTTAATAGAGCTAGTTTTCTATCTCAGGGCCATTTTACTGTTCCAAGCCCCCTAGTTTCCTTTGTCCCTAGACTGGGGCTCAGATCAGTAAGTTAAAGGTATACATTGATTGGTCTTTATTATGTGGGCAATGACTGCCTTATTAAATTGAAATTAAAGGCACATCTAGGGAGAAGTTCATTTTAAGTGCCAACTCAGAAAAACGCTCAGAGACATAAATAGGCAAAGCTGAGGCTTTGCACAACAGAAGGGTCAGGGACAGGAACTGAGCTGAAAAGGAAGGTACATGTTTTCTGAAAGAATAGGGTAAGCTCAAGGATGCAGATTTTGAAAGAAGCTGCCCCGAATTTCTTGTGGTGTCTCTTGCCCCAGAACAGGCATTGAGGAGGGAGGAAAATGTAATTATAAATTAAACATAATCAGAGATGCTTTGGAATATTGTTAATACACACACACTTTTCCTAGGGATATTTAGCACTCTGTCAATGAATAAAAAGCCTCTCCAGCTATTTTGAAGGTTAAAAAGGGTAACGGGGTTGAGTGTATGTGTGTAAAAATGCTATTGCTTGGATGCTCTCTAGCCTTTTGGCTCACTTTGCTCTTTCCCCTCCCCCCTTCCCTCCTCCTCTTCCTAGGACAAGACGAGCGCCCTGAGCCTCAGCAATGTGGCAGGCGTGTTCTACATCCTGATCGGAGGACTTGGACTAGCCATGCTGGTTGCCTTAATCGAGTTCTGCTACAAATCCCGTAGTGAATCCAAGCGGATGAAGGTGGCATCGTCTCCCCAGGCCTTTTTCCTACCCCATCCTGTGATATCACTGGGTTTCCTGGGAGTCCCTGTACTAGAAGCGGGGGTGGGGGGGGGGAGTGAGAGGAAGTTGAGGTCAGTTTGAGGCAAGGAGCAGAAAGTTGGGATGAGGAAGGTGATAAGAAAGGAGACAGCTATGAGAAAGGAAGGAAGATGGGATGTGTCAGGGTAAACATAGGCCTGGGAAACAACTGCACCAGCCAAAGATGGGGTGGTGAGATTAAAACTTAGGGGTTTAAGTGGACAGTCAACACAGTGTGAGGCAAGAGTGGTTGCTACAAAAGTAGATTCTCCTGAGGCTGCATTAACAGAAGTATAGCTCCCAAAATAGGGGAAGGGATGTCTATCTTCTGCAAGATAGATAATCTTGCCATGCTTGGTGAGTTAGGTCTTTTCTTAGCCACTGTATTTTGATATAGATTTTGGCAAAGAAGATCATGCACAGAGGATAAGCAGATTAGCTAAATGACCCCAAACCACATCAAATATAGTTGAAGCCAAATAACCAGAGAAGAGAAGAATTATGGAGGATAAGAGAGCTTTCTATAAAAATATGAAGACTTTTCAGGTGGAAAAAAAATAGACTAGTTCTGTTGGGTCCCAAAGTGTACAACAAGAACTAATGACTAAAAGCTATGGAGAACAAATGTTAACACAGTGAGATCTACTTTTCTTTCAGAGCTACCACAAAATGGGATGGACTATCCCAATAAAAAGCAAGCATCCCATCACTGGAGGTATACAAGTAGAGGAAGAGTAACTCTTGGGGAAGATAGAGATTCCAGTACTCAAAGGGAGTTTTGAATAAATGACCTTCAAGACCCCTCACATTTCCTCATTTAGCTTCAATAAGAAAATATTTATGCAAGTATGAATTATGTGAGCAATACCATGAGCAAGACATCATGATGAGACAGAGAAGACTGAGTTGCAATCTGTGACCATTGGCACTTTCAACAAAAAAACTGCACAGAAAAATTACTCCATGAAGCAACTTATAGATAGGAAGGTCGATAGGAATACAGAGGAAGAGGGAATTAGAGAAGGCTCCCAGGTTGAGGCAAAAATTAAGAGGAAGGACGAGTGGGACTCAGACCAACAAAGGTGGAGAGAAATGCAGTCACTCTGAGCAATGTAACCTAGGCTGTGATGTTGGCTTGACTAGACTAAGAAGATTCACTGGTAGGATTTGCTCTCCTAGAATGGGCCCTAAGAAGTCCATATAAGCTCAGTACACCCACTGTGGAGTCACAACCACAGCCTCCTACCTAGCCTCTCCCTACCTTGGGCCAATAGCCCTACACACATCTCCAGGGTCACTCTTGAAGACATTGCTGGACATTTGCTTCCCCTGTTTGGAAACTCTGTATTCAGTTCTGTACACAGAAAGTGGGAGTTGGAGGAGGAGGGCCTTCTGTCCTGGCATTCAGACCTTCTGTCCTGGCAGTCAACATTTCCACATCATGGCTCCAGCCTACTTTCCCCTCCCAAGCAATCTGCTCTCCTTACATACTATGTACTCTAACCACCCACCTCATGCTTCCCACCGGTGTGCCTTAATGCAGGCTAATCTCTCTCCCTGTCTTCTGCCCATAGAGCCTATTTAAAAGGCAATGTAACTAAGATACAATAACAAGGAACAATTAAGGGATGGTAGTATGATGGTATTTAGCTAGGGGACTTAGGAACACCTCTTTCCTACCCTTAACCAGCTCACCCACTACCAGGTCTTCTCAGAAAGGACAAAGCAGAGCAAAAGCATGGGCCTCAGACCCTAAACCCAGGGTAAACCTCCAAGAAGCTTGGCAAACACAAAAAGGTCTCCTAGAACCTAAAGAAAGATTTCTTTGCCTATTCCATCCAAAACATAAACCTAAATATTCTCCTATCTTACCCTCCAAAGTGAGGAAAGGCCACTCTGGAGGCAAAGAGTGGAACAGAAAAAGAGCTAGGTGAGCTACAACATTTACAAACCCCCAAAACTTTCCATGAGAACTGTGACCCAAACCAAGGGCCCAGGACTGGCCCAGTACACATCACAGGAGCTCCTTCTCACGGCTCCCCTAGAACACAGTGCAGTGTGGTGTCTGAAGCACGGGCCCTAGAGACTGAGTGTCTGAGCATAAACCCTGCCTGTTCCATTTGTTAACTGTGTAATCTGGGACAAGTTCCAGTAACTCTCTGAGCCTCCTTTTCTGTAAAATGGGGCTAGTGGCAGTACATATCTCATAAAATTGTTGTGAGCTTTCTGTGAAAAATGGATATAAAGGGATTGGCAGAATGCCTGCATCATGATAAGCTCTCGATAAATAACAGTACTAACAATGATAACTAGAATTTATAATAATAATATTTCCTATTAGGGACCAGCTACAGTCTTTTTAAGACTTTCCTTTTATTGCCCCTACTTATATGTCCTAGGTTTTTTGAGTTATATAGTTTTTAAGTTCCTGATGGTAAGAAACTATGTCTAATTTCTCTTTGGACATTTGGCACACATAGGGTAATTATTAGTAAAACTAATGTAGAATTGTACCTAGAAGAGAAGATCTCCTCAAGGCTGAGGTGATGCATGGGGGAGAGCTGCTATTTGGGTAAGCAAATAGAACCATCAAGACCACCAGCCTAGAAGCACAGACAGCATCATCCAAGCTGGTTCTGGCCCCATCTGTGCTCATAAAATCTGATGAGAGCAGACATCCACCAAGCAGGAAGTGCCTGGACTTCTGGCCCTTCCTATGGGATTACCATTCCCACTAATCATGGTCAGTGTCAGGTAATGGTACCAGGGTGGCTAAAGAGTAGGACTGTCTTAAAACTAGACAGATGACTTTCACCACTGAAGTCACAACATTCAGGTTAAGACAAGAATACTTAGAGGAGGCCACTGAGGCAGGTTATAACTTCTTGGGGACATTCGTACCCTTCCCTTTACAAAGATGTTGAATTTCTCAGAAGCCAATGCCAGGATCTCTTAGAATCATTCATCCAAGGTCTTCCACCATAATCTTTTATAATTAATTCCATTGGTTGGCACAACTCTGCCCAATTCACCAAGGCTCCTAATAGAATTTTTAAT
>NC_138375.1:41432192-41467838 GCF_054177405.1 Leptonychotes weddellii
CCTCAGTTTGTTTTTCAGAGTCCATCTTCTCTCATGGTTCGTCCACCCCTCCGATTTCCCCCGCTTCATTCCTCCCCTCCCGCTACCTTCTTCTTCTTCTTTTTTTTTCTTAACATATCTTGCATTATTTGTCTCAGAGGTACAGATCTGAGACTCAACAGTCCGAGGCAGTTAACTCTTTACAGACATGCGGCCTCCACCTCACACAGAGGGCCATGTTGACAGTGTCACGGGCCTTTGGTGAGAACTTTCCCTCTTGTTCCTTTCCTTGATCACAATGTTTGGCTAATTTTTAAGGCCTTGAGCCTCTAAACATAGTTCAGGGCCAACCCCTGATTTCTCAACAGTAGTCAGGGAGCCCTTCCCCACTGTTCATGGAAGAGAAAAAAGGGAAAGAAGGGGGTAGAAAAGGGGAAGAAGGAGGGAAAGGTGAAAGGAAGGGAAGAAGACATCTTTTTAGTAACTTCCATGTTCAGAGTGCTTTATATACATTATTAAGCCTGTAATGTGTTGTGCTTGCAGTTCTACAGATGAAGAAATAGGGGTTCAGAGAAGCTAAGGAGCTTGTCCTAGGAAGGTCACACAAGCTAGGAGCTGGAGAAACAGGAATTAGACTTCCAATGCAGGAACAGATCATTGTAAGCACCTACTATGTGTCTCCTCCAGCAGCGGCCACAGTGCATAGACAAATAAGATGCAGCCCTATCCTTAGGTTTTCCTGAGGTAGTCGTTGAGGCCATCCATAATAGGTAATCTTTTGCTTGTGTGTTGTCGAGTCCCTTTCCCTTTTGACATGTCACACAAGCAAGGCACACAGCAGGTGTCACAGGGACAGTGGGAAGACACCCTGGAGGCGTTCCTTCCACAAAGACATACTGAGCACCACTGTATGCTAGGCATTGCTCAACACTGGGGACACAGTTGGGAACAAAACAGACATAGCTTCTATTCTCAGGAAACTACAAGTGTGATGGGAAGACAGAAAAACAACAACAACAACAACAAATATTTACATGTTCACTGAGGATTTGAACAAAAATACTGGGGCTGTCAAGTCCTGATCAGGGAATGAGGGTTGGGGCAGGTCACAGGGGTTCCCCTGAGAAACTGATGTCTAGGTGACTTGAAATGTGGAAAGAATTAACCAGGGGGAAAGAGTTGCCTACAAAGGATGCACGTGTGTCAGAGACCCAAAAATTATAACCTTTGCCCAGAAACGGGAAGAAGTCCAGGGTGACCAGAGCACAGGAAGACTGCGGGAAGAACATGAGAGCTGGGGACTCAGAGAGGGACTTCAGACAACTTTTCCAATGAGTAGAATCTGAATGGTCATATAGTAGCAAAAATACATAACCTAAGACACAGTCCAGACTGAAGTCTCAGATCCTCAATGCCTCTCCTCTACCTGGGGGAAAAAGACCAGAACTGAGTCCTTAGCTGATATTAAAGATAACCAGCGTCTTTATTATTGCCCACTTTGCTCCCTGTAGAAAATAACTGTATGTATGACATGAGCTGTGGTTAAGCCATAGCAGCTGAGGCTTTGTGCATTTCCCTAGAATTATCAAGCAGCTGAGAGACTTGGTAATGCAGGGGTGCATCCTCCACAGCAGGCAGTCACTCTGGCTCTTAGCATACATGCTAGTAGGAGGTCATCACTGAGGTTTGAGCTTTTATTATGGTGTTCTAGGATGGGCAGAGGCTGGGGAGACTTTTCTCGGAAAAGCAAGTGGCTGAGAAGTTAGGATATAATCACAGTTAGAGAAATGAGTCTCTGAAGAGGCAACTTGGGGGACTTTGAGGTTGGACTTTACACTCACACTTTTCTCCCTGAACATCAGCTTCAAACACACCTGAAAGGATGAACTTTAAGAATGGCTGGTATGTCAAGGATGGACAAGGGAGAACTGCATTTCCCAGAGGCAAGGGGAGGAATAATATGAGCTTATGAGAGCTTAGCTACAGGGGGTATAGTTAGGAGGTCATCCACTTTGACATTAAGGGACTGATAACTCTAACCTTAAGTCAGTCAGTCATAAGTCCTCAGTTTCTCTGAAAAGTGAAGGATATAAACTAGATCAGTGTATTTCAACCTTGCTTGCATATTAGAATCACCTAAAGAGTTTTCAAAAATCCAGATGTCCAGGCCACACACCACACTTAGTAAGTCAACATCTTGGAGGGTATGTCTCAGGCATCAGTATTTTTTCCCCAAAACTCCCCAGATAACTCCAATGTGCAGTCAAATTTGGGAACTAATGATCTAGTCATTTTTAGCATTGCTTTCCACTCCCAAGTTTTGACTCTATTCATCTCTTTTCCTGAGATCCCATAATGTAGTAGAAAGGAAGCCAGTAAGCAGGTAGCACTCATTTTAGATGGGAAGATGGAGTCATTGACCACAGAGAAGCCCTCAGCTTCCTGGAAAACCACTCCCAAGTGGTATGGATTTGGAGGGTTTTAGCTACAGGCCTGGTTAAGTTATCTCAGACTTTGGTAGGCACCAATATTGACTATACCGCCAATCTTCTCCTTTAAGATGAATTCCTCAATACCACCAATTTCAATGGAATATTACTGGACTATATGAGACCTTTTGAAAAACAAAGCCCAAGATGATCTGTGTGAGCTTTAAACTTTATTTTTTAATTAAAGGGATGTAGCAGAAAAAAATCATAGAAGATAAACATTCCAGGCTAATCCATAGAAGGTTCCATACTTCCCTCACACACAAGTGAGAACAAGTAACCATTAATTCCTTGGGTATTCTTTTCACATTTCCCCCATAAAGCATCATAGTAGTATTTATTTGGCCTTGACTTAGAAGAATGCAATCAAGGTCACACTTCTTCTTGAGTGGAGGACAATCAAAATAAATCAAAGAACAGAATAAAGAAAGAAAGAAAGAACAGAAGTTTAAGAAGGCAGAACCAGTATGGGTAGAGCAACCTTTGGAGCAAATTTGTCTGAATCAGGAATTTTAAAAAGAACAAACACTTAAAAATATTGTCAGAATTGCCAGAATTAAGAGGAGACTCTCAGCATAATATAGTAGAAACAAAAATTAGGTCAAACTGCTGTTTATGTCTGTTTGGCCACCAGAGATTGACTGACTTCTCTGATGGCTAGAATCATGGCAATATGCAGAGGAGAAAGCTCATAAACTTTTTGAGAAGGGTCCTAGGTGGTTGACTTTTTTTTAGACAAATTTAAGAATATCTATTAAACATCTAACTATATAGTGGACACTATGGGAGACTGCTGCGGACTGGGAAGAAATGAACCTTGCCCTCCTCCAGACATAGCAGAAGCAGAACCATTACAAAAGCATGTATAATGTAGGAGTACTAGACTGGGCGGGGGAGGGGGCCAAATACTTGCTGGTACAGTGTAGGATGGCTTCAAGAAGGAGGTGAGAACAGAATGAGCCTTGAAGGATCGGTAGGATTGGTCTCAGAAAACTCGCAACTTACAGATAATTCTTCTTTATGTTGATTCCCAAGAAACCAACCCCCACAAAAATTCTATGGTATCTCTTAATGGGAGGTTAGAAGTGACAGGAAGAGAGGAGGGTTTGGATTTCATGTCATGAAGCTTCTTTCTCCAAAGGAACTCAGAACAGAACCCTTACTCTTATCTAATAAGATATGGTTCTAATTCCAGGTTGTGGTTTTGAACAGTCCACTTCACCCATCTGATCCCAGGGTGATACTGGAGTCCTTTTCATATCCAGAATTCCAATATTCTGGAAATCACAAGTAGAGCTGATTTGATGTGTCAGTCTGGAAGTCAGGTTATACATACTGGTGGGAAACAGCTGACATGCAGATAATAATCTTTGGAATGTATTCTCATTTTCTTTAGCCCATGCTTCTTTCCAATTACATTTTGACTATTATTCAAATAAGTCCTACATTCCCATAACACATGCTACTAGAGGTAGGATAGGATTTTTCCTGAAGTAAATCAGGAGTAGTTTTAAATTTTAACTCAACAACACACTCCTTTAAAAAAAAAATTTCAAATAATTTTTCATGCAGTAGCACTGTTCTTGCTAATAGAAGTCTGCAGGTGTATAGATAATCACATTTTACAAACATGGACATTTAAAAGTCTAGAGAGGTAAGGAGACATGCACAAGGTCATACAACTAGTTGATGTCAGAACCAAAACTAAAATCCCAAGTTTCCCAAACGCCTTTCCACAACTTTTCTACTTGGTCATGTTGCTACATTTATTATCATTAATACTACCATGGAAATATTCCATCTTTAGAAATCACAGAATATAAGAGCTAGAAAGGATCTTAGTGACCACCCAGTCCAACACACCTCATTGCACAGAGAGCACAAGAGGTCCAGAAAGGAGATTAGACTTGTCCAGAGCCACACAGCAGTTTTGTGTGTTTGTAGGAGGCCAAGGTTAGCATTCCAGATAAGGAAAAAAGTTGGATGGGGAGGAGGGATGGGGTGAGATTTTAAGGCCAGCATTGACTCATTCTCCTTGCCAATCACTGCCAAGGACCTGGGGAAGAACCCCCGGTCCTCCTGAAAAGGGTTTCTGTTTGATCCCACAGCAATCCATCAATGAAGCCATACGGACATCGACGCTCCCACGTAACAGTGGGGCAGGAACCAGCGGTGGCGGTAGTGGAGAAAATGGCCGTGTAGTAAGCCACGACTTCCCCAAGTCCATGCAGTCGATTCCCTGCATGAGCCACAGTTCAGGGATGCCCTTGGGAGCCACGGGATTGTAACTGGAGCAGATGGAGACCCCTTGGGGAGCATACTCAAGCTCCCCCAGTTCCATCCCAAACCCTTCAGTGCCAAAAACAATAAAATGAAACGCAACCGCCACCAACCACCATGACCACAAGGAAGATGATTCAACAGAATTTCCTGAAGAATTGAAAAATCATTTTGCCATCCCTTTTCCTTTTTTGATGTTCTTTCACACTTTTCCGTTTGCTAAGTGAGGATGATAAACAACAATGCACCGCAATAAGGGGAGAATAACCCTGTCTAATAGAGTCTGTGTCTCTGAAATGGAGTCACAGGAACATTAATGAGGAAACTGTACTGTTTTCTTTTATTCGGTTGTTAATATGTCTTAGTGTGTGCGATATTTTTTTTCCTACTAACATCCATGGTTTGCAGGTTCTGTTAGGCCCCTTCCTTCTCCTGGCTTCTTACTCCCAACTCCCTACCCATGTCTCTTCAGTTTTCAGATTGGAGATTAAAGATTCGTTCTACCATACAAGCAAGCAAAAGGGAAAAAGCAACCTTCAAACTAGTTCACCATTGGAGCTCTCTAAGTTACCCTCCATTCCTCAGCCCCAAGCCATGGATGAGGATGGATGTTGTTGAAGAAGTGGACTGCCTTCCCCAGGAAGGGCACTTCCTAGGCACTGATATAGCTGAGGACATGTGCAAAAAGCAATTCAGACCAAGGGTGGTGGAGAGGGCAAAGGCAGGTGTGCAGTCAGAGGAGGACTCAAGAAGTTATTGCTGGAGGCTCATAGAAAGCTTCCTTTAATGTGTAACAGCCATCCCATAGGCTTAGGTGGAATGGTATGTGTCTTCACAGAGTCAACCTCAGCCTGAGAATTATGTCTTTCTGCTATGCTCAAGCCCAAAGGCACTCTGGTGGCTGAATTGTCCTCCTGAACCAAGTACAGCCTTGGGAATAGTTGACAGCCAGGGAGATATTGCCCATGATTCTCATTTTTCATTTGCTTGACATCTGAGCAGGAACCCCACTGTGGAGTAGACTCTCTCTTCAGAGCCTCTGATATGGGGGAAAATGCTATGCAAACTAAGTGCAAAATAAAGGATGGAAGAATTTTGGAAGAGGAAGCATCATGGAAGCCCACAAGCAAGAGAACCTTTCATGGTGTGCCCTGCCCTAGGATTAAGAGACCAAATATGAAGCTTAGGGTTTTGCTGACCTGGAGAACTTGGATTTTTATGTCCATTTAAAAGTGTTGTTTTAGCATGTGGCCAGGTAACATTCTGTCACTTTAGAAAGTAAAATGCCCAAGGATGAATAACTTTAAGGAAGATAGGGAGATGAATTAAGTTGATAATGACATTGGGGGACCTTAAGATCACTGACCCCAACTTCCAAGAAGAATGACCTTCCCCCTGGCTAAGACAGAATGAGGATGTATTATTCCAATGTCCAGACTCAATATGCCCATGATTGTAACTATAAAGCTGAACTAAAGCAAGACTGGAGAAGTGCCAGGGTTCATGGAGAGAAGCCCAGGCTGACTGCAACTTTAGTTGGGAGCAGGGTTTCTGGCACATAGCTTTCTTGGAGATCCCAGCTCTCATTCTTGGTGGCAGTTGGCTTCCAGCTGTCCAGCAGCCACTCTCCTAGGTGCATGATTCAGTGCGTGCCATGTGTCTTTAGCTTTTATTGGTGACCATGTTCTAGCTTGTTTCCTTACCCCCTACTTCTATCTAGTCTTCTCTGCTAGGGGTTATCATTAGCAACTGACAAACTAAAGGTTTGGGAGCCTACCAACAAGTAAGTGCAGAATGACTGGCTTCATCAGTGGATTATCTCTGGACACCCACCATCTCTATGTGTCTCCCATTCTCCTAATATCAACCATAGCAAAGAACCATCCCCAAATCAAACTCTTCACTCTTTCAACTCAAGTGCTGTCCAGTCTCTCACGCGTCAGTGTGGGCATGGTACGTGAAGTAGGACCATCAAGATGGATTTATACTTTTCACCAGCTGATGTCCTCCCCATCCCCTGCCCTCCCACCAGATATTTTTTCATCCCTTAGCCTACCACTGCAGAATCTGATATGACCCACCATTAGAGAGTGCATTTCAGAGGAGTTGGAAATAATCCTATTACCATCAACATGCTTCAAAGACCTTTTGCCTTTGGTAGGATGCCTCTCCAGCCACTGAGCTCACCAGTAACATGATCTGAGAGGGAGAGATCATCTAAGCTAACAATGAGGGTCTATGTTGTATGGGGGTCCAAGACTCCAGAGGAGGAAGCTTTTTGTCAATGGAGGGGTGACGGGGAAAACAATAGCAAGAAAAAAGTTAACTTGTATTATGTATTTTTACTACACTTTTCTTAAAAATAGAGCAATGGGAAAACTCTGAAAGAGATTGACATTTTTCTCAACAGGAATCCATACTTAACAGTTCTGGCTTTCATTAAATTTTGCTCTTTGGTACCTGGGCCTTTTATTTAACATCTATATTTGTTTTAATTCTCTTAGCAGATGTGTGAGAGGATTTCTGCTTGATCAAACACTAAATATTTTGGTTCCTGTTTTTCTTTCAAGTAGCCAGGGGTTTTTTTTCTTTTGGTATTTGCATAAAATGAAAATATCACCGAGAATTAAATCACTGTGGATCCATTACCTACTTTTCATATTTGTCCATTCCATTTTTGTGCCATTTCTGAAGCCAGAGCTCTAGAGGTTACGTTACTTTCTTATTGCTGAACCTAAGACTAGTACATTTTTAATGGTAACCACCATTCCTTATTCACAAACAGCTCTCAAACAAGTCATTTCAGCTGAACTAGTTCACTCTGAGTTACGCATTCAAATAGGATAACCAAAAAAAAAAAAAAAAAGACCAAGTGATAATGGTTTCCAAGAGCCACTGTTCCAACTACATTGGGGGCAGGGTTTGACATACAATGGTCACAGTACTAGAGAACTGGATGGCTCATGGGGTAGGTCTTCCAGACACCCCCAAACTGGAGTCTAGGTATATCTGTGATGTGCAGAGTTAAACCAAAACCAATTTAGACCATGCTTAAAAACAGGCAGTCTTGGTCCCAGACCACATTACCCTCTCATTCTTGCCTGAAAGTTTTTCTTTCACTCCAGCAAGATGGGCTTTCTATAAAGGATCTGACATTTGTTGACATTTAGATACTGATAATTAAGAAAAGCTTCAAATGTTTTCTTTTCCAAGGAATTTTGCATATTAACAAGGGTGAGAGGTCTAAAATAAGTGAATGAAGTTCTTTTTTTTTTTTTTAAGATTTTATTTATTTATTTGACAGAGAGACCGCGAGAGAGGGAACACAAGCAGGGGGAGTGGGAGAGGGAGAAGCAGGCTTTCCGCCAAGCAGGGATTTGGGGCTCGATCCCAGGACCCTGGGATCATGACCTAGCCGAAGGCAGACGCTTAACGACTGAGCCACCAGGCACCCCAAATGAATGAAGTTCTAATTGTGGCATTTCAGGCAGTAACTACCATCTCTATGGTAAAGGGTTGAGGGAAGGGGAGGAAGCTAACAGACTTGTGTGAAGCTCCAACAATTGTTTGGACCCACTTGCAGTCACCTCCAGCACCTAGGTGCCTCTGAATGAAGAAACACTTTAACAGCAGCTAACAGGTAGAGAAAACTCATCTTTGTCACCTTACTTTCATATAGTTCAGATAATGATCATAACAGCTGTAAGAGCACAGGTTACCATGTATTAAGCACTTACTACGTCAAGCACACTTCATACCTTCTATATCATGACAGTGGCCCTCTAAGGAAGGGCCCTGTGGAAGAGGAACTCGGGCTTTAAAAGATGATGTAATGACTCACATTCCTGGAAGTAACAGAGCCAGGATTTGAACTGGGTCTACCTAAATCCAAAGCCTTTGCGTTACCCATTTTACTGCTAACCAGGTCATGATGTATCATGGCCAGGAAAATAACAGGCAAGAAGTTCTCTACCTTCCTGTAATGCCAAAGTAACTGGGAAAAAAAAAATGGTTAAGGCTATACCTGCCACACCCTTGGGAAAGCCAGCCTATCTTTCTGGGGTATGAGAGATCACTGATCCAGACAGGACTGCAAAAAGGGAGAAGAGGAGAGTTACTTTTAGCCCCTCTAAAACAGATCCAGGTTAAGGAGCAGCAAGCCTGCTGGAAAGGGGACTGAGAAGCAGGTCCCCTGCACAACAGTTGATTGAGCCTGGAGAAGGATCTTCAGGGTTGTCCTGGGGAAAGCAGAGCTAGCTTTCTGTGTGGTCAAGACCAGGATCCATTCTGGGAAGTACAGGGCAATGGACTGTCTCAGCTACAGAAAGGAGTTCCTAATGGTCACAGTATCCCCACAGTTATTAGACTGCCCCTGGAGTTGGGACAAACCCTTGCCAAGGAGATGCCATAGGTGTGAAAGTTAACTAAGTCCACTAATTTTCCTTACTTTATCTTGCATCTTTTATAGCCCTATTCAGGTTATCTGTTCAGTAGCACCCTAATATACACCAAGAGAGGGTCAGCAATGCCCTACAGAAATGAGGATGAGTATCTTTCACTGAAATGTCAAAACTCAACTTACCTTAATTAAGAGACAAAATGGCAAGTTCCTTCCTTACCAAATGCTAATGTTCTTTCAAGGAAAGAATGTCTAGACAGTACATTCCTACCCCACTTTACAGATAAGAAAATTGAGGTTTTGAATTAAGAAGCTACCTTCTTTTTTGTCAGATGAGTTTTTTCCTTCCTTGGGACTATAGATATTTGACCATCGGGTAATCTGTGTTCTGCTGTTAGTCTGGCCACTGACAAATAACCTTATTACAGTGCTTTGTAATTTTCAAAAATGTTTTGTTTCTTGAAGTTTCCAGATCATATCATGAACGGAGAAGCAGTTTGCTATAGTGGAAAGGCCTAGATTAGGATTCACAATACCTGGTTTATTTTCCTTCTTCCTTTACAAGCTTAGGCAAGAAAATTAACTCCTCTGAAACTCATTTTTCTCATCAAAGAAATGGGATATCTGGTGTCAAAATAAGCAGTGATAGTGGACCTTAACTGCACATTGGGATCACCTAGTGAACTTTAAGCAAAATCACCAATGCCCAAGACTCATGTCCAAATAGAGTTTGTCTGAGCTGAGGCATAGTTGTCAGAGCATTGGTGTTGTCTGGTTTTGTTTTGAACTCATAGGTGGTTGTAATGTGTAGCCAGGATTGAGAACCACAACAATTCTGTCAGCCTGGGGAACACAGAAAATGCTCATGAAAACTTCTTTGAAAATTACAAAGAACTATATTAGGGTTATTTCTTAATGGCCAGACTAACATCAGAACCTGGGTTACCTGGATTCAAATCTCCACAGTCCCAAGAGAAAATGCCATCATATTCATCTAGTAAAGAGGAGGAAAAGGCACAGTCCCTGAATTGGGCTCTGAACACTCATTTACCCCTTAGGCATATCTGTCGTAACACAATCTGCTGGAGGAAGAGAGAGATAGGATGTTAGAGAGAAAATACAATTATCAGAGATACCTCCTCAGGAAAGGGTGTGGTAGGGGGGGACAACTTTGTCAAATGAGTCCCCGTTTTTGTTTTTGTTTTTTAAAGATTTTATTATTTATTTGACAGAGAGACACAGTGAGAGAGGGAACACAAGCAGGGGGAGAGGGAGAGGGAGAAGCAGGCTTCCCGCTGAGCAGGGAGCCCGATGCGGGGCTCGATCCCAGGACACTGGGACCACGACCTGAGCCGAAGGCAGATGCTTAACGACTGAGCCACCCAGGTGCCCCGAGTCCCCGTTTTCAACACAGCCAGTTATTTTCCAAACTGGAAAACTATTTGGCTGTTTCCATTACAAACACCAAATCCCACTAGCTGCATTTTTAACACAGGCCACTGGAAGCACTACCTACCAGCCTCATATTCATGGGCACTCTTAATCCTACTGGGACAACTCTAACCTCTCCTCAATACTGCGCTTGTCATTTTTATAGCACTACAAGGGAGGAGAGCACTATGAGCGTGTTTGCTCAGCACTATGCATACCAGGTAAGATGCTAGGACAAACATCTCATTTAGTCCTCAAAATAATCCTGTGAGGTGGAGATTTGTTACCACCCTTAGGTCTAGTATCACTGCAAAAGAGAAAATGGAAACTCAGAGAGGTTCAGAACCCAAGGTCATGCAGCCAATCAATGACTTGACCTAGATTCCATTCCCACTCTCTCTCCAAAGTCACTACCTTTTCACTTTACTTGACTGCCTCCTAATATTTCACCACATTACCGAAAAGCAGTGGGATAAGATTGAAAAAAATATTAAGACTCTTGCCTACATCACTGCCAATTTGTGGGCAACACATTTCCTACTCTGGGCCTCAGTGACCTCATTGTGAAACGAGAAAAGGGGGATTCATCTAATTGGTCTCTAAGTTCCCTCCTAGTTGTAGATGTCAGTGATTCTCAACCAGAGCAGATTTTGTGCCTCCCAGGACATATGGCAATGTCTGGATATATTTTTTGTTGCCACAACTAGGGGTAGAGTGCTAGTGGCATTTAGTAAGTAAAAGCCCAGGGATGCTGCTAAATTCCTACAACACACAAGGCAGCCTCCCACAACAAGGAGTTATCCCGCCCAAAATGTCAACAGTGCCAAGGTTGAGAAACCCTGTCTTACATAATTACAGCATTGCAATAGCATGTTGAGTATGGATGATGGCAGAACAAGGCTGAATAGTAAAAGGGTAAAGGATCCTAAATCAGGTGAACCATTAGGGAAGATGAACAGTTACAGGAATTTAGTCAAGGAAGAAACTGAGTTTAGGGAAGTGAGTTGAGCTCAGAAGAGTTTGGCCCACAGCATAAATCTACGTAGCCCAGAGAAACCAAGGCTGGGGATTCAACCAGGCTGCCAGAAATAAGAGCTGTGGTCCAGGAGGTAGTAGGGGCTCTGCCTGCAGAAGTGGTTTATGCTCTGCCCCGTCTCTTTTGCAAGAGGCTCTGCAGCTAGAATCAGTTGAGAGGCCTCTAGGTGAGCCCTACCCAAGCCCCACATATTCCACTGGATAAGCTTCATTTCTAATCCCAGAATATCCACTCTTTCTTCTAACAGACATAGGTATTGAATGCCCATATCCGCAGGTAGATGTCATAGGGAATAAGGAGACAAATAATGATAGCCCTATGTCTTACAGTGTTGATAGGAAGAAAAAATAAAGTTCATAAACACCACTAAGTACAACACAAGGTCAAAGATAGATGGAAAAAGTCAAAGTGCCTGGGTCCAGTCTTCCACATGCCACTCACCACCTTGTGTCCAGCCTTTAAAAAGGAGACTTTGAATATACTACATTAGCTTCCCCCCATTGATCACTATTTTCTAGCCACCCAGCTTCTGTCCTGTTCCTCAAACATGCCATGCTTAGCTCCATCTCAAGGCTCTTGCATCTGCTGTTTGCTCTGCTTGAAACCCTCCTCACTCAGATCCTTGCAAGGCTAGTTCCTCATCCATGTCTTAGCTAAAAATGTCGTCTCCTCCAGAACATCCTTCCCTCTCCGCCCTATGCAGACTAGCTCTGACATCACTCAGGCTCACATTACTCATCACCACCTAATAATATCTTGTTTACTTGCTTATTGTCTGCCTCTCCCCATCTAAAATACGCACTCACAAGACCAGGGACCCTGTTGCCTCAGCACAATGCCTGGTACATAACAGATCCTCAGTAGATACTTGTTGAATGACTTGATGAATGAGAGAGGCAGGACTGAAATGCCCTTTAGTGCCCAAAGGAGGAAGAGATCTTTTCTATCTGGGGAAATAAGAGAAGGAGTGATGACATTCTTGTGTTGCCTTTGTAGGCACTACACAGAGACAGAGAAGAAGGGATTCAAAGAATGGGGGACAGAACGAACCAGTTCATGAGGGAAGGAAGAGGCAGGGTCTGTTTGAGAAAAGGGCAAGTACCCAGTGTAGCTGGCACCACATGGTGAGGCAAGCAATGACGGAGAAGGCTGGACTATGTGGGGGAACGCTTGTTTAATTCATCGTGAAAGAGGGAACTGAAGTTTTGGGGGCTGAGGAAGAAATCCATTCAGGTATCAGGTATTGAGTTTACAAGAAACATATATTTGAGGCGCCTACTATGTGCCAGGCACTGTGCTAGGTGCCTCACACCACTCCCTTCATTTATTCATCATGGCAGTAAGCCTGTGAGGCTGAATTACCATCCCAGTGTTACTCCTGAGCAAACTGAAGCTCAGAGATAGAAGTGGAACCTTAGCCACCTAGAATTTGTGTAATTCCTACAACACAGGAATTCTCATAATAGATCATAGGAAGCCATCTGACTGCATGACAATTTCCAAAAAAAAAAAAAGCCCCAGAAGGACTTTACCAACAGGGGACAGACCTGCCACCTGTGGATGGCACTTGCCTGACCATACAAGAAGTCACCAGGGAAGGAGACAGTGACTTTCAGGGCACCAACAGGTGTCATACCATGATGCAAGGGATTCTGGGCCCAGTCTTTAGCCAATTAAAGGAACCAAGATGGGTTTATAAATTAAGTCATAAACACAAAATGAGGAAGGATAAGTGCTTTGCAACACATCCACTAGCCCAGCTGTAGTAAAAGGTTCTCCTCAATCCTTGAAGGATTGTAGGTTTTTTGGCCCATGGAAAATGTTGATAATAGTATCTTATATGTATCATGTGGCAGGGGATCCTTGGATGTAAGGATCTAAATATGTGTGTGCCTACATTTGGACAATTTCCACAAGTAAGGCCACTATTACCAACAAAGAGAACAGCACACTACATGAGTCCATAAATACCACCCTACAGGAACTATGTGGTACAATCATGAATGGTGATCAGCATTACCACTACCATCTACATGACATCTGCTCTGTGCTGGGCATTTGACATATACTGTTCGATTTCATGCTCACATGTCCTTGGGAAGAGATAGTTACATTTCCAATGGATAAATGTTTTACCTAAAAGAAAGAAACTCAGAAAAGTTCCTACGGTAAGGACCTTAGAAATCATCTAATCATTATTTTATCCAACTATATTCCATAAATAAGTGATATTGAGGCCCTAGAGAATTATTGACCTACCCAGAGTGGTATAAGTTCCTGGTTAAAACAAGACTAGCTAGGAGCTAGTTCTCCTGGCTCAGAGTCCAGGGTACTTTGCATATAGCAAAGAGACCTTCTTATACTCACACAACCCTAAAGCTCAATGTCTGGCTTTTCATCTGGCTTATAGAGCTAGTTAAGTGTACCTGGATAAACTGGACCATGATCTGGAAAGGCTTTCTTTGGACTGAGGCAGTTGAAAATTGTTGCCAGGACTAGTCTCAAATCTAAAGTAGGCAAATAGTGGGAATTCAGAATAGTGATAAAATTTTCCCCCAACCAAAACATTTCCTTGCTGTTTATGTCCCCCAAATTTTTTATCCAGGACAAAGCCTTTTATTCCACAAAGTTAAGTTTCTTTAGAAATGTTCTTGGTCGGCAAGAACACCTGGCAAAGTCACATGGGTTAAAATGCTTGTTACCAGGTGCTTTCCTGGTACTAGTTTTTGCTAGGAATAGTAAAGAGGCACTTGGAGAATAGGGTAGTACTGGAAAACCACTGGAAGGACACCGGGGCAGTCCTGGCAGTAGCCATCTCTGGGTTTTCACAATTGGCATCCCTCCCCTTGGGGAGCTGCTCCTACTACCATGGAATCAAGGGGTGCTGGTTGTGCTGCCAACCCCAGGACCCTGCCCTTCCACACACCCCTGGCCCAGACAAGTATAGTCCCTTTCTGCCCTGGCCACAGTGACTGGGCTAGACATGATCTTGTGACACAAATCAGGCTAATTAGAATCCTTCCTTGAGATTTTTTTAATCTGAAGTTCAGATGAGAAGGAGGCCTTTGCATTTTGAATCCAAGCTAAAATTATCCAAGGGCTATCTTTGGACTCATGTAGAGAAAGATTTTTTTGCAGTAGGAGAGAACAAAGCCAATTCATTCAGGCCAAGATGCAAGATGGAGGAAAAGAGTCCTAATGTCATCAAGTCCCTGGACCCAGCTCCAGAGGCCAGCCTGGACCCAGATCCCCCAGGGGTGAGAACTGATCATATACCTCTTCTACCTAAGCTACTTTGAGTTAATTTCCATCTCTACCAACCAATCCTGATTCATCAATCAGTGACCAGCTAGAAACTGGATAATAACCAAGAAAAAGTCAGTAATTGAGCTCTAATTAGTGGTTTCTATGGCTAGCAACGGGTTTCAAAATGGTTTGACTGAATTCGAATGTTTCCTGTCCAAACTCATCTGCAAGTACTGAGGCAGCAATGTTACCATCCTGACTTCTGTCAGCTTCCATTTTCCCCTCTGCTGTCAGAGGAAAGAATGTTTTCCTACTGACCTGTCTTCTGAGGGATGCTGAGACTGTTAACTCACACATACCTGAGAGTTCTCTGAAAAAGATTTGGTGTTAAAGAAGCAATAAGTAAGGTCTCAAAGGGATTCCTTTCTGCACATAAATTTTTATTTTCTTCATCCTGTGAAAAGGAGTATATTATCAGAGAATCTCTCTCTCCCTCTCCTCTCCCCTTCCCTCCCTCCTCCTTCTTTTTCCCTCCCTCCCTCTCTCCCTCCTCCACACACACACACCCTGAACCATTGCAGGGAGAAGGAGAGCTTTATAATTCATGTTTATTTATTTTCTGAAGCAGAGACTGGACACCTACAGTTAGCTATCAACTTTGCATTAAATGCAGTGCCTTTGATAGAAAGTAAAACACAAAATGCATAAATCCCATGAGGACTTAAGGGAGGCAGCACAGATAAATGAGAATACATAAAGAGAAAAACAGTAGAGGCAAACCATACTGACATATAGGCCAGCAAGGTCAAGCAGCAGTTTAGTACTTTCAGAAGCCCCTGAAAAATCTGTTCCCACCCCACTGGCTCGTACATGAAATTCCACTCACTGTTTGATGCTTTTACTTAGAGTGATGATTGCTCCAAAATAATAATCCTTCACAATGCCACAGATTCCTGTAGCCACAAAGTTCTTTCAAAACTACTGCCTGTCTTGATTCATAGCAATGTCCTGAATGGTGGGTGGACAGAGTGGAGACTATTACTGCCATTTTATAAATTAAAACTGAGGCTTAGGGAGATCAAGAGACTCACCTAAAGTCACATAAGCAAAAGTGGGTAAGCTGGGGCTGAAAGGTGAGCTTCTTGACTCCTGATCTCTGCACTCCATCAAATGAGAACTCCAGACAGTTGCTGGTCCTGTGATACCCCCTATGTGGAGGGAAAAAATAAAAGCATGCACCAGTTAACTTGAGGATGTAATTGGCCAGGGGCTGGCCTCACAAATAAAAGAGTAAAAAAGAAGGAAACGAATCATTGTTTTGCAGGCAGAGCTGTGCTAAATGGTGGTTTAACAGAACAGATGCTTTTGTGGCCATCACTAGAAATTTTAAGGAGATGCAGAAAATTCTGCTCACCAGAATGCCTCAAGGAAAGCCTTCTAGGTAATTGCAATGAAAGCTTGCTAAGGTGTTAACCAAGAGCTTTTTGCTTTCTTCTGTGGGACATGCAGCTAGAGATAGTGCTGCCATTATCCTTAATGGCCTGTACTCTGTATTCTACATAGTGATAAAAGATATAATTAAAGAATATCAGTCAAAAGGATGTCAGATTATTCAACTTCTGAGGCATTAAGAGCTCTCAGTCAGATACATGTAACTTTCTATAAGCCAGTTCCTGTACCTGATGGCATTACATATACTCCCTCTCTTTAATGCCTATAAAAATGGTCTGAAAGGCAGGCATTACCTTTGTTTTCACCTGGGCCGCTAGAGAAGTTAAACAACTTGCCCCATGTCACAGAACTGCCAATTGGTGGGGCCAGGCTGCAGTTGAGAATTGCCTGTCTCCAAACTCCTGTGAATCTCAACCCACAGAAAGATAAATGCTGAATCTTCATTAAGAACCCAGAATCATGACCTTGTAAACTAGCTTCTGATCCGTTTATCAGAAATGTGGATTTACAATGAAAATCAGTTACTTATCACCCTTTTTTTCCTCCCATCTCACTAAAGAAAGGGTTGTTGCAGGGCCAGTCGGAAAGATGTTTTCCACACATATGTCCTCATTCTAGCTTCACAATAACCCTATAAGGGGCAGAGGGCAGGCACTCCTATGCCCATTTTACAGATGAGGAAACAGAGGCTCAGAGGAATTTATGGGTTGTCCAAGCCCAACCCAGAACTTTTAACCACAGCACCAGAAATCCTACTCTACTACCTCACCAAACTTAGCATGTGTTCAGTACTCAATAAATTAATGAATTAATAATGGATTATTATTAATGAATAATGAATATTAATAATGAATAGTCAATTCAAGGACTGTATCTCAGAAGAACTGTGCTTTCATAGTCTCTACATGCAGCTCTGCCTGTCTCCTTGGCACAGAAAACCAAGATTCCTCTAACGGTCAAATCTGCAGAGGCTCTTCCTCCTGCAGACCCCCTGAGACAGGTGTCAATGGTGCCATTTTCTTCTCAGGTGGCAGTCCCCACCCTCACAGAACACGATCAGTCCACCTGCAGGTGTGATTGCATTTGCTCTTTTCTCCTCTGCCCCACCACTTGCTCCTTTCCTGCTGGATGGCATTCTGCCAGAGCCCACACTTCCCATTGCCCCCTGCCTCTGGCTTCAGCATAATGAGCCACCCCCGCCCATCCTTCTGCCAGCACAGCAGGAGCAACGGCAGCAAGAAGCCCATGTGGAATTCAAGTCAGAAGACTGCAGACGGAGCAGACTCACTGCCCCAACCGCACAGAATGGACATTCCTGCTGTTCTAATCTTATTATGAAGGTGTAGTCTTGCCTGTGCCAGGGAGGGCAAGGTGAAGAGAGATCGCAGATGTCCAGGACTCAGGATTATCATGTTCTACCTGACAAGTTAATCATGTGCAACTTCACAGAATCCTGGATTCTCACAACTAAGGCAACCAGAGGGCGGGTGGACGGGCACTAACACATGCCTCTTGCCTGCGTATTTCCAGAAACATGGATACTCACCACCTCCTCCGGGTATCTGTGTCTGCCCTTAGCCTGCTCTGACTTTAAAATTGCAAGACAATGTTTCTAGGCACTGGTTCTTGGCTTGCCCTCCCAAGTGTCCCCCTCCTCCCAGAGATCGGAAGGTAATTCTCACCTCCTCCTATCTTGTATGCCTCAAGATAAACATCCCCAGGGTCTCAATAACACATCATGTGATATGGTTTCCTCACTCTCCGGGGTCATGTCAAGGATCAACTAAGACTACGTATGTGTGTATGTATATGTGTGCATTTTGTAAACTGCAATGTGCGACACTCGTTGTAAGGGAACGTTAGTATTATTATTACTCCCATAGTTTGTGTCCTCCTCTGCATTCTAGTGATGCCCCAACTTATCACTTTACCCCAAAAATGTAGCCCCAGTTAGTTCAATATCACCAACTCCCACAACTTCAAGATGAGAAAGAAGATAGAAACTCATATTTAATTAACACAATGTTAAACATTTTGCATTATTATACATTTAATCCTCCTAAGAACCTATGCTAGAAAGAGACTGTGATTTTCCTATTATAAATAAGGAGACTGAGGCCAAGAGAAAATATAATTTTCAATCTTGGGCAAGTTACTTACAGGGCAGAGTCAAAATTGGGGTCCAAGTCTGTGGGACCCCAGAGCCTAACCATCTAACCATGAGGCTAGAGGCTTCAAAAGTTGTCCAACATCAGAAGCCATGTTCTGTTCTTTTCATTCATCAGGAGTTGAGAAGTTTGAGAAAGGGTCCTGTCTCCAAGTAGGAAGCGGTCTGGGAAATGGGCAGGGGGGAAGCAGGGTGTCTCTGTCATTGTCATTCTCAGTGGCTGGAGCTCAGCCAGGACACAGAGTGCTGAGGAAGCCCCACATCCGCATGTGGCTCATGTTTTCTTGCGGAAGTAGGATTTGGTCATCAGTCAAAGTATGAAGGTCTGGTCTCCACTCTGCTGAGTCCTAGCTCTTCGCCAAGGCCACCGAAAGAGTCAGTTCTGAGGAGGGGCCCACAAAATCACAGAATCACAGAACACAAGCTCTAGAAGTGTTCTTCATGTTTGGGATGAGCTGAAAGCAGGCAGCACAGTAGCTAGGAGTGGGGATACTGAGTCTTGTGTTCAAATCCTGAGAGTTGAATGACACTGGGCAGTCAGTTAACCTCCCTGAGCTTCTGCCCTCTCATCTATAAAATGGGGACAGCCATGCCTACCACAATAGGTGGACTAAATGACCTCAAGCACGTAAAGCACTTAGCATAATGCCAGCCCACTCTAGACCTCATATGGGACAAATGTCAGTTATGAAGACAAAGGGGGAGTTCAGCAGCTGCAGCGTGGCTTTTGGCTTTCAAAAGCCCATTTTCATTCTGACTTAGGGAGGAAGACATATTTCCCCAAACTTCATAATTTTACTTTTCCTCAATTGGCTCTCATGCAAAAAAATTAAAAATAAAAACATTACTTAATTCTCATTTTGTCCAAATTCCTATTTCACCAACAAGGAACAGAGTCCCACAGAAGGAGCAGGACTTATCCAATGTCACAGAGCAAGTGGGTGGCAGGGAGTCTCGAACTCTTATGCCTTCCCCGGCATTTGTTTCCAAGGCCCAAGATCCTTGAGGGAGATTGGAGAAATTAGGAGAAGAAAGGGAGGTGGGAAATCTACCACCCTGTGACAAGCAAGGCAGTGTGAACTGATTATACAGGCTGGTTCTGCATATGACCAAGTGCCCCCACGGAGACCACCAGAGGTCTGCGGTTATTGGGACTGGAAGTGCTGAAACCATTCTCTCTCCTTCTGGGCCACTCAGATTGGCATCAAGGAAGTTAGCATCAAGTATCCAAACGGTGCAAACAATCTGTGCTTAGAGTCAAAACCCAAAAGGAGTGATTTTGTGCTAAAGCCAGGACTAAAATGCAGATCTCCTAAATATTCCAACCAAGGGATTTACCAATCTAGACTGCTACTCTGTTTTTATTTTTTTTTAAGACGTTAATTTTTAGAAGCAGTTTTAGGTTCACAGCAAAAGGGAACAGAAGGTACAGAGATTTCTCATTACACCCCCTGCCCCAAGCCTGCATAGCCTTCTCCACTGGCAACACCCACCTGCAGAGTGGTACATTTGGTCAATTGATGAACATATAGTGACACATCCTTATCACTCAAAGTCCACAGTTTACATTAGGGTTCACTGTTGGTGTTGTACCTTCTAAGAGTTTGGATGAATGGATCCATCGTGTCCATCATTATCCATCATTACAGTGTCATACAGAATAATTTCTCTGCCCTAAAACTCCTCTTTACTCTGCCTGTTCATCCCTCACCCTGCCCCCGGCAACCACTGACCTTTTTACTGTCTCCATAGTTTGGCCTTTTCCAGAATGTCATAGTGTTGGAATCACTCAGTGTGCAGTTCAGATTGGCTTTGGCTGCTCTGGTTTTTATTGTTGTGTTACAAACTGCACCAAAATTTATTTTCTGAAAACAGCTGGATTCTGTGGGTCAGGAATTTGAACAGGGCACAGCAGGGACAGCTCTTCTCTGCTCCATGATGTCCAAGACCTCAGGTGGTAAGACTCAAAGGCTAAGTGTGACTCATAGACGGCATGTTGAAACGATCTGGAGGTTCCTTTGGCCTCCTCTCTGGCCCCTGCTTTGGGATGACTTGAAGACTAGGTTTGCTACTTAGGAAGTTCCCCCATAACAGAGTGGTTCCCAGTAGTCATGGAGGTTCAGACTCCAAGCATGAGTGCTACAAACAAGGCATTTCCTTTCATAGCCCTCCCTTGGCATCACTCCCACCATACTCTATCAGTCAAAGCAGTCACAAGCATACCCCGAGTCAAGGGGAGGGGACACGGATGCTGCATCTCAATGAGAAGTGTGTCAAGGAATTTACAGGCATTTTTTTTCTAATGGCACAGTTATATCTTGTGGACGTGTGTCTCAACAATCTAAAAATGTCTGTAAGCTCCTTGAAGTCAAGGTCATACTTTACATCTCCCTTCTCCTCAACTCTAAGAACAGAGCAGATATTCCATGCCTAAATGAAATGAACATTATGATCTGAACCCCGCCCTTGGCTATGGCTCCCTGGCAGGGCTCTGGTTAGGGTCGGCACTTAGTTCTATAACATCCTTCCTTCCCCCCTTTTTTGCCACCCTCTCCTCACCTACTTCATTGCTAAGACCACTCAGTTCCACTTCAAAATGTATTGTAAGTCCTTCCCAGTCTCCCCATCCACACTGATGACAGCCCCGTCAGAATACATTATTCTCCTGCTGAAAATCTGTCACTGACATCCACTGTTCTACAAGTAAAATCTAAGTTTCAGACCCAGAGGATCATCAGTCTCCAGGATCTTGCCCCTGTCTACCCCTCTGACCTCACTCAACTCATCGCCCTTTGCCCGCTGTGCTTCAACCTCACCAGCATCCAAGACACTAAGCCCTTCCCACTTCCAGACCTTTGCACCTGCCCCCGCTCCCGGAATGACTTCCCCACAGCTATTTGCCCACCTGCTCATTCTCATCCCTCAGGTAGACAGCAGCTCAATGTCTCTTCCTTAGAAAGGCTCCTCTGGGCACCCTCTCCCCATATACCTTCAGTCCTTTCACACCAGTTATCCAGATCTGTGATGACTATGATGTGTTTTATCTTCTTGCTTTCTGCCTTGTTTCTGGCAAGTGCAGGGGTCTCTTCACTCTTTTCCACCACTCTACCTTCTGCACCTAGAATCCTCTCTGGCCCACAGTGTGTGCTCAGTAAGTATGTGAAATGAATGAGCCAGATGCAAAGCTGCATAGCTTCTGAGAGCAGAAGAAATTGAGCCTGTAACTTTATTTATTCTTAAAAAAAAAAAATTACAGCGGTCCCCTACCCTTGTTGGTGATCTGCTGGTCGACACAGGCTGCACTTTATAAGATAGAATGGAAATAATTGGAGAATATTAGTGCTTTGGCAGGGCCCTTAGAGATCATTTAATTTCTCATTTTGTAAATGAGAAAACTGGAAACCAGAGAGGCCACAGGATTTTACCCAAGACCACATCCATGTCTTCATAATATAATATTTCTTGGTGTTTAATTTCTTTAATTAAACAAGCAATTGTCCACTGGAAAACATGAAAACTACATCGAAATATGTCTCATAAAGATTGGAGCTGCCCTACTCCCACTCTCTTCTCCAGGAGAGACTACTATTTCTACTTTGGAGCGAATCCTTCCAGGCCTCTTCACATGTGCTTATAAATAAATATATGTGCATATTTATGCATCTATATAGCTGCACCATAACACTTGGCTATCTTGAAAATTAGCAGAGACTTAGAAATAAAAAGACTTCTTTACAAATGTGTTTCTTAAAATACCAGCAACCACAGGTTTCAAGGAAAGGGATTCTATCCTGTGCTACCCAGTGATAGAGGAAGTCCACAAGGCAGGTGACCTGCCGAGAGGGCTCTGGGGGCTTGGCCACATGGCAGCCAGGGAACAAACAAACTTTGCTTCCTTCAACTATTCAGGACCTGCCGATCTGGGTGGGAAGTGAAATTCTAAACCTTTCTGGTGATGAGGTGCTGACTGATTTATAGGAATTTATTCACCAGCTGAATAACCTCTTATGCCTTTATATGTAGAGGTCAAAACTAGAAGAAGGAAAACCATTCGAAAAGAAAGTGGTGCAGGGGAGCCAGAAAAAGGAAGGAAGAAGAGATTGCTGATTAAGAATGGGAGAGCTAGAGTTAGGAAGGCTAGGCTGAAATTTTGAAGCCTCACTGAGCCTCAGTTTCCCCATCTGTAAAGGGGAGATAACACCAGTACTTGTGGCCTGGTACCTGATACATAAGTACCCCCTAAACATGAGAGTTATTTAGAAAGTGAATAAGTGGTAATAACTGTGTTAGATGCCTTCTCTGTAACTTTCTATTGATCAGGTAAGACAAATTAAACCTGGTCATGAGTCATAAATATCCAAGATTTTTTAAAGAAATTAAAAACATTTTTATGGGATCCTAAAAGCACGGTGGGAGCTCCCGCATAGCAGAGCGATTCACGGTAGTCATGGAGGTTCAGGCTCCAAGCATGAGTGCTGTACCATCAGGGTTGAGTCAGGACTGGGACAAGCCCACGCCAAGTGCAAACTGAATTTAGGGAGGAATTAAACAGCACAGAGGGTGAGGAGGAGCTACGCTTGGTGGAGAGAAGAATGAGTGTGTTTCACAGAAGGATGCAGAGCCATACATGGAGTAAACATGAAAGCGCAAGCTGATTTAGGAGGCCCAGTCTTAGACCCCAAAATTCCCACTTTAAGCTAGAGTCCCTGTACTCCCTTCCAGCACTCATGCGACATGAAGGGTTTCCTCGCAACAAAGTGCCTTCCCAGGCTCATCCCTATATGCCGCAGTGCCTAGCAAAATGCCCAGCCCATGCATATTAGCTCTAATGATTTTCCAATGAAAGAGATTTCCTTTCATATTCATTCATTCATCCATTCATTTGTTTATTCCATAAATAAATAATTAAATTTCTTGAGTACCTAATGTGTACCATCTGGGAGTATAGCTGTGATAAAGATAGCAAAGATCCATACTGGTGTGGAACATACATTCTGATAAGGAAAAGAACCTTAATAAATAAGCCAATAAGTAAATAAAATATTGTAGCTCTTGCTCTGAAAGTCCATCAGGGAGGCATGAGAGACTGGGTACAGGGGAATAGGGAGGATCTTTAGTAGGATTGGCAGGGGTTCCTCACGAAGATGATGTTTGAGCAGAGAGCTGACCAGTGTGAGGGAGCCGACCATGTGTGTCAAAGCTGGCCATATGTGCCAGAAGGCAAGCTGTCCTCAGGCTAGAGTGATTCAGAAGGTCTGAGGATCAGAACAGAGGTCTAGAGCATGGTAAGTGAAGATGAGATCAGAGAAGGAGTGACTGGAAGGAACAGGGGGTGCAGTAGATGATTTTGAAGGTAGTATGGTGGAAGGAAACTAACAAGAAATCCCTTTAGCAGTTTTTCCACTGGCTGTTTCAATTCCCCATGCACATATCAGGATAGGGTTGATATTCTACTCACACACATACCAGTACAGAGTCCATTCTCATGGGTCAGTGCACACACCATGCCAATTGTTAAGTATTTTGAATACCATCCTTGCATCAGAGCCTACTATGTGATAAGCCAGAATTATACCTCAGGTGCAGGGGAGGAAGAAGAGAAGCATAATAAACATCCCTTATCTCCTGTAGTTCACAATCAAGTTAGGTAATAGAGACATATGAAAAATTCAATTATGACACATCAAAGCCTTTCTTATATTAGTGAAAGAAATAAAATACTATAAAATCAGGGGGAAGGAAGTGTGAGAAATTGGGAAAGGGATTTGGCCAAGGAATTTGGTGAGACCTGCACTGGAGCCAGAAGCTGTGATGGGATGATACAGTGCAGGAGGGTAAGACAGGCAGAGGGAGAACCCTGAGCTGAGCAAGAAACCAGGGCCGCACATCAGGGTACACATGAGAGCAGTGGGTAGCAGCAGGGGCAAGAAATGGAGTCTGAGAGGAAAAACAAGGCGAGAAATACTAAACTGGGATAGATCATGAGCACTGTGAATGTCTGCCTCAACCTCCACCTTCTTCTGTCAGCAACAGTGAACCTTCAAGAAGGGCCAGGGCACTGTGGATAAATACTGACTGGTCTTCACCACTTTCCAGCGGTTTGAGCTGGGAACATCTTTCCATCTGAGTCACACTTCCCTCATCAGTAAAACTCACAAAATACCAAACTTCTTGGAGCAGTTGAAGATGAGGGGAGGTAACAAACATAAATGCCTAGCATGCAGGAAATAACGCACGGTGGTCATGTCTACTGTTGTGGAAGATGTCTGATGAAGGTACTGATGGTAGTGATGCAGCCCGTGCTCAGAGTTACCAGCTGAAGCGGTAAGGAGGATGGACTGCAGGTGGGAAGGAAACCGGAGCATGGGGACCATATTTAAATAATCATCATCTCCAGAGCTATAGAGATCCTAAATGTCATCTAGTTTAACCCTCTCACTTGACAGATAAAGAAAGGTTCAAAGAGGGCCGTGTTACTTGCAATTTGGCTCCCAATACAATGCTATTTTCCTCACACACAGTTTCCCTGACCATTTCCCTACTCATTCGTTAGCCAATGACTGGGGTCCAAAGCAGAACAAAATTTACAACTCATACTGCTTTCAGGGATGTTTCCCGGAATTTAAGCCAAACTAGAAGAGGATGCCATTTTGTTGACTTAAATTAAGGTGACTAGCATTACAAGGCATCTTAACCCCCAAGTTAACATTTTTAAACCCTGAGGTCCATGATTCACTCACACCTGTTGGGGGGAGGGGGGCGGGTAGGAACGTAAAGAACAGCCCCTGGACCTGGGACAGCTCATCCCCATTTGATGCTAATCGCATGTGAATGCTTGAGTTAAAAAGACATCATTAAAAGTACATTAAGTTTAATTATGCCAGCAGCATTAGGCAGGGAGAGGCACAGCTTTAATGTAGAATGCATAATTAGATAAGACCTAATCCATTAGATTCTTATTTGTTAAGAAAATGTGTTTCATCTATCTGTAAAAGTGTCACTGCAAGGAGTGGCTAGGAAACCAGCTCCCAGGTGAGGGAATTTCTGTCACCCCCAAGGCCTTCAGTGATATATGCCACCATGGAATCCTGACAGGGACATGCTGCTGACTTTTGCAAGTGAGCCATGAAGAGGAGCAAGCTTCAGGATTCCAGGGGACAGAGCCCAGCTGCCTTCTGTTTTTTGTATGGTATGACAAGAGTCCTGGGGTAGAAGTCAAGAGACTTGGGCTCTATTATTATGTCAGACATTCCCTAGCTGTGGGTATCTGGATGAGTTATTTAACCTCGAAGGACCTTGGTTTCCAAATAAGTTAACAAGGATGTGGGGAAAAGGGAACCCTGTGTGCTGTTGGTAGGACTGTAAACTGATACAGCCACTATGAAAAATACTATGGAGGTTTCTCAAAAAATTAAAAATACAAATATTATATGATCCAGCAATCCCACGTCTGGGTTTATATCCAAAAGAAATGAAGTCATTAACTCAGAGATTACTGCACTCCCATGTCCACTGAAGCAATATTCACAATAGCCAAGATATGGTAACTACCTAAGTGTGCATAGATGGATGAATGGACAGAGAAAATTCTAGTGCGTGATGTGTGTGTGTGTGTACACACATAATGGAATATTATTCAGCCTTTAAAAAGAAGGAAATTTGGGGGCACCTGGATGACACAGTCAGTTAAGAGGCGGGCTTTTGTTTTTGGCTCAGTTCATGATCTCAGGGTCCTGGGATCGAGCCCTATGGCTGGCTCTGTGCTCAGCGGAGAGTCTGCTTGAGACTCTCTCTCTCCAGAGGGAGAGAGAGTCTGTGCCTCTCCCTGCCTAATGCCCCTTCCCTCACTTACTTGCTCTCTCTCTTTCTCTGAAATAAATAAGTAAATCTTTAAGAAATAAAAAGAAGGAAATCCTGTCATTTGCAACAACTGGAAGGCATTATGCTGAGTGAAATAAGCCAGACAGAGAAAGACAAATGCTGCATGGTATCATTTATATGTGCAATCTAAAAAATAAAAATAAAATAAAAGCTCATAGAAACAGTAGAAATTGGTTACCAGGAGCTGGGGTAAGGGGGAGGATATAGAGACATTGGTAAAAGAGTACAAACTTTCAGTTATAAGATGAATAAAGTCTGAGGATCTAATGTAAAACATGGTGATTATAGTTGACAACACTGTATTATAGGATGAAAAATTGCCAAGAGTAGAACTTAAGGGGCGCCTGGGTGGCTCAGTCAGTTAAACGTCTGCCTTCAGCTCTGGTCATGATCCCGGAGTCCCAGAAGTCGAGTCCGACTCAGCGGGAAGTCTGCTTCTCCCTCTGGCCCTCCCCCTCTCTCCTGCTTCCTCTCTCTCACTCTCTCTCTCTCTCAAATAAGTAAAATCTTAAAAAAAATAAAATTAAAAAATAAAAATTTTAAAAAGAGCCGAACTGAAATGTTCTCAGTTCAATAAACCAATAAAGGTAAAGATGTAAGGGGAGGCAGGTATTGTTTAACCCAGTGGGGGTGGGGATCCTTTCACAATGCAAATCTTCTCATTGCACACTTTAAATATCTTACAATTTTATTTGTCAATTATCCTTCAAGTAAAGCTGAGAAACAGAATGAAGTTAACTGTAACAGCCTCATAGGGTTGATGTGAGGATGAAAGGAGACAATCCTCGCACCATGGTTAGGGTGGTGCCCTGAGCGTTCTGTTATCAGTAACTGGTATTGGCTACTGCTGCCATCCTTGTTCCATTGCTACCACTGGCCATTCTATTATGATTCCATCACCACTGTGTGAGCAAATGATTTTCCTCTCTGAGCCTCTATTTCCTCTTTTACAGACTAAGATGCTCATCCCTAATCATCTCGAAGGTTTTTGTTTTGTCTTTTTTGTTGCTGCTGTTGTTCGCTGGAAGAGCATCCTTAACTTTGATCTGATTCTCAGTAGGGTCCCACAAGTGTTAAGAATGACCATACAGGGCGCCTGCGTGGCTCAGTCGGTTGAGCGACTGCCTTCGGCTCAGGTCATGATCCCGGAGTCCCGGGATCGAGTCCCACGTCGGGCTCCCTGCTCGGCAGGGAGTCTGCTTCTCCCTCTGACCCTCCTCCCTCTCATGCTTTCTGTCTCTCATTCTCTCTCTCGCAAATAAAAAAAAAAAAAAAAAAAAAAAAGAATGACCATACATCTTGTGTTTTGAGGTCATGGACCTCTCTGAGAATCTGATAAAGGAATATGAACCCCATCCCAGGAAAAATGCACACATGCACACACACACACACATGCAGGGTAAGAAGCCCTGCCCTGAAGTTCTGCCTACCCCTGGAAACCTTCCCCTCATAGGGCCTCCACGGCCAGCCTATGAAATGGGATTACCCAAACCTGTGAGCTTGCTGTACCACACCCGTAGGCACAGCCCAACAAGGAAGGCTCTGCAGTCCACCCAGATTCAAGTTCATTTCCCACAAGCTGTGTATTCTCCGGCAAGGTACTTCAACCTCTCTTTGTCTCAGTGTCTCCTTCTGACTGGTGGGAGGATTGAATGAGATCACGAACAAAAAGGACAAACTCTAGCACATAATAAACCCTCAGGAAATTGTGGTCTTACTATTACTATTTTTAAAAACCTTTGAGGACCTCTAATCCAACCCCTGCCCCCATTTTATAGATGGTAAATCTGAGAGTCAAAGAAAGGTCCAGAGAACAAAGATCAGCACCTAGTCACAATGAAAGTACCTTCAGAAAATTACCCCAAAAAGGAGGCCTCTAGATATGTGGAAACTTAAACAAGCACACACAGAGAACAGGAAGTGGAGAACAGAGGACCCGAGGCCCCAGGGCAAAGAGATGGCAATACTTACCAATGCCAGTCACATTACTCAAAGACCATAAAAGGCATTCCAGAGACTAAAAAGCATTGCGTGCAAGCATGGTATTTGCTGAAGCCCACAACCAAGCAGGACTGGCTGTGGGAAGTGGTTGGCCTCCTGGGCTTCATCACAGCTGTCTCCCTGGGTGGCGACCTCTCATCCCAGCCCTTCAGAGCAATTGGTCCTCATCCCAAAAGTTCAGTGGGGCTAAGTGCATTTTCCATGCTAAAGCCCAGCAGGTGAAGGGTCTGAAGCACCTCAAGGTACTATTACAAAGTCAAAGTATCAGATGCTTTTTTAAAAATGCCTTTCAAGCAGCCACCTACGAGGAGAATGTCAAGGGCCCCAGGAATCCCCTCATGAAGAAAACCCGACTGGTACCCTCTGGGGTTTCCAGTCCCTCACCTCAAGAGTCAAATCAAGAGGATACAAAAGGAAGGCAGGTCGGCACAGAAAAAGCCTCAGGGTTCGGTGCCCGCTGGTCAGTATAGCAGAGTGTTCCCCAGCATGGGCGTGGAGCCAGGTGACCTAAGTTTGAGTCTAAATTCCTCCACTTGTGCAACTTATATAACCATTTTAAATCTCAAATGGCTCATCTGTGAAGTGAGAATCATGACAGAACCTGCTTCCTACACTGATCTGCTCTTGAAGCACAGGACGTAGCACAAAATAGTATACCAACAATTACTGTATCTGTTAAATTCTTTTAATAAAATTAAAAACCTACATCCAGACAGCCTTAGATTCTCCAGAGTTCACCTCAAGAAAACCAGAATATCATATTCTGATGATTAGAGACCTCTATTCAAAGAAAGTAGAATCCTAGGCCATAAGGGGCGCCTGGGTGGCTCAGATGGTTAAGCGTCTGCCTTTGGCTCAGGTCATGATCCCAGGGTCCTGGGATCGAGTCCCGCATCGGGCTCTCTGCTCCTTGGGAGCCTGCTTCTCCCTCTGCCTCTCTCTCTCTCTGTCTCTCATGAATAAATAAATAAAAAAATCTTTAAAAAAAAAAAAAAAAGAATCCTAAGCCATAAGCCTCTGTCCACTCATTCTGGCTTCCACAATTACATGATGTATTTCTTTTTTCTTTTTAGAAGCCTGGCTTGGGGGTGCCTGGGTGGCTCAGTCATTAAGCATCTGCCTTCGGCTCAGGTCACAATCCCAGAGTCCTGGGATCGAGCCCCGCATCGGGCTCCCTGCTCAACAGGAGGCCTGCTTCTCCCTCTCCCATTCCCCCTGCTTGTGTTCCCTCTCTCACTGTGTCTCTCTCTGTCAAATCAATCAATCAATCAATCTTTAAAAAGAAGAAGAAGAAGAAGCCTGGCTTGGAGGGATGTTTCTCACCTGTCTCACATAGATAAAATATCATGATGCTTATCATGCAGGATCTATTACGCAAGGTCTTAGTAGGTATCATTACCTATAGGTGCATTTTCAAGAATCGATTAGGAGTTTGCTAAAGAGGGTTCTATGAAGAAATAAGCTTAAAAAGGGCTGGGTGAGACAAAATGTTTCTTCCCTACAGATCCTATCAGGGCCTTTATAGTGTGCATTTGTATATGCAGGACGGAAACTGGCTGTTTCCTCCTATTGTCTTTCAGGAACTCTCCATCTCTACTTGTTCTATCAGTGTTGATAGCCCCAGCCCCTGTTGAGTCCTCTTTTACCTATGTCCTCTCTCCCTGGGTGATTTCAAACAATCCTAGAACTCTAAGTGCCACTGTAAGATGACAACATTCAAACTCTACCCCCAGCTCTGAGCTGTAGCTCCCAATTTGATATTAACCACGGCAAAGCAGGACCCACGACCCCACCGTCCATCACCAGCCACTTCCTCCCTCGCCTTTCCCATTTCATTAAGTGTTACTACCATCTACTCAGATTTTCAAGTCATTAACCTAGGAGCCAATCTCTTTTTTACTTGAATACTTACATCCAATTCATATGCAAATTTTTCAGATTTTTCCTCCAAAGATATCTCAATTATGTCACTTCAATCTCCACTACCACCATCGAATCTACACCATCCTTTCCTGTCTAAACCACTACAGTTGCGGTGCCTGGGTGGCTCAGATGATTAAGCATCTGCCTTTGGCTCAGGTCATGATCTCATGATCCCAGGGTCCTGGGATCAAGCCCCGCATCCGGCTCCCTGCTCAGCGGGGAGCCTGCTTCTCCCTCTCCTTCTCCTGCTCCCCCTGCTTGTGCTCTCTTGCTCTGTCAAATAAATAAATAAAATCTTTTTTAAAAAGTATTAAACCACTACAACTGCACCTCCACAGGTCTTCCAGATCCTACTGTTGCTCCCCTCCACTCACTCCCTACATAGCATCAAAGATGCTAGTAGTCTCATTTTGATGAGACAAAAATGTGAGTCAAACCTCTGTTAAAACTTCCAGTACCTCCCCATATCCTCAGGATAAGGTCCAAATACCTTAAAATTCCAAACAAGGCCCTTGCTAAGCTGGGTCCTGCTCACCTCTTCAGTGTCTTCCTTTACCAGACCCACCTTAGCTCTCTAAGTCTCATCCATATTGAATCATCTTTTGATCCCCCAGATAAATTCTGTTCACTCTCTCCTTCATCTACGTACAACACTTCCCCCTCCCTTCCTATCATCTGGCTCCATTGGTCCTTAATCAGCACATCACTTCCTGCAGCAAGTTTTCTGTGATACACGCACCCTATCCCAAATGGATGGGGTACCCTTCTAGTGTGCTCCCACGACCCTTGGTATTTTCCTAACCAAAGTTCTTATCATGCCAGGCGATAGTTACTTGGTCCCTCCTCTTCCTTTTCCACCACATTTTTGCAGGACAGGAACTGTCCTGTTTTCATGCTTGTAATCACAATGCTGAGAACAATGCACTGCAGAGATTAGATGATCCTTATGTGTTACAAAGAATTATGGGCAGGAAGAAGATACAAAGAAAAACTATTTAGGTAGGAGACACAGTAGAAGCAAAGATTAGCATGTGGACATGAGCACCAAGTGCAGATGATGGTAACACTTTGGGTAGAGAAGATGTCGGCTATATAAAATGGGGCCAGGTACCAGAGGACCATGGACACCAGACCCAGGACCAATAACACCACTATGTATAGTCCAATACATACTATAACAAGATGGGATCAGAAGAAATCTTGACTGGGAGTCTGATGACAGGGATTCGAGTCCTTATTTTTCTATGAATTAGCTGCATAATATTCAACTTCCTCATTTTTTTTTAAGATTTTATTTATTTATTTGACAGAGACACAGCGAGAGAGGGAACACAAGCAGGGGGAGTGGGAGAGGGAGAAGCAGGCTTCCTGCAGAGCAGGGAGCCCGATGTGGGGCTCGATCCCAGGACCCTGGGATCATGACCTGAGCCGAAGGCAGACGCTTAACGACTGAGCCACCCAGGTGCCCCTCAACTTCCTCATTTGTGAAGAGGGGGTTAGACTGGGGTCATTTAAATGCCCTTGACAAACCTCCATTCTATGCCACAAAAGCTACTTGCCAAACATTTTTCATACCACTATCTTATGCTTTTCTCTACATACCTTTGCTTCAGATTCCTGAATGTATAGGTGAATATCTATATATTCCTCAAGACCTAGTTCAAATATCATTTTCTCTGAAAAAACCTAAGTTATCCCAGGGATGAGCTAAGCCTTCCCCCACTTTGTAATGTCACACAAGTGTATACACATTTCTGTTAGCACTTCCCACATTATGACACTTTCTATAATGTGATTACAGTCATAATATTTTGTAAAACTAATAGCCAAGGACTTCTGGCTTCTAATAATGGCAAAGTAGGCTTCAGGAGATAAACCTCCAGCTATAACAATTATAAACTCTGAAAAAAAATGTGAAAACAACAGTTTAAAGACTCTAGAGAGCAAGTAAAAGCAAGCAGAAACTGGGGGAGATTCAATCTGGAAAGAAGGGATGCTCCATGGTTGAGATCCACAATTATTTGCACTTCACCCTGAGGAAATTCTCCAGTCTCTATAGTAAGATTCTTGGCAGATAGAGTTCAAAGGGAAATCTCTAGTTTTACTAGCCTGAAGAGTTTGAGGAGAGAGTTTAAGGTTGACAGAGGGTCTAGAAATCGAGGGGGAAATCTAAAAAAGGATGGAATCAGAGTGGAGGAACTCCCCAAATCTGTATATAGGCAATCTTCAAATTTCTGATTGATACCTGAACTGCATGTTCATGGGATGAGACATGAAGGAACTAAAGAGGAAAACAATAGCTGGAAGGCTGAAAGAGCTGAACAGAAATACCAGTAGCTGCCTGTCACAGGACAGACCAAGTTTGGAATTCAAATTCCACCAAGTTATAGGGCCTTGGCAACCATATCAGACTTTCCACTGAAACTTCAGGAGGGCTATGCCTCCGGAGAGAAGACTACATCCAAAGACTAAGGGATTCACCCTAGAATTAAGGGTAAACCCAAAATGGACCCACTCAAAGAATAAAATTAAACCTTGAAAAGCTCAAAGTGCTCCAACAGTAATTTAACTCCCTACTAAAATAAAACTCAATTCTCTTTGAAGGAAGATAACAGAAAGCAGAGTCTCTAAAACTTTTTGTCCAAAATATTCAGGATAGAGTAAGAAAAGTATTAGACATAAAAACTGTAAAATGTGATATGTGGTCTCATTAGATTAGTAGGAAAGGATTCTACTTTATTTTACTAAAGAGTTTTTGTAAGATGCAAATTATTTCTTCTTCACATATTTATCAGTGAATTTATCTGCACCCAAGTTTTCTTTGGGAAATGGTGTTTAATCACGAATTCAACTACTTTAATAGATGTAGAACTGTTAATTTTTTCTATTTCTTCTTGTATTAGTTTTGAGAAGTTTTATTTTTCAAGGAATTTTTCATTTTTTCTTAAGTGGCCAAGTTTATTGGCATTAAGTTGTCCATTGTCCATAATGGTCTCTTATCCTTTTAGTGTCTATAGAATCTGTGGTGATAAGACTTTTTTCATACCAATTTTAGGTGATTTGTATTGTCTTTTTTTCCCCTTAGCTATTCTAGTTAGGTGTTGGTCAGTTTTGCTTATCTTTTCAGAAAAACACCTTTTGGCTTTGTTAGTTTTCTTCTCTTTTTAAAAATTATGACGATTTCTGTTCTTATTTGTATTATTTTATTTTTTTAAGATTTTGTTTATTTATTTATTTGAGAGAGATCGAATGAGAGAGAAAGAGCGCACATGAGAGAGGGAGGGTCAGAGGGAGAAGCAGACTCCCTGCTGAGCAGGGAGCCAGATGTGGGACTCGATCCCAGGACTCCAGGATCATGACCTGAGCCGAAGGCTGTCGCTTAACTAACTAAGCCACCCAGGCGTCCCATTATTTGTATTATTTTAATCTGTCTACTTACTTGGGATTTATTTTGCTGTTTTCCCCACAGTTTTTTAAGGTGGAACTTTTGGTCACTAATTTAAACCTTTCTTCTTTTCTAACATAAGCATTTGAAACTACAAATCTTGGGTGTTAGATGCAAACAATGAATCATGGAACACTACATCAAAGAGTAATGATGTAATGTATGGTGACTAACATAACATAATAAAACAGAATTTTAAAAAAATAAAATAAAACTACAAATCTACCTTTAAATACTGCTTTAATTGCATCTCACATATTTTCATGTATGTTTTCATTTTCTTTTACTTCAAAATATTTAAAAATTATTTTTTTTTTTTTTAAAGATTTTATTTATTTATTTGAGAGAGAGAGAATGAGAGAGAGAGCACATGAGAGGGGGGAGGGTCAGAGGGAGAAGCAGGCTCCCTGCCGAGCAGGGAGCCCGATGCGGGACTCGATCCAGGGACTCCAGGATCATGACCTGAGCCAAAGGCAGTCACTTAACCAACTGAGCCACCCAGGCGCCCCTTAAAAATTATTTTTGTGATTTCTTTTGAGTAATGAATAATTTAGAGGCATATTTAATTTCTAAATATTTGGGAATTTTCAGATATCATATAGTTAATGGTTTCTAAATTGTTTATTATAGTCAAAAAACATACACTGTATAATATTAATCCTCTGAAATTTATTTACTTGTGTTGTATGGAAATGACCTAGATTAGCCAAAACTGGAAAAAAATTTTAAATGTTTTAGGACTTACACTTTCTGATTTGAAGATTTACTATAAAAGCTAAAGAAATCAGAATATGGTATTAATGTATGATATTAATGTAAGGAAGAAAAAAAAAAAAAGATCAGTGGAGCAGAAGAGACAGTCCAGGAATAGACCTAAACATATATGGCCAATTTATTTTTGACAAAGGTGCCAAGGTAATATTTTGGGGAAAAGGTAACCTTTCAACAAGGTGATGAAAACAACTGGATATCCATATAGAATTTTGAAAAGTAAACCTCCACTCCCTTCTTGACACCATACTCGTAAAAATCATCTCAATATAAAACTAAAACTATGAACTTTGTAGAATAAAACATAGGAAAATATTTTCATGACCTTGGGGTAAAGGAAGACAAATAGCACTAACCATAAAAAAAAGGTGAACTGAATTTATCAACATTAAAAACTTTAAAACATAAAAACTACATTTATATGTTGATATAACTTGACATAAAAAAAAAAACCCAAAGACACCATTAAGAAAATAAAAATGCAGGCTAAAGTTTGGTAGAAAATATTTGTAATATATTTATTTGACAAAGAACTTATACCCAAAATACAGAAAGAATCCTTACAAATTAGTAATATAAAGATAAACCACCCCCCACAAAAAAGGAAACAACTTAGACACTTCACAAAAGAGATACATGAATGAGCAACAAATTAAAAAATGCTCAACATCATTAGCCATAAGAGAAATGTAAATTAAATTCCTAATGGGATACCATTTCATACCACTAGATAGGCTAAAAGATAAATGTCTGATAATACCAAGTATTGAAAAGAGGATAAGGCAACTGGGACTCTCCTACATTGCTGATGGGAATGTCAACTAATGCAACTTCTTTAAAAAGCTTATCAGTTTTTTTTTTTTAATTTTATTATGTTATGTTAGTCACCATACAATACATCATTAGTTTTTGATGTAGTGATCCACGATCCATTGTTTTCGTATAACACCCAGTGCTCCATGCAGTACATGCCCTTAATACCCATCACCGGGCTAACCAATCCCCCCTCCCCCCTCCCCTCTAAAACCCTCAGTTTGTTTCTCAGGTCCATAGTCTCTCATGGTTCATCTCTCCCTCCAATTCCCCCTGCCCATTTTTCCCTTCCTTCTCCTAATGTCCTCCATGTTATTCCTTATGTTCCACAAA